>NW_026910842.1:0-332456 GCF_963854185.1 Sardina pilchardus | reverse complement strand
CCCACACCCCACCCCCACCCCCTCCCCCACCCCCACCCCCTCCCCCACCCCCACCCCCTCCCCCTCCCCCACCCCCACCCCCACCCCCTCCCCCTCCCCCACCCCCACCCCCTACCCCCACCCCACCCCCCCACCCCCAGCCCCCACCCCCACCCCTCCCCCACCCCCTCCCCCACCCCCTCCCCCTCCCCCACACCACCCCTACCCCCTACCCCTCCCCCACCCCCTCACCCACCCCTCACCACACCCTCACCCTCCAACCCCACCCTAACCCCTACCCCCACCCCCTCCCCCTCCCCCTACCCTCACCCTAACCCTACCCCCTACCCCTAACCCTCACCCTACCCCTACCCCACCCACCCTCTCAACCCTCACCCTCACCCTACCCTACCCTAACCCTAACCCTAACCTAACCCTAACCCTACCCTAACCCTCACCTAACCCAACCCTACCCTACCCCTAACCCTAACCCTAACCCTAACCTCCTAACCCTAACCCCTAACCCTAACCCTAACCCTAACCCTAACCTACCCTAACCCTAACCCTAACCCTCACCCTAACCCTAACCCTAACCCTAACCCTAACCCTAACCCTAACCCTAACCCTAACCCTAACCCTAACCCTAACCCTAACCCTAACCCTAACCCTAACCCTAACCCTAACCCTAACCCTAACCCTAACCCTAACCCTAACCCTAACCCTAACCCTAACCCTAACCCTAACCCTAACCTAACCCTAACCTAACCTAACCCTAACCCTAACCCTAACCCTAACCCTAACCCTAACCCTAACCCTAACCCTAACCCTAACCCTAACCCTAACCCTAACCCTAACCCTAACCCTAACCCTAACCCTAACCCTAACCCTAACCCTAACCCTAACCCTAACCCTAACCCTAACCCTAACCCTAACCCTAACCCTAACCCTAACCCTAACCCTAACCCTAACCCTAACCCTAACCCTAACCCTAACCCTAACCCTAACCCTAACCCTAACCCTAACCCTAACCCTAACCCTAACCCTAACCCTAACCCTAACCCTAACCCTAACCCTAACCCTAACCCTAACCCTAACCCTAACCCTAACCCTAACCCTAACCCTAACCCTAACCCTAACCCTAACCCTAACCCTAACCCTAACCCTAACCCTAACCCTAACCCTAACCCTAACCCTAACCCTAACCCTAACCCTAACCCTAACCCTAACCCTAACCCTAACCCTAACCCTAACCCTAACCCTAACCCTAACCCTAACCCTAACCCTAACCCTAACCCTAACCCTAACCCTAACCCTAACCCTAACCCTAACCCTAACCCTAACCCTAACCCTAACCCTAACCCTAACCCTAACCCTAACCCTAACCCTAACCCTAACCCTAACCCTAACCCTAACCCTAACCCTAACCCTAACCCTAACCCTAACCCTAACCCTAACCCTAACCCTAACCCTAACCCTAACCCTAACCCTAACCCTAACCCTAACCCTAACCCTAACCCTAACCCTAACCCTAACCCTAACCCTAACCCTAACCCTAACCCTAACCCTAACCCTAACCCTAACCCTAACCCTAACCCTAACCCTAACCCTAACCCTAACCCTAACCCTAACCCTAACCCTAACCCTAACCCTAACCCTAACCCTAACCCTAACCCTAACCCTAACCCTAACCCTAACCCTAACCCTAACCCTAACCCTAACCCTAACCCTAACCCTAACCCTAACCCTAACCCTAACCCTAACCCTAACCCTAACCCTAACCCTAACCCTAACCCTAACCCTAACCCTAACCCTAACCCTAACCCTAACCCTAACCCTAACCCTAACCCTAACCCTAACCCTAACCCTAACCCTAACCCTAACCCTAACCCTAACCCTAACCCTAACCCTAACCCTAACCCTAACCCTAACCCTAACCCTAACCCTAACCCTAACCCTAACCCTAACCCTAACCCTAACCCTAACCCTAACCCTAACCCTAACCCTAACCCTAACCCTAACCCTAACCCTAACCCTAACCCTAACCCTAACCCTAACCCTAACCCTAACCCTAACCCTAACCCTAACCCTAACCCTAACCCTAACCCTAACCCTAACCCTAACCCTAACCCTAACCCTAACCCTAACCCTAACCCTAACCCTAACCCTAACCCTAACCCTAACCCTAACCCTAACCCTAACCCTAACCCTAACCCTAACCCTAACCCTAACCCTAACCCTAACCCTAACCCTAACCCTAACCCTAACCCTAACCCTAACCCTAACCCTAACCCTAACCCTAACCCTAACCCTAACCCTAACCCTAACCCTAACCCTAACCCTAACCCTAACCCTAACCCTAACCCTAACCCTAACCCTAACCCTAACCCTAACCCTAACCCTAACCCTAACCCTAACCCTAACCCTAACCCTAACCCTAACCCTAACCCTAACCCTAACCCTAACCCTAACCCTAACCCTAACCCTAACCCTAACCCTAACCCTAACCCTAACCCTAACCCTAACCCTAACCCTAACCCTAACCCTAACCCTAACCCTAACCCTAACCCTAACCCTAACCCTAACCCTAACCCTAACCCTAACCCTAACCCTAACCCTAACCCTAACCCTAACCCTAACCCTAACCCTAACCCTAACCCTAACCCTAACCCTAACCCTAACCCTAACCCTAACCCTAACCCTAACCCTAACCCTAACCCTAACCCTAACCCTAACCCTAACCCTAACCCTAACCCTAACCCTAACCCTAACCCTAACCCTAACCCTAACCCTAACCCTAACCCTAACCCTAACCCTAACCCTAACCCTAACCCTAACCCTAACCCTAACCCTAACCCTAACCCTAACCCTAACCCTAACCCTAACCCTAACCCTAACCCTAACCCTAACCCTAACCCTAACCCTAACCCTAACCCTAACCCTAACCCTAACCCTAACCCTAACCCTAACCCTAACCCTAACCCTAACCCTAACCCTAACCCTAACCCTAACCCTAACCCTAACCCTAACCCTAACCCTAACCCTAACCCTAACCCTAACCCTAACCCTAACCCTAACCCTAACCCTAACCCTAACCCTAACCCTAACCCTAACCCTAACCCTAACCCTAACCCTAACCCTAACCCTAACCCTAACCCTAACCCTAACCCTAACCCTAACCCTAACCCTAACCCTAACCCTAACCCTAACCCTAACCCTAACCCTAACCCTAACCCTAACCCTAACCCTAACCCTAACCCTAACCCTAACCCTAACCCTAACCCTAACCCTAACCCTAACCCTAACCCTAACCCTAACCCTAACCCTAACCCTAACCCTAACCCTAACCCTAACCCTAACCCTAACCCTAACCCTAACCCTAACCCTAACCCTAACCCTAACCCTAACCCTAACCCTAACCCTAACCCTAACCCTAACCCTAACCCTAACCCTAACCCTAACCCTAACCCTAACCCTAACCCTAACCCTAACCCTAACCCTAACCCTAACCCTAACCCTAACCCTAACCCTAACCCTAACCCTAACCCTAACCCTAACCCTAACCCTAACCCTAACCCTAACCCTAACCCTAACCCTAACCCTAACCCTAACCCTAACCCTAACCCTAACCCTAACCCTAACCCTAACCCTAACCCTAACCCTAACCCTAACCCTAACCCTAACCCTAACCCTAACCCTAACCCTAACCCTAACCCTAACCCTAACCCTAACCCTAACCCTAACCCTAACCCTAACCCTAACCCTAACCCTAACCCTAACCCTAACCCTAACCCTAACCCTAACCCTAACCCTAACCCTAACCCTAACCCTAACCCTAACCCTAACCCTAACCCTAACCCTAACCCTAACCCTAACCCTAACCCTAACCCTAACCCTAACCCTAACCCTAACCCTAACCCTAACCCTAACCCTAACCCTAACCCTAACCCTAACCCTAACCCTAACCCTAACCCTAACCCTAACCCTAACCCTAACCCTAACCCTAACCCTAACCCTAACCCTAACCCTAACCCTAACCCTAACCCTAACCCTAACCCTAACCCTAACCCTAACCCTAACCCTAACCCTAACCCTAACCCTAACCCTAACCCTAACCCTAACCCTAACCCTAACCCTAACCCTAACCCTAACCCTAACCCTAACCCTAACCCTAACCCTAACCCTAACCCTAACCCTAACCCTAACCCTAACCCTAACCCTAACCCTAACCCTAACCCTAACCCTAACCCTAACCCTAACCCTAACCCTAACCCTAACCCTAACCCTAACCCTAACCCTAACCCTAACCCTAACCCTAACCCTAACCCTAACCCTAACCCTAACCCTAACCCTAACCCTAACCCTAACCCTAACCCTAACCCTAACCCTAACCCTAACCCTAACCCTAACCCTAACCCTAACCCTAACCCTAACCCTAACCCTAACCCTAACCCTAACCCTAACCCTAACCCTAACCCTAACCCTAACCCTAACCCTAACCCTAACCCTAACCCTAACCCTAACCCTAACCCTAACCCTAACCCTAACCCTAACCCTAACCCTAACCCTAACCCTAACCCTAACCCTAACCCTAACCCTAACCCTAACCCTAACCCTAACCCTAACCCTAACCCTAACCCTAACCCTAACCCTAACCCTAACCCTAACCCTAACCCTAACCCTAACCCTAACCCTAACCCTAACCCTAACCCTAACCCTAACCCTAACCCTAACCCTAACCCTAACCCTAACCCTAACCCTAACCCTAACCCTAACCCTAACCCTAACCCTAACCCTAACCCTAACCCTAACCCTAACCCTAACCCTAACCCTAACCCTAACCCTAACCCTAACCCTAACCCTAACCCTAACCCTAACCCTAACCCTAACCCTAACCCTAACCCTAACCCTAACCCTAACCCTAACCCTAACCCTAACCCTAACCCTAACCCTAACCCTAACCCTAACCCTAACCCTAACCCTAACCCTAACCCTAACCCTAACCCTAACCCTAACCCTAACCCTAACCCTAACCCTAACCCTAACCCTAACCCTAACCCTAACCCTAACCCTAACCCTAACCCTAACCCTAACCCTAACCCTAACCCTAACCCTAACCCTAACCCTAACCCTAACCCTAACCCTAACCCTAACCCTAACCCTAACCCTAACCCTAACCCTAACCCTAACCCTAACCCTAACCCTAACCCTAACCCTAACCCTAACCCTAACCCTAACCCTAACCCTAACCCTAACCCTAACCCTAACCCTAACCCTAACCCTAACCCTAACCCTAACCCTAACCCTAACCCTAACCCTAACCCTAACCCTAACCCTAACCCTAACCCTAACCCTAACCCTAACCCTAACCCTAACCCTAACCCTAACCCTAACCCTAACCCTAACCCTAACCCTAACCCTAACCCTAACCCTAACCCTAACCCTAACCCTAACCCTAACCCTAACCCTAACCCTAACCCTAACCCTAACCCTAACCCTAACCCTAACCCTAACCCTAACCCTAACCCTAACCCTAACCCTAACCCTAACCCTAACCCTAACCCTAACCCTAACCCTAACCCTAACCCTAACCCTAACCCTAACCCTAACCCTAACCCTAACCCTAACCCTAACCCTAACCCTAACCCTAACCCTAACCCTAACCCTAACCCTAACCCTAACCCTAACCCTAACCCTAACCCTAACCCTAACCCTAACCCTAACCCTAACCCTAACCCTAACCCTAACCCTAACCCTAACCCTAACCCTAACCCTAACCCTAACCCTAACCCTAACCCTAACCCTAACCCTAACCCTAACCCTAACCCTAACCCTAACCCTAACCCTAACCCTAACCCTAACCCTAACCCTAACCCTAACCCTAACCCTAACCCTAACCCTAACCCTAACCCTAACCCTAACCCTAACCCTAATCCTTGATCGGAGTTGGGGGGTTGAGTAGGTGTGTATACGGATGCCAATCCCGGCGCCGTGGGAGGCCTGCCCATTCTGGTGGTCCTCTCTTCACCTACCTTCCTCTCACTCTCCGTTTAAACATTAGATGCTTAGCATTAGGATCTCTAATATAACCATAACCTACGTTCTCTGATGTAACCTCATCTCAGGACCCTAATACCACACCTAAACCTAAACTCAGACCCTAAACATAACCTCAGTCGCCCTTAACACAAAGTGGTTATGTTCTCTGATACCCGAGAAACCCATCCATGCTGTCTGGAAAGTCTGGTCTGAGCTCACTGGTATGCCGTGGACAGCTTGGCTGCCGCGAAGAGGTTTCCTCTGCTAGCACCGGTTTTGAAAGTCAGACCGAAACAGACCTCACTTTCTCTGGTACACAACAAGCCCATTTATACTCAGAGTCTGGTCTGAGCTCACTGGTATGCCGTGGACAGCTTGGCTGCCACGAAGAGGGTTCCTCTGCCAGCACCAGTGTTGCTCGCCTGATCTGAACAGAGCAGATTAATTTAACCTAAACTTAACCCCAGTTGGACCTAACCAGATTTCACGTTCTCTGATATAACCATAACCTACGACCTTTAGAGTGAACGTACAAACCTCCTCCGTGCTCTCTCGGATAACATTTTCTCTTCCCACGCCTCCCCGACCCTCCACTCCTTGACCGGGGTTGGGGGGTTGGGTAGGTGTGTATACGGATGCCAATCCCGGCGCCGTGGGAGGCCTGCCCATTCTGGTGGTCCTCTCCTCACCTACCTCCCTCTCACTCCTCCATTCAAACATTAGACGCTTAATACAAAGCGGATTCAATAATACTACACCTGAACCTAAACCTAGGCCCTAAACTTAACCTCAGCCGGACCTAACCAGAACTTATGTTCTCTGATATAACCATTACCTACCTTCTCAGATGTAACCTCATATCAAGACCTAGATACTACAACTTAACCTAGACTTAGACCCTAAACATAACCTCAGTTTACCTTAACACAAAGCGGATTCAATAATATTACACCTGAACCTAAACCTAGGCCCTAAACTTAACCTCAGCCGGACCTGACCAGAACTTACATTCTCTGATATAACCATAACCTACGTTCCCTGATGTAACCTCATATCAGGCCTTAAATACTACAACTTAACCTAAACCTAGGCCCTAAACATAGCCTCAGTCGATCTTAACACTAAGCGGATTCAATAATATTACACCTAAACCTAAACCTAGGCCCTAAACTTAACCCCAGTTGGACCTAACCAGATCTCACGTTCTCTGATATAACCATAACCTACGACCTTTAGAGTGAACGTACAAACCTCCTCCGTGCTTTCTCGGATACCATCTTCTCTTCCCACACCTCCCCGACCCTCCACTCCTTGACCGGGGTTGGGGGGTTGGGTAGGTGTGTATACGGATGCCAATCCCGGCGCCGTGGGAGGCCTGCCCATTCTGGTGGTCCTCTCCTCACCTACCTCCCTCTCACTCCTCCGTTTAAACATTAGACGCTTAACACAAAGCGGATTCAATAATACTACACCTGAACCTAAACCTAGGCCCTAAACTTAACCTCAGCCGGACCTAACCAGAACTTTTGTTCTCTGATATAACCATTACCTACCTTCTCAGATGTAACCTCATATCAAGACCTAGATACTACAACTTAACCTAAACTTAGGCCCTAAACATAACCTCAGTTTACCTTAACACAAAGCGGATTCAATAATATTACACCTGAACCTAAACCTAGGCCCTAAACTTAACCTCAGCCGGACCTGACCAGAACTTACATTCTCTGATATAACCATAACCTACGTTCCCTGATGTAACCTCATATCAGGACTTAAATACTACAACTTAACCTAAACCTAGGCCCTAAACATAGCCTCAGTCGATCTTAACACTAAGCGGATTCAATAATATTACACCTGAACCTAAACCTAGGCCCTAAACTTAACCTCAGCCGGACCTAACCAGAACTTACGTTCTCTAACATAACCATAACCTATGTTCTCTAATGTGACCTCATATCAGGACTTAAATACTACAAACTTAGGTCCTAAACATAACCTTAGTTGATCTTAACACATGGCGGATACAATAATACTACACCTGAACCTAAACCTAGGCCCTAAACTTAACCCTAATTCTCAGATTAATCGATACATCACAAAGGTTCCAGACTCTGACGAGATCACTGATACCGAACCACAACGAGATACCGATAAGAATTGCGAAATAGAGACTACGACTTTTGTAGAATCAAAATGACGCGCTTATTTAATAACCGCCACCGGGGGGGCGCTCTCAGACTATTAGATACCCCATAAGGATACCAGACCCTGACTAGATCACTGATACCAAACCACAATATGATAACTGATACGGTCCCCGAAATAAAGTCCAACACGGCCTTTTTAGAATTAAAACGACGCACTCAGGGGAAAGCCACCACCAGGGGGCACCCTTGGACTAGTTAATACATCACATACGTACTAGACCCTGACTAGATGGTCAACGCCAAATTTGAGAGCGATACCTGTCACGGTTCTCGAGATATAGACATTTATGTGCTCGACGAATCAGAATCAAGTTAAGCCGCCGTAGGGGGCGTCCTCAAATTAGTTGATACATCACATACGTACTAGACTCGGACTAGATTATCGACACCAAATTTCAGAGTGATACCTATCACGGTTCTTGAGATATTAACATTTAGGTGCTCGGCCAATCAGCATTTAGCTTTAAAAGTGAAAGTAGAAAGTTTCAACACAAAAACGCTTATATCTCCGCGACCGTAGGTGCTAGAGACTCACGGATTGTTGCGTTTTAAAGGTCTCGATCCCCTCTATAAAACTGGATAGGTTTGGTATTTTTTTGAATTATTTCAAAAAACAACCGTTTTCGTGATTCCTACCACAATCGGTCTAGTATAGGTGAGTTTTAACAGATTAGTGTTGGAGTTTGGAGACGAATTTTCAGGTGAGATCTCTTCCTACATGGGGAGTGTTTCAAACCAAGTTTCGTTGCCCTGTCAATCTCTAACCCCTGCACAAAAAGCTTCTCTACTCTTAGCTCCTAGTATAGGAACCAGAGGTAGTAGAAGGCTGGTAGTGTGGTCAGTGTGTACTGAAGGCGGTACACCATTGGGTGACGCCTATACTGACGCTACGCTATCCGCTATCGCTGGGGGTGATAGCTAGCTTAGGCGTTTAAGCCGAGGGGGGTCCTTGGGGGAGTGCGGTCCACAGCCGCACCCCCCGGGACTGCTCCTTGGTTTGGGCACGGTCTTGGGGTCTTCTGGTCGTCGGTAGGGGCGTTGGGGTTTGGACCCCCTCGTTTCCTCCGCCGCCGCTGATCTCCTCGATCTCGCTCTGTCCTTCGGGAGATGGACGGAGTAGGCCCCTAACGAAGTAGGCGGGGGGATTCTACGGAGGGTCGGTGGTCTCTCCTGCGTCACCCCGGGCTCCTTAAGTGGAGTCTCTGGGAGGACCTGGGTTTCCACGACTCTTCCGTTTTCCTCCTACCTTCTTGGGCAAGACCGCTGGGTCCTGTGGCCCACGGGGTGGCGACGAGGGCTCGTCCCGGTCGTCTACTTCCGTTCGCTGCTTGTTCCCTCGGTCTCGCTCCGCTCTCCCTCCCACGAGAGGTTGACGGAGTAGGCCCCGTAAGTCGGCGGGACGTTTCTCGGGGGTGGTGGTCTCTCCTGCGTCACCCCGGGCTCCTTAAGTGGAGTTTCGGGAGGACCTGGGTTTCCACGACTTCTCCGGTCTCGTCCCGGCCTCCTTGGGCAAGGCCACTGGGTCTTCAGTATGGGCGTTGGTACCACGGGGCTCCCGTGGTCACCTCCGTTCGCTGTCGATCTTGTTGTCCTCACTCTGACCTCCCCCCTCCCGGGGGCGAGATGGAGTAGGCCCCAGATGCAGGGAAACTGATAGGGGACCCATAGAGACGTCTGAGTGCCGCCCCTCCGTTTTCCCTGAGGGGTCTATCGGTGGTCTTCCGGGCTCTGTAAACCGTCCCGGGTCCTCTCATCGGTTTGGGCAGGGTTGTGGGGTCCTTGTTGGTCGGGGAGGCAGCGATTCATCGCGGCTGGCTCCGTCCACTGGGCGCTCTCATGACTTCGCTCGGGCTTGTCCTGAGTAGGCCCCCTTATCTTAGGTAACGCCTTACCCGGGGACTGGTAAACCACTGGCTTATGGTGGCAACAGAGGTCCCTGTGCGGTGATGGCGTAAGTCGGCAGGGGGATGGGGACACATGTCTCCGTCCCCTGGGTCTGCCTAGATCCGGCTGACTTGGGCATGGTGTTGAGAGTTTTGTGATCGACGGGGAGGCACCGTTTTAACGTGGCTGGCTCTGTCTTCCTTTTCTCTCTCGCTCACCGTATCCACGACTCCCTTAGGGGGTCGACGGGTTGCCCCAAGACGTTTCCGATCCTTCAGATCCTAGCCGGGGCCCAGTCTCTGTCTTGTCTAGGATAGGTAGGTCACCAGCCTCCTGTGTCCCTTGGACTGTGCACTACAGGAAGGTGGTCTGAGGCGAAACAGACCTTAAATGGAGCCGAATCTTCTATTTGGCGATTAGCGCCGCTCACGCACCACAAACATTTGACACTACACGAAGACTAAAACACTACTGCAATGTTTAACAATCGTCTCGGCTTAGACATTAGTCTTAAAACAATCCTTAGTCTTACAACCTTAGCTCTCAACCTAATACTTTTAACCCTCAAAATCCTTACTGTTAGACTCAGTTAGCAATCTGACGTTTTAGATATTGCCCTCTCAACCTTAATCCTGCCACCGCGATTGGCCCCAGAAAATATCCCTACCTTTTTAGAATTCCTTAGGCCCACTATACTTCAGATAAAATTTACCATCCGCAACTGTGGTTGGTTTCTAGATACACATCCCGGTCCCCTTTTCGCACAAATTCTGACCCTCTTACCTCCTTAAGACCCTTCTTAGCCCAATTCTCTTACCAATTATTTCTGAACTGTTAAGAAAGCTCTAAGAGTACCTCACCTCGCACCCAACGACCTTGACCGTACATAAAAACACCCACCCTTCATCCTTTTCCCCTTCAATTATTTAACTATTAGCTTTTCTCAGGAATTAGACTCGATCTTAACTCTCAAAACTCCAAACCCGAGACAAAACCCCAATTCTACTTAATAACAACAGCCCCTCAAACAACAACAATAACAAACCATTGGACTTTAATAAAATGATCAGATACATAATTAAAACGGCAAGCGCTGACCATCCTTTCAACTCCAAACTCTCAACTGTGCTTCAAACCTAGGCTCATGCTTCTTACTCCCCTTGGGAGTAATAGTTTAGCTCAATTGGACATGGGACACACGCCAGGGTTTGATCAACCCATGGCGGAGCCGCCTCAGAGGAGGGTGTCTAGTGATTAAAGGCCTGAAACACCCGTTGATCCTGAGGTACACTACTGATGATGTGTCCTAAAATTCCTTCTATGGATCGGAAGGCCCTCGCCTGTGATTCTGTGGAAATAGGACTCTGTTTTATAAACCACATCCTTGTGTAACCAATAGCACTCTCAACAAAACTCATGTTCTCTGATATAACCTCATTTCAGGACCTAAATACTACAACTGAACCTAAACTTAGGCCCTAAACATAACCTCAGTCGACCTTAACACAAAGTGGACTCTATAATACTACACCTGAACCTAAACCTAGGCCCTAAACTTAACCTCAGCCGGACCTAACCAAAACTTACTTTCTCTGATATGACCATGACCTACGTTCTTCGATGTAACCTTATATTAGGACCTAAATACTACAACTTAACCTAAACTTAAGCCCTAAACATAACCTCAGTGGACCTTAACACAAAGCGGATTCAATAATACTACACCTGAACCTAAACCTAAACCCTAAACTTAACCTCAGCTGGACTTAACCAGAACTTACATTCTCTTATATAACCATATCCTACTTTCTCTGATGTAACCTCATATCAGGACTTATATACTACAACTTAACCTAAACTTAGGCCCTAAACATAACCCCAGTCGGCCTTAACACAAAGCGGATTCAATAATACTACACCTGAACCTAAACCTAGGCCCTAAATTTAACCTCAGTCGGACCTAACCGGAACTTACGTTCTCGGATATAACCATGACCTACGTTCTCTGATGTAACCTCATACCGGGACCTAAATACTACAACTTAACCTAAACTTAGGCCTTAAACGTAATCTCCGTCGGCCCGAACACAAAACGGATTTAATAATACTACACCTGAACCTAAACCTAGGCCCTAAACTTAACCTCAGTCGGACCTAACCAGAACTTAGGTCCTCTGACACAACAATAACCTATGTTCTCATATGTAACCTCATGTCAGGACCTAAATACTACAACCTAACCTAAACTTAGGCCCTAAACATAACCTCAGTCTACCTTAACACAAAGCGGATTCTAGAATACTACACCTGAATCTAAACCTAGGCCCTAAACTTAACCTCAACCGGACCTAGCAAGAACTTACGTTCTCTGATATAACCATATCCTACTTTCTCTGATGTAACCTCATATCAGGACTTATATACTACAACTTAACCTAAACTCAGGCCCTAAACATAACCTTAGTCGGCCTTAACACAAAGCGGATTCAATAATACTACGCCTAAACCTGAACTTAGGCCCTAAACTTAACCTCAGTCGGACCTCAACCATAACCTACGCTCTCTTATATGACCTCATATCAGGACTTATTTAAAACTAAGCCTACACCTTAACTTAATTCTAAACTTAACCTCTCACTAGCCCTATGCTTATTGAAGCCTAATTCTCTCCCTCTGACTTTCCTTTTTTCTTAAAACCCATAAAGGTGCCCCAACGGGAATGATTCACAGCTCTTGTGACAAGGCTTAACAAGCGTCGGCCCGCGCACTTTCCTCGGTTCCTCTGCTAACCATGCTTGGAGTAACTCCATGTTTTGGGGAGGACCGTTGTACTTTGACCAAAACCTAACCCGCCAGAGCCATCGGACCAAGCCTGTTGCAAAGACACATAGAATTCCCATTCACACACTTCCTTGATACTTATTCCTCTTTGTGGGGATTGAGTGGTCGAGGGGTGTTGTCTTTGGTGCCATTCTTGGCATCGGGGGATGGCCTGCCAACCCCGGTGACTCGTCCCCCCTTCACCTGTCCTCATCTTTCTTCCTTCTCCCCTCTCCCCACCCTAGACTCCTTTTAGGCTCCTCTTTTAGCCTTTTAAACGTACAAACCTCCTCCGTGCTTTCTCGGTTACCATCTCCTCTTCCCACCCCTCCTCGACCCCCCACTCCTTGATCGGAGTTGGGGGGTTGAGTAGGTGTGTATACGGATGCCAATCCCGGCGCCGTGGGAGGCCTGCCCATTCTGGTGGTCCTCTCTTCACCTACCTTCCTCTCACTCTCCGTTTAAACATTAGATGCTTAGCATTAGGATCTCTAATATAACCATAACCTACGTTCTCTGATGTAACCTCATCTCAGGACCCTAATACCACACCTAAACCTAAACTCAGACCCTAAACATAACCTCAGTCGCCCTTAACACAAAGTGGTTATGTTCTCTGATACCCGAGAAACCCATCCATGCTGTCTGGAAAGTCTGGTCTGAGCTCACTGGTATGCCGTGGACAGCTTGGCTGCCGCGAAGAGGTTTCCTCTGCTAGCACCGGTTTTGAAAGTCAGACCGAAACAGACCTCACTTTCTCTGGTACACAACAAGCCCATTTATACTCAGAGTCTGGTCTGAGCTCACTGGTATGCCGTGGACAGCTTGGCTGCCACGAAGAGGGTTCCTCTGCCAGCACCAGTGTTGCTCGCCTGATCTGAACAGAGCAGATTAATTTAACCTAAACTTAACCCCAGTTGGACCTAACCAGATTTCACGTTCTCTGATATAACCATAACCTACGACCTTTAGAGTGAACGTACAAACCTCCTCCGTGCTCTCTCGGATAACATTTTCTCTTCCCACGCCTCCCCGACCCTCCACTCCTTGACCGGGGTTGGGGGGTTGGGTAGGTGTGTATACGGATGCCAATCCCGGCGCCGTGGGAGGCCTGCCCATTCTGGTGGTCCTCTCCTCACCTACCTCCCTCTCACTCCTCCATTCAAACATTAGACGCTTAATACAAAGCGGATTCAATAATACTACACCTGAACCTAAACCTAGGCCCTAAACTTAACCTCAGCCGGACCTAACCAGAACTTATGTTCTCTGATATAACCATTACCTACCTTCTCAGATGTAACCTCATATCAAGACCTAGATACTACAACTTAACCTAGACTTAGACCCTAAACATAACCTCAGTTTACCTTAACACAAAGCGGATTCAATAATATTACACCTGAACCTAAACCTAGGCCCTAAACTTAACCTCAGCCGGACCTGACCAGAACTTACATTCTCTGATATAACCATAACCTACGTTCCCTGATGTAACCTCATATCAGGCCTTAAATACTACAACTTAACCTAAACCTAGGCCCTAAACATAGCCTCAGTCGATCTTAACACTAAGCGGATTCAATAATATTACACCTAAACCTAAACCTAGGCCCTAAACTTAACCCCAGTTGGACCTAACCAGATCTCACGTTCTCTGATATAACCATAACCTACGACCTTTAGAGTGAACGTACAAACCTCCTCCGTGCTTTCTCGGATACCATCTTCTCTTCCCACACCTCCCCGACCCTCCACTCCTTGACCGGGGTTGGGGGGTTGGGTAGGTGTGTATACGGATGCCAATCCCGGCGCCGTGGGAGGCCTGCCCATTCTGGTGGTCCTCTCCTCACCTACCTCCCTCTCACTCCTCCGTTTAAACATTAGACGCTTAACACAAAGCGGATTCAATAATACTACACCTGAACCTAAACCTAGGCCCTAAACTTAACCTCAGCCGGACCTAACCAGAACTTTTGTTCTCTGATATAACCATTACCTACCTTCTCAGATGTAACCTCATATCAAGACCTAGATACTACAACTTAACCTAAACTTAGGCCCTAAACATAACCTCAGTTTACCTTAACACAAAGCGGATTCAATAATATTACACCTGAACCTAAACCTAGGCCCTAAACTTAACCTCAGCCGGACCTGACCAGAACTTACATTCTCTGATATAACCATAACCTACGTTCCCTGATGTAACCTCATATCAGGACTTAAATACTACAACTTAACCTAAACCTAGGCCCTAAACATAGCCTCAGTCGATCTTAACACTAAGCGGATTCAATAATATTACACCTGAACCTAAACCTAGGCCCTAAACTTAACCTCAGCCGGACCTAACCAGAACTTACGTTCTCTAACATAACCATAACCTATGTTCTCTAATGTGACCTCATATCAGGACTTAAATACTACAAACTTAGGTCCTAAACATAACCTTAGTTGATCTTAACACATGGCGGATACAATAATACTACACCTGAACCTAAACCTAGGCCCTAAACTTAACCCTAATTCTCAGATTAATCGATACATCACAAAGGTTCCAGACTCTGACGAGATCACTGATACCGAACCACAACGAGATACCGATAAGAATTGCGAAATAGAGACTACGACTTTTGTAGAATCAAAATGACGCGCTTATTTAATAACCGCCACCGGGGGGGCGCTCTCAGACTATTAGATACCCCATAAGGATACCAGACCCTGACTAGATCACTGATACCAAACCACAATATGATAACTGATACGGTCCCCGAAATAAAGTCCAACACGGCCTTTTTAGAATTAAAACGACGCACTCAGGGGAAAGCCACCACCAGGGGGCACCCTTGGACTAGTTAATACATCACATACGTACTAGACCCTGACTAGATGGTCAACGCCAAATTTGAGAGCGATACCTGTCACGGTTCTCGAGATATAGACATTTATGTGCTCGACGAATCAGAATCAAGTTAAGCCGCCGTAGGGGGCGTCCTCAAATTAGTTGATACATCACATACGTACTAGACTCGGACTAGATTATCGACACCAAATTTCAGAGTGATACCTATCACGGTTCTTGAGATATTAACATTTAGGTGCTCGGCCAATCAGCATTTAGCTTTAAAAGTGAAAGTAGAAAGTTTCAACACAAAAACGCTTATATCTCCGCGACCGTAGGTGCTAGAGACTCACGGATTGTTGCGTTTTAAAGGTCTCGATCCCCTCTATAAAACTGGATAGGTTTGGTATTTTTTTGAATTATTTCAAAAAACAACCGTTTTCGTGATTCCTACCACAATCGGTCTAGTATAGGTGAGTTTTAACAGATTAGTGTTGGAGTTTGGAGACGAATTTTCAGGTGAGATCTCTTCCTACATGGGGAGTGTTTCAAACCAAGTTTCGTTGCCCTGTCAATCTCTAACCCCTGCACAAAAAGCTTCTCTACTCTTAGCTCCTAGTATAGGAACCAGAGGTAGTAGAAGGCTGGTAGTGTGGTCAGTGTGTACTGAAGGCGGTACACCATTGGGTGACGCCTATACTGACGCTACGCTATCCGCTATCGCTGGGGGTGATAGCTAGCTTAGGCGTTTAAGCCGAGGGGGGTCCTTGGGGGAGTGCGGTCCACAGCCGCACCCCCCGGGACTGCTCCTTGGTTTGGGCACGGTCTTGGGGTCTTCTGGTCGTCGGTAGGGGCGTTGGGGTTTGGACCCCCTCGTTTCCTCCGCCGCCGCTGATCTCCTCGATCTCGCTCTGTCCTTCGGGAGATGGACGGAGTAGGCCCCTAACGAAGTAGGCGGGGGGATTCTACGGAGGGTCGGTGGTCTCTCCTGCGTCACCCCGGGCTCCTTAAGTGGAGTCTCTGGGAGGACCTGGGTTTCCACGACTCTTCCGTTTTCCTCCTACCTTCTTGGGCAAGACCGCTGGGTCCTGTGGCCCACGGGGTGGCGACGAGGGCTCGTCCCGGTCGTCTACTTCCGTTCGCTGCTTGTTCCCTCGGTCTCGCTCCGCTCTCCCTCCCACGAGAGGTTGACGGAGTAGGCCCCGTAAGTCGGCGGGACGTTTCTCGGGGGTGGTGGTCTCTCCTGCGTCACCCCGGGCTCCTTAAGTGGAGTTTCGGGAGGACCTGGGTTTCCACGACTTCTCCGGTCTCGTCCCGGCCTCCTTGGGCAAGGCCACTGGGTCTTCAGTATGGGCGTTGGTACCACGGGGCTCCCGTGGTCACCTCCGTTCGCTGTCGATCTTGTTGTCCTCACTCTGACCTCCCCCCTCCCGGGGGCGAGATGGAGTAGGCCCCAGATGCAGGGAAACTGATAGGGGACCCATAGAGACGTCTGAGTGCCGCCCCTCCGTTTTCCCTGAGGGGTCTATCGGTGGTCTTCCGGGCTCTGTAAACCGTCCCGGGTCCTCTCATCGGTTTGGGCAGGGTTGTGGGGTCCTTGTTGGTCGGGGAGGCAGCGATTCATCGCGGCTGGCTCCGTCCACTGGGCGCTCTCATGACTTCGCTCGGGCTTGTCCTGAGTAGGCCCCCTTATCTTAGGTAACGCCTTACCCGGGGACTGGTAAACCACTGGCTTATGGTGGCAACAGAGGTCCCTGTGCGGTGATGGCGTAAGTCGGCAGGGGGATGGGGACACATGTCTCCGTCCCCTGGGTCTGCCTAGATCCGGCTGACTTGGGCATGGTGTTGAGAGTTTTGTGATCGACGGGGAGGCACCGTTTTAACGTGGCTGGCTCTGTCTTCCTTTTCTCTCTCGCTCACCGTATCCACGACTCCCTTAGGGGGTCGACGGGTTGCCCCAAGACGTTTCCGATCCTTCAGATCCTAGCCGGGGCCCAGTCTCTGTCTTGTCTAGGATAGGTAGGTCACCAGCCTCCTGTGTCCCTTGGACTGTGCACTACAGGAAGGTGGTCTGAGGCGAAACAGACCTTAAATGGAGCCGAATCTTCTATTTGGCGATTAGCGCCGCTCACGCACCACAAACATTTGACACTACACGAAGACTAAAACACTACTGCAATGTTTAACAATCGTCTCGGCTTAGACATTAGTCTTAAAACAATCCTTAGTCTTACAACCTTAGCTCTCAACCTAATACTTTTAACCCTCAAAATCCTTACTGTTAGACTCAGTTAGCAATCTGACGTTTTAGATATTGCCCTCTCAACCTTAATCCTGCCACCGCGATTGGCCCCAGAAAATATCCCTACCTTTTTAGAATTCCTTAGGCCCACTATACTTCAGATAAAATTTACCATCCGCAACTGTGGTTGGTTTCTAGATACACATCCCGGTCCCCTTTTCGCACAAATTCTGACCCTCTTACCTCCTTAAGACCCTTCTTAGCCCAATTCTCTTACCAATTATTTCTGAACTGTTAAGAAAGCTCTAAGAGTACCTCACCTCGCACCCAACGACCTTGACCGTACATAAAAACACCCACCCTTCATCCTTTTCCCCTTCAATTATTTAACTATTAGCTTTTCTCAGGAATTAGACTCGATCTTAACTCTCAAAACTCCAAACCCGAGACAAAACCCCAATTCTACTTAATAACAACAGCCCCTCAAACAACAACAATAACAAACCATTGGACTTTAATAAAATGATCAGATACATAATTAAAACGGCAAGCGCTGACCATCCTTTCAACTCCAAACTCTCAACTGTGCTTCAAACCTAGGCTCATGCTTCTTACTCCCCTTGGGAGTAATAGTTTAGCTCAATTGGACATGGGACACACGCCAGGGTTTGATCAACCCATGGCGGAGCCGCCTCAGAGGAGGGTGTCTAGTGATTAAAGGCCTGAAACACCCGTTGATCCTGAGGTACACTACTGATGATGTGTCCTAAAATTCCTTCTATGGATCGGAAGGCCCTCGCCTGTGATTCTGTGGAAATAGGACTCTGTTTTATAAACCACATCCTTGTGTAACCAATAGCACTCTCAACAAAACTCATGTTCTCTGATATAACCTCATTTCAGGACCTAAATACTACAACTGAACCTAAACTTAGGCCCTAAACATAACCTCAGTCGACCTTAACACAAAGTGGACTCTATAATACTACACCTGAACCTAAACCTAGGCCCTAAACTTAACCTCAGCCGGACCTAACCAAAACTTACTTTCTCTGATATGACCATGACCTACGTTCTTCGATGTAACCTTATATTAGGACCTAAATACTACAACTTAACCTAAACTTAAGCCCTAAACATAACCTCAGTGGACCTTAACACAAAGCGGATTCAATAATACTACACCTGAACCTAAACCTAAACCCTAAACTTAACCTCAGCTGGACTTAACCAGAACTTACATTCTCTTATATAACCATATCCTACTTTCTCTGATGTAACCTCATATCAGGACTTATATACTACAACTTAACCTAAACTTAGGCCCTAAACATAACCCCAGTCGGCCTTAACACAAAGCGGATTCAATAATACTACACCTGAACCTAAACCTAGGCCCTAAATTTAACCTCAGTCGGACCTAACCGGAACTTACGTTCTCGGATATAACCATGACCTACGTTCTCTGATGTAACCTCATACCGGGACCTAAATACTACAACTTAACCTAAACTTAGGCCTTAAACGTAATCTCCGTCGGCCCGAACACAAAACGGATTTAATAATACTACACCTGAACCTAAACCTAGGCCCTAAACTTAACCTCAGTCGGACCTAACCAGAACTTAGGTCCTCTGACACAACAATAACCTATGTTCTCATATGTAACCTCATGTCAGGACCTAAATACTACAACCTAACCTAAACTTAGGCCCTAAACATAACCTCAGTCTACCTTAACACAAAGCGGATTCTAGAATACTACACCTGAATCTAAACCTAGGCCCTAAACTTAACCTCAACCGGACCTAGCAAGAACTTACGTTCTCTGATATAACCATATCCTACTTTCTCTGATGTAACCTCATATCAGGACTTATATACTACAACTTAACCTAAACTCAGGCCCTAAACATAACCTTAGTCGGCCTTAACACAAAGCGGATTCAATAATACTACGCCTAAACCTGAACTTAGGCCCTAAACTTAACCTCAGTCGGACCTCAACCATAACCTACGCTCTCTTATATGACCTCATATCAGGACTTATTTAAAACTAAGCCTACACCTTAACTTAATTCTAAACTTAACCTCTCACTAGCCCTATGCTTATTGAAGCCTAATTCTCTCCCTCTGACTTTCCTTTTTTCTTAAAACCCATAAAGGTGCCCCAACGGGAATGATTCACAGCTCTTGTGACAAGGCTTAACAAGCGTCGGCCCGCGCACTTTCCTCGGTTCCTCTGCTAACCATGCTTGGAGTAACTCCATGTTTTGGGGAGGACCGTTGTACTTTGACCAAAACCTAACCCGCCAGAGCCATCGGACCAAGCCTGTTGCAAAGACACATAGAATTCCCATTCACACACTTCCTTGATACTTATTCCTCTTTGTGGGGATTGAGTGGTCGAGGGGTGTTGTCTTTGGTGCCATTCTTGGCATCGGGGGATGGCCTGCCAACCCCGGTGACTCGTCCCCCCTTCACCTGTCCTCATCTTTCTTCCTTCTCCCCTCTCCCCACCCTAGACTCCTTTTAGGCTCCTCTTTTAGCCTTTTAAACGTACAAACCTCCTCCGTGCTTTCTCGGTTACCATCTCCTCTTCCCACCCCTCCTCGACCCCCCACTCCTTGATCGGAGTTGGGGGGTTGAGTAGGTGTGTATACGGATGCCAATCCCGGCGCCGTGGGAGGCCTGCCCATTCTGGTGGTCCTCTCTTCACCTACCTTCCTCTCACTCTCCGTTTAAACATTAGATGCTTAGCATTAGGATCTCTAATATAACCATAACCTACGTTCTCTGATGTAACCTCATCTCAGGACCCTAATACCACACCTAAACCTAAACTCAGACCCTAAACATAACCTCAGTCGCCCTTAACACAAAGTGGTTATGTTCTCTGATACCCGAGAAACCCATCCATGCTGTCTGGAAAGTCTGGTCTGAGCTCACTGGTATGCCGTGGACAGCTTGGCTGCCGCGAAGAGGTTTCCTCTGCTAGCACCGGTTTTGAAAGTCAGACCGAAACAGACCTCACTTTCTCTGGTACACAACAAGCCCATTTATACTCAGAGTCTGGTCTGAGCTCACTGGTATGCCGTGGACAGCTTGGCTGCCACGAAGAGGGTTCCTCTGCCAGCACCAGTGTTGCTCGCCTGATCTGAACAGAGCAGATTAATTTAACCTAAACTTAACCCCAGTTGGACCTAACCAGATTTCACGTTCTCTGATATAACCATAACCTACGACCTTTAGAGTGAACGTACAAACCTCCTCCGTGCTCTCTCGGATAACATTTTCTCTTCCCACGCCTCCCCGACCCTCCACTCCTTGACCGGGGTTGGGGGGTTGGGTAGGTGTGTATACGGATGCCAATCCCGGCGCCGTGGGAGGCCTGCCCATTCTGGTGGTCCTCTCCTCACCTACCTCCCTCTCACTCCTCCATTCAAACATTAGACGCTTAATACAAAGCGGATTCAATAATACTACACCTGAACCTAAACCTAGGCCCTAAACTTAACCTCAGCCGGACCTAACCAGAACTTATGTTCTCTGATATAACCATTACCTACCTTCTCAGATGTAACCTCATATCAAGACCTAGATACTACAACTTAACCTAGACTTAGACCCTAAACATAACCTCAGTTTACCTTAACACAAAGCGGATTCAATAATATTACACCTGAACCTAAACCTAGGCCCTAAACTTAACCTCAGCCGGACCTGACCAGAACTTACATTCTCTGATATAACCATAACCTACGTTCCCTGATGTAACCTCATATCAGGCCTTAAATACTACAACTTAACCTAAACCTAGGCCCTAAACATAGCCTCAGTCGATCTTAACACTAAGCGGATTCAATAATATTACACCTAAACCTAAACCTAGGCCCTAAACTTAACCCCAGTTGGACCTAACCAGATCTCACGTTCTCTGATATAACCATAACCTACGACCTTTAGAGTGAACGTACAAACCTCCTCCGTGCTTTCTCGGATACCATCTTCTCTTCCCACACCTCCCCGACCCTCCACTCCTTGACCGGGGTTGGGGGGTTGGGTAGGTGTGTATACGGATGCCAATCCCGGCGCCGTGGGAGGCCTGCCCATTCTGGTGGTCCTCTCCTCACCTACCTCCCTCTCACTCCTCCGTTTAAACATTAGACGCTTAACACAAAGCGGATTCAATAATACTACACCTGAACCTAAACCTAGGCCCTAAACTTAACCTCAGCCGGACCTAACCAGAACTTTTGTTCTCTGATATAACCATTACCTACCTTCTCAGATGTAACCTCATATCAAGACCTAGATACTACAACTTAACCTAAACTTAGGCCCTAAACATAACCTCAGTTTACCTTAACACAAAGCGGATTCAATAATATTACACCTGAACCTAAACCTAGGCCCTAAACTTAACCTCAGCCGGACCTGACCAGAACTTACATTCTCTGATATAACCATAACCTACGTTCCCTGATGTAACCTCATATCAGGACTTAAATACTACAACTTAACCTAAACCTAGGCCCTAAACATAGCCTCAGTCGATCTTAACACTAAGCGGATTCAATAATATTACACCTGAACCTAAACCTAGGCCCTAAACTTAACCTCAGCCGGACCTAACCAGAACTTACGTTCTCTAACATAACCATAACCTATGTTCTCTAATGTGACCTCATATCAGGACTTAAATACTACAAACTTAGGTCCTAAACATAACCTTAGTTGATCTTAACACATGGCGGATACAATAATACTACACCTGAACCTAAACCTAGGCCCTAAACTTAACCCTAATTCTCAGATTAATCGATACATCACAAAGGTTCCAGACTCTGACGAGATCACTGATACCGAACCACAACGAGATACCGATAAGAATTGCGAAATAGAGACTACGACTTTTGTAGAATCAAAATGACGCGCTTATTTAATAACCGCCACCGGGGGGGCGCTCTCAGACTATTAGATACCCCATAAGGATACCAGACCCTGACTAGATCACTGATACCAAACCACAATATGATAACTGATACGGTCCCCGAAATAAAGTCCAACACGGCCTTTTTAGAATTAAAACGACGCACTCAGGGGAAAGCCACCACCAGGGGGCACCCTTGGACTAGTTAATACATCACATACGTACTAGACCCTGACTAGATGGTCAACGCCAAATTTGAGAGCGATACCTGTCACGGTTCTCGAGATATAGACATTTATGTGCTCGACGAATCAGAATCAAGTTAAGCCGCCGTAGGGGGCGTCCTCAAATTAGTTGATACATCACATACGTACTAGACTCGGACTAGATTATCGACACCAAATTTCAGAGTGATACCTATCACGGTTCTTGAGATATTAACATTTAGGTGCTCGGCCAATCAGCATTTAGCTTTAAAAGTGAAAGTAGAAAGTTTCAACACAAAAACGCTTATATCTCCGCGACCGTAGGTGCTAGAGACTCACGGATTGTTGCGTTTTAAAGGTCTCGATCCCCTCTATAAAACTGGATAGGTTTGGTATTTTTTTGAATTATTTCAAAAAACAACCGTTTTCGTGATTCCTACCACAATCGGTCTAGTATAGGTGAGTTTTAACAGATTAGTGTTGGAGTTTGGAGACGAATTTTCAGGTGAGATCTCTTCCTACATGGGGAGTGTTTCAAACCAAGTTTCGTTGCCCTGTCAATCTCTAACCCCTGCACAAAAAGCTTCTCTACTCTTAGCTCCTAGTATAGGAACCAGAGGTAGTAGAAGGCTGGTAGTGTGGTCAGTGTGTACTGAAGGCGGTACACCATTGGGTGACGCCTATACTGACGCTACGCTATCCGCTATCGCTGGGGGTGATAGCTAGCTTAGGCGTTTAAGCCGAGGGGGGTCCTTGGGGGAGTGCGGTCCACAGCCGCACCCCCCGGGACTGCTCCTTGGTTTGGGCACGGTCTTGGGGTCTTCTGGTCGTCGGTAGGGGCGTTGGGGTTTGGACCCCCTCGTTTCCTCCGCCGCCGCTGATCTCCTCGATCTCGCTCTGTCCTTCGGGAGATGGACGGAGTAGGCCCCTAACGAAGTAGGCGGGGGGATTCTACGGAGGGTCGGTGGTCTCTCCTGCGTCACCCCGGGCTCCTTAAGTGGAGTCTCTGGGAGGACCTGGGTTTCCACGACTCTTCCGTTTTCCTCCTACCTTCTTGGGCAAGACCGCTGGGTCCTGTGGCCCACGGGGTGGCGACGAGGGCTCGTCCCGGTCGTCTACTTCCGTTCGCTGCTTGTTCCCTCGGTCTCGCTCCGCTCTCCCTCCCACGAGAGGTTGACGGAGTAGGCCCCGTAAGTCGGCGGGACGTTTCTCGGGGGTGGTGGTCTCTCCTGCGTCACCCCGGGCTCCTTAAGTGGAGTTTCGGGAGGACCTGGGTTTCCACGACTTCTCCGGTCTCGTCCCGGCCTCCTTGGGCAAGGCCACTGGGTCTTCAGTATGGGCGTTGGTACCACGGGGCTCCCGTGGTCACCTCCGTTCGCTGTCGATCTTGTTGTCCTCACTCTGACCTCCCCCCTCCCGGGGGCGAGATGGAGTAGGCCCCAGATGCAGGGAAACTGATAGGGGACCCATAGAGACGTCTGAGTGCCGCCCCTCCGTTTTCCCTGAGGGGTCTATCGGTGGTCTTCCGGGCTCTGTAAACCGTCCCGGGTCCTCTCATCGGTTTGGGCAGGGTTGTGGGGTCCTTGTTGGTCGGGGAGGCAGCGATTCATCGCGGCTGGCTCCGTCCACTGGGCGCTCTCATGACTTCGCTCGGGCTTGTCCTGAGTAGGCCCCCTTATCTTAGGTAACGCCTTACCCGGGGACTGGTAAACCACTGGCTTATGGTGGCAACAGAGGTCCCTGTGCGGTGATGGCGTAAGTCGGCAGGGGGATGGGGACACATGTCTCCGTCCCCTGGGTCTGCCTAGATCCGGCTGACTTGGGCATGGTGTTGAGAGTTTTGTGATCGACGGGGAGGCACCGTTTTAACGTGGCTGGCTCTGTCTTCCTTTTCTCTCTCGCTCACCGTATCCACGACTCCCTTAGGGGGTCGACGGGTTGCCCCAAGACGTTTCCGATCCTTCAGATCCTAGCCGGGGCCCAGTCTCTGTCTTGTCTAGGATAGGTAGGTCACCAGCCTCCTGTGTCCCTTGGACTGTGCACTACAGGAAGGTGGTCTGAGGCGAAACAGACCTTAAATGGAGCCGAATCTTCTATTTGGCGATTAGCGCCGCTCACGCACCACAAACATTTGACACTACACGAAGACTAAAACACTACTGCAATGTTTAACAATCGTCTCGGCTTAGACATTAGTCTTAAAACAATCCTTAGTCTTACAACCTTAGCTCTCAACCTAATACTTTTAACCCTCAAAATCCTTACTGTTAGACTCAGTTAGCAATCTGACGTTTTAGATATTGCCCTCTCAACCTTAATCCTGCCACCGCGATTGGCCCCAGAAAATATCCCTACCTTTTTAGAATTCCTTAGGCCCACTATACTTCAGATAAAATTTACCATCCGCAACTGTGGTTGGTTTCTAGATACACATCCCGGTCCCCTTTTCGCACAAATTCTGACCCTCTTACCTCCTTAAGACCCTTCTTAGCCCAATTCTCTTACCAATTATTTCTGAACTGTTAAGAAAGCTCTAAGAGTACCTCACCTCGCACCCAACGACCTTGACCGTACATAAAAACACCCACCCTTCATCCTTTTCCCCTTCAATTATTTAACTATTAGCTTTTCTCAGGAATTAGACTCGATCTTAACTCTCAAAACTCCAAACCCGAGACAAAACCCCAATTCTACTTAATAACAACAGCCCCTCAAACAACAACAATAACAAACCATTGGACTTTAATAAAATGATCAGATACATAATTAAAACGGCAAGCGCTGACCATCCTTTCAACTCCAAACTCTCAACTGTGCTTCAAACCTAGGCTCATGCTTCTTACTCCCCTTGGGAGTAATAGTTTAGCTCAATTGGACATGGGACACACGCCAGGGTTTGATCAACCCATGGCGGAGCCGCCTCAGAGGAGGGTGTCTAGTGATTAAAGGCCTGAAACACCCGTTGATCCTGAGGTACACTACTGATGATGTGTCCTAAAATTCCTTCTATGGATCGGAAGGCCCTCGCCTGTGATTCTGTGGAAATAGGACTCTGTTTTATAAACCACATCCTTGTGTAACCAATAGCACTCTCAACAAAACTCATGTTCTCTGATATAACCTCATTTCAGGACCTAAATACTACAACTGAACCTAAACTTAGGCCCTAAACATAACCTCAGTCGACCTTAACACAAAGTGGACTCTATAATACTACACCTGAACCTAAACCTAGGCCCTAAACTTAACCTCAGCCGGACCTAACCAAAACTTACTTTCTCTGATATGACCATGACCTACGTTCTTCGATGTAACCTTATATTAGGACCTAAATACTACAACTTAACCTAAACTTAAGCCCTAAACATAACCTCAGTGGACCTTAACACAAAGCGGATTCAATAATACTACACCTGAACCTAAACCTAAACCCTAAACTTAACCTCAGCTGGACTTAACCAGAACTTACATTCTCTTATATAACCATATCCTACTTTCTCTGATGTAACCTCATATCAGGACTTATATACTACAACTTAACCTAAACTTAGGCCCTAAACATAACCCCAGTCGGCCTTAACACAAAGCGGATTCAATAATACTACACCTGAACCTAAACCTAGGCCCTAAATTTAACCTCAGTCGGACCTAACCGGAACTTACGTTCTCGGATATAACCATGACCTACGTTCTCTGATGTAACCTCATACCGGGACCTAAATACTACAACTTAACCTAAACTTAGGCCTTAAACGTAATCTCCGTCGGCCCGAACACAAAACGGATTTAATAATACTACACCTGAACCTAAACCTAGGCCCTAAACTTAACCTCAGTCGGACCTAACCAGAACTTAGGTCCTCTGACACAACAATAACCTATGTTCTCATATGTAACCTCATGTCAGGACCTAAATACTACAACCTAACCTAAACTTAGGCCCTAAACATAACCTCAGTCTACCTTAACACAAAGCGGATTCTAGAATACTACACCTGAATCTAAACCTAGGCCCTAAACTTAACCTCAACCGGACCTAGCAAGAACTTACGTTCTCTGATATAACCATATCCTACTTTCTCTGATGTAACCTCATATCAGGACTTATATACTACAACTTAACCTAAACTCAGGCCCTAAACATAACCTTAGTCGGCCTTAACACAAAGCGGATTCAATAATACTACGCCTAAACCTGAACTTAGGCCCTAAACTTAACCTCAGTCGGACCTCAACCATAACCTACGCTCTCTTATATGACCTCATATCAGGACTTATTTAAAACTAAGCCTACACCTTAACTTAATTCTAAACTTAACCTCTCACTAGCCCTATGCTTATTGGAGCCTAATTCTCTCCCTCTGACTTTCCTTTTTTCTTAAAACCCATAAAGGTGCCCCAACGGGAATGATTCACAGCTCTTGTGACAAGGCTTAACAAGCGTCGGCCCGCGCACTTTCCTCGGTTCCTCTGCTAACCATGCTTGGAGTAACTCCATGTTTTGGGGAGGACCGTTGTACTTTGACCAAAACCTAACCCGCCAGAGCCATCGGACCAAGCCTGTTGCAAAGACACATAGAATTCCCATTCACACACTTCCTTGATACTTATTCCTCTTTGTGGGGATTGAGTGGTCGAGGGGTGTTGTCTTTGGTGCCATTCTTGGCATCGGGGGATGGCCTGCCAACCCCGGTGACTCGTCCCCCCTTCACCTGTCCTCATCTTTCTTCCTTCTCCCCTCTCCCCACCCTAGACTCCTTTTAGGCTCCTCTTTTAGCCTTTTAAACGTACAAACCTCCTCCGTGCTTTCTCGGATACCATCTCCTCTTCCCACCCCTCCTCGACCCCCCACTCCTTGATCGGAGTTGGGGGGTTGAGTAGGTGTGTATACGGATGCCAATCCCGGCGCCGTGGGAGGCCTGCCCATTCTGGTGGTCCTCTCTTCACCTACCTTCCTCTCACTCTCCGTTTAAACATTAGACGCTTAGCATTAGGATCTCTAATATAGCCATTACCTACGTTCTCTGATGTAACCTCATCTCAGGACCCTAATACCACACCTAAACCTAAACTCAGACCCTAAACATAACCTCAGTCGCCCTTAACACAAAGTGGTTATGTTCTCTGATACCCGAGAAACCCATCCATGCTGTCTGGAAAGTCTGGTCTGAGCTCACTGGTATGCCGTGGACAGCTTGGCTGCCGCGAAGAGGTTTCCTCTGCTAGCACCGGTTTTGAAAGTCAGACCGAAACAGACTTCACTTTCTCTGGTACACAACAAGCCCATTTATACTCAGAGTCTGGTCTGAGCTCACTGGTATGCCGTGGACAGCTTGGCTGCCGCGAAGAGGTTTCCTCTACTAGCACCGGTTTTGCTCACCTGATCTGAACAGATTAATCTGACCTAAACTTAACCTCAGTCGGACCTAACCAGACCTCACTGTCTCCGGTACACAACAAACCCATCTATGCTCAGAGTCTGATCCGAGCTCACTGGTATGCCGTGGACAGCTTGGCTGCCACGAAGAGGGTTCCTCTGCCAGCACCAGTGTTGCTCGCCTGATCTGAACAGAGCAGATTAATTTAACCTAAACTTAACCCCAGTTGGATCTAACCAGATCTCACGTTCTCTGATATAACCATAACCTACGACCTTTAGAGTGAACGTACAAACCTCCTCCGTGCTTTCTCGGATACCATCTTCTCTTCCCACACCTCCCCGACCCTCCACTCCTTGACCGGGGTTGGGGGGTTGGGTAGGTGTGTATACGGATGCCAATCCCGGCGCCGTGGGAGGCCTGCCCATTCTGGTGGTCCTCTCCTCACCTACCTCCCTCTCACTCCTCCGTTTAAACATTAGACGCTTAACACAAAGCGGATTCAATAATACTACACCTGAACCTAAACCTAGGCCCTAAACTTAACCTCAGCCGGACCTAACCCTAACTCTAACCTCCTCCGTGCTTTCTCGGATACCATCTTCTCTTCCCACACCTCCCCGACCCTCCACTCCTTGACCGGGGTTGGGGGGTTGGGTAGGTGTGTATACGGATGCCAATCCCGGCGCCGTGGGAGGCCTGCCCATTCTGGTGGTCCTCTCCTCACCTACCTCCCTCTCACTCCTCCGTTTAAACATTAGACGCTTAACACAAAGCGGATTCAATAATACTACACCTGAACCTAAACCTAGGCCCTAAACTTAACCTCAGCCGGACCTAACCAGAACTTATGTTCTCTGATATAACCATTACCTACCTTCTCAGATGTAACCTCATATCAAGACCTAGATACTACAACTTAACCTAAACTTAGGCCCTAAACATAACCTCAGTTTACCTTAACACAAAGCGGATTCAATAATATTACACCTGAACCTAAACCTAGGCCCTAAACTTAACCTCAGCCGGACCTGACCAGAACTTACATTCTCTGATATAACCATAACCTACGTTCCCTGATGTAACCTCATATCAGGACTTAAATACTACAACTTAACCTAAACCTAGGCCCTAAACATAGCCTCAGTCGATCTTAACACTAAGCGGATTCAATAATATTACACCTGAACCTAAACCTAGGCCCTAAACTTAACCTCAGCCGGACCTAACCAGAACTTACGTTCTCCAACATAACCATAACCTATGTTCTCTAATGTGACCTCATATCAGGACTTAAATACTACAAACTTAGGTCCTAAACATAACCTTAGTTGATCTTAACACATGGCGGATACAATAATACTACACCTGAACCTAAACCTAGGCCCTAAACTTAACCCTAATTCTCAGATTAATCGATACATCACAAAGGTTCCAGACTCTGACGAGATCACTGATACCGAACCACAACGAGATACCGATCAGAATTGCGAAATAGAGACCAACACGACTTTTGTAGAATCAAAATGACGCGCTTATTTAATAACCGCCACCGGGGGGGCGCTCTCAGACTATTAGATACCCCATAAGGATACCAGACCCTGACTAGATCACTGATACCAAACCACAATGTGATAACTGATACGGTCCCCGAAATAAAGTCCAACACGGCCTTTTTAGAATTAAAACGACGCACTCAGGGGAAAGCCACCACCAGGGGGCACCCTTGGACTAGTTAATACATCACATACGTACTAGACCCTGACTAGATGGTCAACGCCAAATTTGAGAGCGATACCTGTCACGGTTCTCGAGATATAGACATTTATGTGCTCGACGAATCAGAATCAAGTTAAGCCGCCGTAGGGGGCGTCCTCAAATTAGTTGATACATCACATACGTACTAGACTCGGACTAGATTATCGACACCAAATTTCAGAGTGATACCTATCACGGTTCTTGAGATATTAACATTTAGGTGCTCGGCCAATCAGCATTTAGCTTTAAAAGTGAAAGTAGAAAGTTTCAACACAAAAACGCTTATATCTCCGCGACCGTAGGTGCTAGAGACTCACGGATTGTTGCGTTTTAAAGGTCTCGATCCCCTCTATAAAACTGGATAGGTTTGGTATTTTTTTGAATTATTTCAAAAAACAACCGTTTTCGTGATTCCTACCACAATCGGTCTAGTATAGGTGAGTTTTAACAGATTAGTGTTGGAGTTTGGAGACGAATTTTCAGGTGAGATCTCTTCCTACATGGGGAGTGTTTCAAACCAGGTTTCGTTGCCCTGTCAATCTCTAACCCCTGCACAAAAAGCTTCTCTACTCTTAGCTCCTAGTATAGGAACCAGAGGTAGTAGAAGGCTGGTAGTGTGGTCAGTGTGTACTGAAGGCGGTACACCATTGGGTGACGCCTATACTGACGCTACGCTATCCGCTATCGCTGGGGGTGATAGCTAGCTTAGGCGTTTAAGCCGAGGGGGGTCCTTGGGGGAGTGCGGTCCACAGCCGCACCCCCCGGGACTGCTCCTTGGTTTGGGCACGGTCTTGGGGTCTTCTGGTCGTCGGTAGGGGCGTTGGGGTTTGGACCCCCTCGTTTCCTCCGCCGCCGCTGATCTCCTCGATCTCGCTCTGTCCTTCGGGAGATGGACGGAGTAGGCCCCTAACGAAGTAGGCGGGGGGATTCTACGGAGGGTCGGTGGTCTCTCCTGCGTCACCCCGGGCTCCTTAAGTGGAGTCTCTGGGAGGACCTGGGTTTCCACGACTCTTCCGTTTTCCTCCTACCTTCTTGGGCAAGACCGCTGGGTCCTGTGGCCTACGGGGTGGCGACGAGGGCTCGCCCCGGTCGTCTACTTCCGTTCGCTGCTTGTTCCCTCGGTCTCGCTCCGCTCTCCCTCCCACGAGAGGTTGACGGAGTAGGCCCCGTAAGTCGGCGGGACGTTTCTCGGGGGTGGTGGTCTCTCCTGCGTCACCCCGGGCTCCTTAAGTGGAGTTTCGGGAGGACCTGGGTTTCCACGACTTCTCCGGTTTCGTCCCGGCCTCCTTGGGCAAGGCCACTGGGTCTTCAGTATGGGCGTTGGTACCACGGGCTCCCGTGGTCACCTCCGTTCGCTGTCGATCTTGTTGTCCTCACTCTGGCCTCCCCCCTCCCGGGGACGAGATGGAGTAGGCCCCAAATGCAGGGAAACTGGGGGGGGACCCCATGGATGTGACGGAGTGCCGCCCTTCCGTTTTCCCTTAGGGGTCTATCGGTTGGCTTCCGGGCTCTGTAGACCGTCCCAGGTCCTCTCTTCGGTTTGGGCAGAGTTGTGGGGGCCTTGTTGGTCGGGGAGGCAGCGATTCATCGCGGCTGGCTCCGTCCATCAAGCGCTCTCGTGACTTCACTCGGGCTCGTCCTGAGTAGGCCCCTTTATCTTAGTTAACGCTTTACCCGGGGACTGGTAAACCACTGGCTTATGGTGGCAACAGAGGTCCCTGTGCGGTTATAGCGTAAGTCGGCAGGGGGACGGTGAAACGGTGTAACTACCATATCTGTCCCCTGGGTCTGCCTAGATCCGGCTGATTTGGGCGTGGTGTTGAGGGTCTTCTGGTCGTTGGGGAGGCAACGTTTCAACGTGGCTGGCTCCGTCTTCCAATTTTCTCTCGTCCACCGTATCCGCGACTCCTTTTGGTGTCGACGGGTTGCCCCAAGACGTTTCCGATCCTTCAGATCCTAGCCGGGGCCCAGTCTCTGTCTTGTCTAGGATAGGTAGGTCGCCAGCCTCCTGTGTCCCTTGGACTGTGCACTACAGGAAGGTGGTCTGGGGCGAAACAGACCTTAAATGGAGCCGAATCTTCTAATTGGCGATCAGCGCCGCTCACGCACCACAAACACTTTACACTACACGAAGACTAAAACACTACTGCAATGTTTAACAACCGCCTCGGATTAGACATTAGTCTTAGAACAATCCTTAGTCTTACAACCTTAGCTCTCAACCTAATACTTTTAACCCTTAAAATCCTTACTGTTAGACTCAGTTAGCATTCTGACTTTTTAGACATTGCCCTCTCAACCTTAATCCTGCCACTGCGATTGGCCCCGGAAAAAAATCCCTACCTCTTTAGAATTCCTTAGGCCCACTAACTTCAAAGAAAATCTACCATCCGCAACTGTGGTTGGTCTCTAGATAAACATCCCAGCCCCTTTTTAGCACAATTCCTGACCCTCTTACCTCCTTAAGACCCTTCCTAGCCCAATTCCCTTACCAATTCTTCCTGAACTGAAGAGAAAGCTCCCAATTTACCTCGTCTAGCGCCCAACGACTTTAGCCGTACATAAATAATCACCCTTCATCCCTTTTCCCCTTAACTTTCAGCTCCTTCTCAGGAATTAGACTCAATCTTAACTCTCAAACTCCAAACCCGAGACAAAACCCCAATTCTAATTAATAACAACAACTCCTCTAACAACAACAATAACAAACCATTGGATTTCAATTAAATGATCAAATACATAATTTAAACGGCAAGCGCTGACCATCCTTTCAACTCCAAACTCTCAACTGTGCTTCAAACCTAGACTCATGCTTCTTACTCCCCTTGGGAGTAATAGTTTAGCTCAATTGGACATGGGACACACGCCAGGGTTTGATCAACCCATGGCGGAGCCGCCTCAGAGGAGGGTGTCTAGTGATTAAAGGCCTGAAACACCCGTTGATCCTGAGGTACACTACTGATGATGTGTCCTAAAATTCCTTCTATGGATCGGAAGGCCCTCGCCTGTGATTCTGTGGAAATAGGACTCTGTTTTATAAACCACATCCTTGTGTAACCAATAGCACTCTCAACAAAACTCATGTTCTCTGATATAACCATAACCTATTTTCTCTGATATAACCTCATTTCAGGACCTAAATACTACAACTGAACCTAAACTTAGGCCCTAAACATAACCTCAGTCGACCTTAACACAAAGTGGACTCTATAATACTACACCTGAACCTAAACCTAGGCCCTAAACTTAACCTCAGCCGGACCTAACCAAAACTTACTTTCTCTGATATGACCATGACCTACGTTCTTCGATGTAACCTTATATTAGGACCTAAATACTACAACTTAACCTAAACTTAAGCCCTAAACATAACCTCAGTGGACCTTAACACAAAGCGGATTCAATAATACTACACCTGAACCTAAACCTAAACCCTAAACTTAACCTCAGCTGGACTTAACCAGAACTTACATTCTCTTATATAACCATATCCTACTTTCTCTGATGTAACCTCATATCAGGACTTATATACTACAACTTAACCTAAACTTAGGCCCTAAACATAACCCCAGTCGGCCTTAACACAAAGCGGATTCAATAATACTACACCTGAACCTAAACCTAGGCCCTAAATTTAACCTCAGTCGGACCTAACCGGAACTTACGTTCTAGGATATAACCATGACCTACGTTCTCTGATGTAACCTCATACCGGGACCTAAATACTACAACTTAACCTAAACTTAGGCCTTAAACGTAATCTCCGTCGGCCCGAACACAAAACGGATTTAATAATACTACACCTGAACCTAAACCTAGGCCCTAAACTTAACCTCAGTCGGACCTAACCAGAACTTAGGTCCTCTGACACAACAATAACCTATGTTCTCATATGTAACCTCATGTCAGGACCTAAATACTACAACCTAACCTAAACTTAGGCCCTAAACATAACCTCAGTCTACCTTAACACAAAGCGGATTCTAGAATACTACACCTGAATCTAAACCTAGGCCCTAAACTTAACCTCAACCGGACCTAGCAAGAACTTACGTTCTCTGATATAACCATATCCTACTTTCTCTGATGTAACCTCATATCAGGACTTATATACTACAACTTAACCTAAACTCAGGCCCTAAACATAACCTTAGTCGGCCTTAACACAAAGCGGATTCAATAATACTACGCCTAAACCTGAACTTAGGCCCTAAACTTAACCTCAGTCGGACCTCAACCATAACCTACGCTCTCTTATATGACCTCATATCAGGACTTATTTAAAACTAAGCCTACACCTTAACTTAATTCTAAACTTAACCTCTCACTAGCCCTATGCTTATTGGAGCCTAATTCTCTCCCTCTGACTTTCCTTTTTTCTTAAAACCCATAAAGGTGCCCCAACGGGAATGATTCACAGCTCTTGTGACAAGGCTTAACAAGCGTCGGCCCGCGCACTTTCCTCGGTTCCTCTGCTAACCATGCTTGGAGTAACTCCATGTTTTGGGGAGGACCGTTGTACTTTGACCAAAACCTAACCCGCCAGAGCCATCGGACCAAGCCTGTTGCAAAGACACATAGAATTCCCATTCACACACTTCCTTGATACTTATTCCTCTTTGTGGGGATTGAGTGGTCGAGGGGTGTTGTCTTTGGTGCCATTCTTGGCATCGGGGGATGGCCTGCCAACCCCGGTGACTCGTCCCCCCTTCACCTGTCCTCATCTTTCTTCCTTCTCCCCTCTCCCCACCCTAGACTCCTTTTAGGCTCCTCTTTTAGCCTTTTAAACGTACAAACCTCCTCCGTGCTTTCTCGGATACCATCTCCTCTTCCCACCCCTCCTCGACCCCCCACTCCTTGATCGGAGTTGGGGGGTTGAGTAGGTGTGTATACGGATGCCAATCCCGGCGCCGTGGGAGGCCTGCCCATTCTGGTGGTCCTCTCTTCACCTACCTTCCTCTCACTCTCCGTTTAAACATTAGACGCTTAGCATTAGGATCTCTAATATAGCCATTACCTACGTTCTCTGATGTAACCTCATCTCAGGACCCTAATACCACACCTAAACCTAAACTCAGACCCTAAACATAACCTCAGTCGCCCTTAACACAAAGTGGTTATGTTCTCTGATACCCGAGAAACCCATCCATGCTGTCTGGAAAGTCTGGTCTGAGCTCACTGGTATGCCGTGGACAGCTTGGCTGCCGCGAAGAGGTTTCCTCTGCTAGCACCGGTTTTGAAAGTCAGACCGAAACAGACTTCACTTTCTCTGGTACACAACAAGCCCATTTATACTCAGAGTCTGGTCTGAGCTCACTGGTATGCCGTGGACAGCTTGGCTGCCGCGAAGAGGTTTCCTCTACTAGCACCGGTTTTGCTCACCTGATCTGAACAGATTAATCTGACCTAAACTTAACCTCAGTCGGACCTAACCAGACCTCACTGTCTCCGGTACACAACAAACCCATCTATGCTCAGAGTCTGATCCGAGCTCACTGGTATGCCGTGGACAGCTTGGCTGCCACGAAGAGGGTTCCTCTGCCAGCACCAGTGTTGCTCGCCTGATCTGAACAGAGCAGATTAATTTAACCTAAACTTAACCCCAGTTGGATCTAACCAGATCTCACGTTCTCTGATATAACCATAACCTACGACCTTTAGAGTGAACGTACAAACCTCCTCCGTGCTTTCTCGGATACCATCTTCTCTTCCCACACCTCCCCGACCCTCCACTCCTTGACCGGGGTTGGGGGGTTGGGTAGGTGTGTATACGGATGCCAATCCCGGCGCCGTGGGAGGCCTGCCCATTCTGGTGGTCCTCTCCTCACCTACCTCCCTCTCACTCCTCCGTTTAAACATTAGACGCTTAACACAAAGCGGATTCAATAATACTACACCTGAACCTAAACCTAGGCCCTAAACTTAACCTCAGCCGGACCTAACCCTAACTCTAACCTCCTCCGTGCTTTCTCGGATACCATCTTCTCTTCCCACACCTCCCCGACCCTCCACTCCTTGACCGGGGTTGGGGGGTTGGGTAGGTGTGTATACGGATGCCAATCCCGGCGCCGTGGGAGGCCTGCCCATTCTGGTGGTCCTCTCCTCACCTACCTCCCTCTCACTCCTCCGTTTAAACATTAGACGCTTAACACAAAGCGGATTCAATAATACTACACCTGAACCTAAACCTAGGCCCTAAACTTAACCTCAGCCGGACCTAACCAGAACTTATGTTCTCTGATATAACCATTACCTACCTTCTCAGATGTAACCTCATATCAAGACCTAGATACTACAACTTAACCTAAACTTAGGCCCTAAACATAACCTCAGTTTACCTTAACACAAAGCGGATTCAATAATATTACACCTGAACCTAAACCTAGGCCCTAAACTTAACCTCAGCCGGACCTGACCAGAACTTACATTCTCTGATATAACCATAACCTACGTTCCCTGATGTAACCTCATATCAGGACTTAAATACTACAACTTAACCTAAACCTAGGCCCTAAACATAGCCTCAGTCGATCTTAACACTAAGCGGATTCAATAATATTACACCTGAACCTAAACCTAGGCCCTAAACTTAACCTCAGCCGGACCTAACCAGAACTTACGTTCTCCAACATAACCATAACCTATGTTCTCTAATGTGACCTCATATCAGGACTTAAATACTACAAACTTAGGTCCTAAACATAACCTTAGTTGATCTTAACACATGGCGGATACAATAATACTACACCTGAACCTAAACCTAGGCCCTAAACTTAACCCTAATTCTCAGATTAATCGATACATCACAAAGGTTCCAGACTCTGACGAGATCACTGATACCGAACCACAACGAGATACCGATCAGAATTGCGAAATAGAGACCAACACGACTTTTGTAGAATCAAAATGACGCGCTTATTTAATAACCGCCACCGGGGGGGCGCTCTCAGACTATTAGATACCCCATAAGGATACCAGACCCTGACTAGATCACTGATACCAAACCACAATGTGATAACTGATACGGTCCCCGAAATAAAGTCCAACACGGCCTTTTTAGAATTAAAACGACGCACTCAGGGGAAAGCCACCACCAGGGGGCACCCTTGGACTAGTTAATACATCACATACGTACTAGACCCTGACTAGATGGTCAACGCCAAATTTGAGAGCGATACCTGTCACGGTTCTCGAGATATAGACATTTATGTGCTCGACGAATCAGAATCAAGTTAAGCCGCCGTAGGGGGCGTCCTCAAATTAGTTGATACATCACATACGTACTAGACTCGGACTAGATTATCGACACCAAATTTCAGAGTGATACCTATCACGGTTCTTGAGATATTAACATTTAGGTGCTCGGCCAATCAGCATTTAGCTTTAAAAGTGAAAGTAGAAAGTTTCAACACAAAAACGCTTATATCTCCGCGACCGTAGGTGCTAGAGACTCACGGATTGTTGCGTTTTAAAGGTCTCGATCCCCTCTATAAAACTGGATAGGTTTGGTATTTTTTTGAATTATTTCAAAAAACAACCGTTTTCGTGATTCCTACCACAATCGGTCTAGTATAGGTGAGTTTTAACAGATTAGTGTTGGAGTTTGGAGACGAATTTTCAGGTGAGATCTCTTCCTACATGGGGAGTGTTTCAAACCAGGTTTCGTTGCCCTGTCAATCTCTAACCCCTGCACAAAAAGCTTCTCTACTCTTAGCTCCTAGTATAGGAACCAGAGGTAGTAGAAGGCTGGTAGTGTGGTCAGTGTGTACTGAAGGCGGTACACCATTGGGTGACGCCTATACTGACGCTACGCTATCCGCTATCGCTGGGGGTGATAGCTAGCTTAGGCGTTTAAGCCGAGGGGGGTCCTTGGGGGAGTGCGGTCCACAGCCGCACCCCCCGGGACTGCTCCTTGGTTTGGGCACGGTCTTGGGGTCTTCTGGTCGTCGGTAGGGGCGTTGGGGTTTGGACCCCCTCGTTTCCTCCGCCGCCGCTGATCTCCTCGATCTCGCTCTGTCCTTCGGGAGATGGACGGAGTAGGCCCCTAACGAAGTAGGCGGGGGGATTCTACGGAGGGTCGGTGGTCTCTCCTGCGTCACCCCGGGCTCCTTAAGTGGAGTCTCTGGGAGGACCTGGGTTTCCACGACTCTTCCGTTTTCCTCCTACCTTCTTGGGCAAGACCGCTGGGTCCTGTGGCCTACGGGGTGGCGACGAGGGCTCGCCCCGGTCGTCTACTTCCGTTCGCTGCTTGTTCCCTCGGTCTCGCTCCGCTCTCCCTCCCACGAGAGGTTGACGGAGTAGGCCCCGTAAGTCGGCGGGACGTTTCTCGGGGGTGGTGGTCTCTCCTGCGTCACCCCGGGCTCCTTAAGTGGAGTTTCGGGAGGACCTGGGTTTCCACGACTTCTCCGGTTTCGTCCCGGCCTCCTTGGGCAAGGCCACTGGGTCTTCAGTATGGGCGTTGGTACCACGGGCTCCCGTGGTCACCTCCGTTCGCTGTCGATCTTGTTGTCCTCACTCTGGCCTCCCCCCTCCCGGGGACGAGATGGAGTAGGCCCCAAATGCAGGGAAACTGGGGGGGGACCCCATGGATGTGACGGAGTGCCGCCCTTCCGTTTTCCCTTAGGGGTCTATCGGTTGGCTTCCGGGCTCTGTAGACCGTCCCAGGTCCTCTCTTCGGTTTGGGCAGAGTTGTGGGGGCCTTGTTGGTCGGGGAGGCAGCGATTCATCGCGGCTGGCTCCGTCCATCAAGCGCTCTCGTGACTTCACTCGGGCTCGTCCTGAGTAGGCCCCTTTATCTTAGTTAACGCTTTACCCGGGGACTGGTAAACCACTGGCTTATGGTGGCAACAGAGGTCCCTGTGCGGTTATAGCGTAAGTCGGCAGGGGGACGGTGAAACGGTGTAACTACCATATCTGTCCCCTGGGTCTGCCTAGATCCGGCTGATTTGGGCGTGGTGTTGAGGGTCTTCTGGTCGTTGGGGAGGCAACGTTTCAACGTGGCTGGCTCCGTCTTCCAATTTTCTCTCGTCCACCGTATCCGCGACTCCTTTTGGTGTCGACGGGTTGCCCCAAGACGTTTCCGATCCTTCAGATCCTAGCCGGGGCCCAGTCTCTGTCTTGTCTAGGATAGGTAGGTCGCCAGCCTCCTGTGTCCCTTGGACTGTGCACTACAGGAAGGTGGTCTGGGGCGAAACAGACCTTAAATGGAGCCGAATCTTCTAATTGGCGATCAGCGCCGCTCACGCACCACAAACACTTTACACTACACGAAGACTAAAACACTACTGCAATGTTTAACAACCGCCTCGGATTAGACATTAGTCTTAGAACAATCCTTAGTCTTACAACCTTAGCTCTCAACCTAATACTTTTAACCCTTAAAATCCTTACTGTTAGACTCAGTTAGCATTCTGACTTTTTAGACATTGCCCTCTCAACCTTAATCCTGCCACTGCGATTGGCCCCGGAAAAAAATCCCTACCTCTTTAGAATTCCTTAGGCCCACTAACTTCAAAGAAAATCTACCATCCGCAACTGTGGTTGGTCTCTAGATAAACATCCCAGCCCCTTTTTAGCACAATTCCTGACCCTCTTACCTCCTTAAGACCCTTCCTAGCCCAATTCCCTTACCAATTCTTCCTGAACTGAAGAGAAAGCTCCCAATTTACCTCGTCTAGCGCCCAACGACTTTAGCCGTACATAAATAATCACCCTTCATCCCTTTTCCCCTTAACTTTCAGCTCCTTCTCAGGAATTAGACTCAATCTTAACTCTCAAACTCCAAACCCGAGACAAAACCCCAATTCTAATTAATAACAACAACTCCTCTAACAACAACAATAACAAACCATTGGATTTCAATTAAATGATCAAATACATAATTTAAACGGCAAGCGCTGACCATCCTTTCAACTCCAAACTCTCAACTGTGCTTCAAACCTAGACTCATGCTTCTTACTCCCCTTGGGAGTAATAGTTTAGCTCAATTGGACATGGGACACACGCCAGGGTTTGATCAACCCATGGCGGAGCCGCCTCAGAGGAGGGTGTCTAGTGATTAAAGGCCTGAAACACCCGTTGATCCTGAGGTACACTACTGATGATGTGTCCTAAAATTCCTTCTATGGATCGGAAGGCCCTCGCCTGTGATTCTGTGGAAATAGGACTCTGTTTTATAAACCACATCCTTGTGTAACCAATAGCACTCTCAACAAAACTCATGTTCTCTGATATAACCATAACCTATTTTCTCTGATATAACCTCATTTCAGGACCTAAATACTACAACTGAACCTAAACTTAGGCCCTAAACATAACCTCAGTCGACCTTAACACAAAGTGGACTCTATAATACTACACCTGAACCTAAACCTAGGCCCTAAACTTAACCTCAGCCGGACCTAACCAAAACTTACTTTCTCTGATATGACCATGACCTACGTTCTTCGATGTAACCTTATATTAGGACCTAAATACTACAACTTAACCTAAACTTAAGCCCTAAACATAACCTCAGTGGACCTTAACACAAAGCGGATTCAATAATACTACACCTGAACCTAAACCTAAACCCTAAACTTAACCTCAGCTGGACTTAACCAGAACTTACATTCTCTTATATAACCATATCCTACTTTCTCTGATGTAACCTCATATCAGGACTTATATACTACAACTTAACCTAAACTTAGGCCCTAAACATAACCCCAGTCGGCCTTAACACAAAGCGGATTCAATAATACTACACCTGAACCTAAACCTAGGCCCTAAATTTAACCTCAGTCGGACCTAACCGGAACTTACGTTCTAGGATATAACCATGACCTACGTTCTCTGATGTAACCTCATACCGGGACCTAAATACTACAACTTAACCTAAACTTAGGCCTTAAACGTAATCTCCGTCGGCCCGAACACAAAACGGATTTAATAATACTACACCTGAACCTAAACCTAGGCCCTAAACTTAACCTCAGTCGGACCTAACCAGAACTTAGGTCCTCTGACACAACAATAACCTATGTTCTCATATGTAACCTCATGTCAGGACCTAAATACTACAACCTAACCTAAACTTAGGCCCTAAACATAACCTCAGTCTACCTTAACACAAAGCGGATTCTAGAATACTACACCTGAATCTAAACCTAGGCCCTAAACTTAACCTCAACCGGACCTAGCAAGAACTTACGTTCTCTGATATAACCATATCCTACTTTCTCTGATGTAACCTCATATCAGGACTTATATACTACAACTTAACCTAAACTCAGGCCCTAAACATAACCTTAGTCGGCCTTAACACAAAGCGGATTCAATAATACTACGCCTAAACCTGAACTTAGGCCCTAAACTTAACCTCAGTCGGACCTCAACCATAACCTACGCTCTCTTATATGACCTCATATCAGGACTTATTTAAAACTAAGCCTACACCTTAACTTAATTCTAAACTTAACCTCTCACTAGCCCTATGCTTATTGGAGCCTAATTCTCTCCCTCTGACTTTCCTTTTTTCTTAAAACCCATAAAGGTGCCCCAACGGGAATGATTCACAGCTCTTGTGACAAGGCTTAACAAGCGTCGGCCCGCGCACTTTCCTCGGTTCCTCTGCTAACCATGCTTGGAGTAACTCCATGTTTTGGGGAGGACCGTTGTACTTTGACCAAAACCTAACCCTAACCCTAACCCTAACCCTAACCCTAACCCTAACCCTAACCCTAACCCTAACCCTAACCCTACCCCTAACCCTAACCCTAACCCTAACCCTATAACCCTATAACCCTATAACCCTATAACCCTAACCCTAACCCTAACCCTAACCCTAACCCCTAACCCCTAACCCCTAACCCTAACCCTAACCCTAACCCTAACCCTAACCCTAACCCTAACCCTAGCCTTTGGAGCCATACTGAGGGTGAGTTTTTGGAGTTCATTGAGGTGCTCAACCAGCATCACACCTCCATCACAGTGAAATACAACCTGCAACCGGAGAAAATAGAGTTCTTGGACACAGAGGTGTATTTTATTGCAAATGGGAATGGGGAGAAGACACTTGGAACTAGGGTCTACTGCAAGCCGACCGACACTCAGGCGTTGTTGCATAAATCCAGTTACCATCCACGCCATACCTTTAGGGGTATCGTCAAGTCCCAGTTGATTCGCTTCAACAGGATATGCACTGCGCCTGAGGACGTCGAGTCGGCGACCAAGACCCTGTTCCGAGCCCTCAAATTGAGGGGATACAGCAGAACCTTCCTTAGGGACATTAAAGTCGAGACCCAACGACTTTGTGGAAATGAGTTTAACCCTAAAAGAGAGAACGGCACAGTCAGAGAGAAAAATCTGGTCCCTTTTGTGTCAGTCTTCTCACCCACTTCCCAGGCCCTGAACTCTAAAATTAAGACTCATTTTCATAGGTTGCAGGATTCTTGTGTTCCGCTACAAGATTTTAAAATCATTTCAGCCTTCCGGAGAAATAAAAATCTCAAAGATGTTTTAGTTAATGCTTCTTTGGGCAGAACATCTAAAACAGACAAGTACAGTCAACATTTTAAAACGGTTAAATTCATTTTGAATCGAGTTACTCACCTGGGTGCACCTGTCCCTGATGGTCTGGAGATGAGGACAGCAAATCTAGTTTATTGTATTGAATGTAAGACATGCAATAGGTTATATATTGGTCAAACCAAAAATAGCCTATTAGAAAGGCTAAAACAGCATATCTATTCAATTAACAATACTGTGAAAGCAACCCACCTCTATGAACATTTCAGACTGCATGGTAGTAACAATTTGTCTATCATGGGTCTTGAAGCAGGGTCGCATTGGTCTGAAGGCCAGAGACTAGCTAGGGAGAGACACTGGATCAAGAAATTGAATACAATTTATCCGAATGGTCTCAACCATAAGCTTTAGAAAAATAGAGAGAATTCATACAGGAATATACAGGTGGCCTGAATAGGTTTCTCCTGCAAGAGGGTTGCATATATGACACAGACAGGATTGCAGACGCAGGAGAGATCTAGGATGGTCACCTGTATAAAAGAGAGAAAAAAACATTTTAATATACATACAGGAGAACTATTTTTAAACCTTAGTTAAAAACATATACTTACCATATATCCGGAGTTACCAGCATCAGGGGATGTCTGAGGACTAACATTATACTGTGGTTCATCTAACCCTTTCCTAACCTTAACCCCAACCCCAAACTTTGGGTTACTAACATCTAACCCTAACCTTAACCCTTACCCTAACCTTAACCCACACCCATACCTTTCCCTAACCTTAACCCTTTCCCTAACCCATACCCATACCTTTCCCTAACCTTAACCCTTTCCCTGGGTTACTGAACCACGGTAGAAACTCAGATACTCACCTCTTTCTTTGCCTGAGATCCACCTGGAGATCTGCCTCTTCTGGCACCTGCAATAGGAGAGTGACAGAGTTATTCACATATTAGAGAGAATAAAACATACACTAACCTGACAAACTCGAGGTTGCTCTAAGGTTTGTGCGCCAGTGCATTCTGGCTACTTCTTAGTGGCTGGAGTTTTATTTCCCCTAACCTAACCTGCCAGTGCCACGACCTTGGAGCTCCTCTTGAATGTTTGTACTTGAAGGAAGTGTGTGTAAATAACTTGTATCACTTTTGTGGTATCTCAATTCGGTATTACGGTTTGTATATGGTTTTCGAGTTTGTGTTCTCGATTCTACTGCCTGACTGAACAGGTGGTTCATTGAGAAATTAGCAATTAGTTCAGACAGGTGATGTTTTTGACCCCGCCCACAGAGGCTATACATACCCCTTCCCCCTTTTTCCTCATTTCATTCTTTCCTCTGAAGAAGCCACAGTGTGGCGAAACGTTAGGAAATCTTAGTGTTTCTTTGTATGTCTAGTGGTTTTTTAACTTTTAATGTTTTAGGATCTTTGATCCCTTTCTTTTTAAAGCTACTTGATCTATTCTATAAATAGTTATTTGCAGTTAAACTGCAACAGTTGCACTAACACAGGTTTTGGTATCTTGCACTTAAAAATCTTGGGGCTTTCCATGAAGAGAGAGTTAGGCTATGTGAGTTGTTTAGATTTGCAGTGAGGTTGCAGTGTTTGAACAGTGTTTGAAAGAGTTTTTCTACTCTTTGAGAGTGTTGTTTGAATGCCCTATGTGGGATTTTGAATGGTTTTTGAGTGTATTTTACACCCTAAGCACAAAGTGCCTTTTTCAACTCACCTTGCTTGCTTTCTCAAAGTGGTCGGCCTCCCAGGGTTCTCTTGGGTTCCATCCTGTATACAGTTGTGCTAGAATAGATCAATATGAAATAACCATTAGACTGCATTGAGCATTTCCCTTCTTTCCCTTCCCTTTCCACACTGGAGATAATTTACTTGTTCTCGTCAGTACTTGGTTTACTGATTGCATCCAACTTACCTTATCGAACACATTGATGGCCCGTAACAAGTCTGGGCGCTTCCCGGTTCGCCGAGCGCCTTGGCGATCCTCCACAGGAGCGCAGTCCACTGCACAACCTACCAATGACAACAGGTCAGGGAACAAGTTGGAAAAAAGGTATTTTAAGCTGCTTCAAGCAGTACACCATGCTGAGGTAGTACAAGGTACTAGAGTATCCAAATTGTTCCCTGTAGGAATGCGCAGACAGGTGACTAAATTGTCATCTTTCATTAAACCATCTTCTCCTAATGCAGACACTGCCACAAAGATAAAGCTAAATACAGATGAGTGGATGAGGGTTAACATGGACATTCTTGGGGAACATTACGATCAGGTTATAACATCAGCCCTCCATGAATTACCCCCCTTCGAACAGCAGGCTTTGGACAAGGCTTTAGCCTATGGTAAGAGTAGGTATAAAAATCGGTTAACACAAACCACAGTTTCCACCTTGACTGCTCTTTTGCGAGAGAACGTGGGTGTTCCATCTGAGGTTCTTGGGCATGGGGGGAGTTTGCAGCCTGGTCAGAATCCAGAGCAGTGGCCACTTTTGAACAGAGGTGTTGATTCCATCAGAGATCCTGGTTTAGGGTCTAGTCATGACATTAATGTCAACCAGGGACTAGACCAGGTAACTCATACTAACCCTGACCTCATCCACCCTCCTGGTCCTGGCCTTGGTCCTAACTCTGGTTCTGATCCTAACCCAATACTTACCCCTCACCCTAACCCAGTCCACGACTCCACCACTAACCTCAACCCTAGTTCTGGTGCTAACCCACTTACCTCTATTGCTTTGTCCAATACTAGCCCGACACTTACCTCTAACTCAACTGAGCCCTCCACTAAACCTACTACTGAACTTAACCCAGTACAGCCTGTTCAGACTCAGTTGGACCTAGAATCTGGTAGAAGGTTGAAGATATGCTTGGTTGATATACATCGAAACCACTCACCTGTTACGGGAGAAAGCAGCCAGATTTTCCGTCCCAACTTCGATCTTCGGTTGTCGGGGGGTTCTGTTTTTGAGGAGGATCCAGTGTCGAGGCCTATTACACCACCTGCTGTTCGGGCTCCGGTAGCTCCACTCACCAATGTTGCAGTCCCTGACATGGGTATACAGACCCAGTCGCAGGCTTCTGTGGAGGACTCTGCTACATTGACCTGCCAAAAACCAACCCGTCACCCTAACACACATTATAAAATGACGCAGTGGAGTTTAGTTGTCCAGAAACCCATCTTGGTTTTAGGGGACTCTAATCTGTCTAGGATACCAGAATTTCAACATCCTTTGGTACAGATAGATAGTTTCCCTGGGGCAGCTATCCTTCATCTGAAGGCGATCCTGAAGAAACTGACCCCATGTACATCAGTTCAAAAGGTGGTCTTGTCAGTTGGCATTAATAATTGTTCCAAGAATCACAAAGTGGCTACAATTAAACATCAGTTTCACGAGTTGATTTCTTGTGCAAAAGTGGTCTTTCCCAATGCAGAGATATTGATCCCCTTGATACAGTTTTCACAAGAGCTTGCACCTGAAGTTCAATCCTTGCTAAGGGACACTAACCTTTGGCTTGAGGCGACTTTCAGGACCTTAGTGGGAATCGAAGATGGGCAGTTCCATGTTCGTGTGGGAGACCCAATACATTGGACCACCCACACAGCTAAACACATACTGGAGAGTTGGATGCGTCAGTTAAACTGATACGAGGGGGACCTAGCATTCTTTTGCAGCCCCACTCTAATATTTTAAATTTGTCCCTTACCTTTGAGCTCTTGGAGGCAGAGGTAAGTTTGCTGGAGAGAGGTCTCTATTTCATTCCCACGCCGCTCAAGGTGGATAAGGAAATGCTGTGGAGAGACCTGTTTAAATACCATAGGAAACTGAAACTTCTGGATCATTTTGATTTTGCAACAGACTTTAACCAGGAACCGTTTATAAAACCATCAACTTGGGAGCCTGAATGGGAATCAGTTTCTGAACCCATCAAAACACTCATCAGGAAAGATAGACACATACTGGAGAGAGCTTGCTTTCAAAGTGAGAGAGAGAAAAATATATCCACAGCAGAAAGAGAGGCATTAAAAGAGCTAACATCAAATCAGGATATTGTAATTAAACCCGCAGACAAGGGATCTAAGATAGTGATAATGGATAGAAGCCAATATCTGGTGGAAGCATACAGGCAATTACAGAATACACAACATTACTTACCTCTGACTGGTTCTCTACAGCTGGAATCCCAGAAGAGAATCCGAGAGATTTTGGATCGCCTGTATGCAGACAAGATGATCACAGCCAAACAGAAATATTTTCTGTATGGAGAGGACCCTCCACGCCCTAGGAAGTTCTATCTCCTACCAAAGATCCATAAGGATCCAGCGACGTGGACGGTACCTCACCAAGTTCCACCTGGCAGACCGATCATCTCCGATTGCGGCATTGAATCCTATAGAATAGCAGATTTTATAGATCACTTTCTTAACCCCTTGTCACAGAAGCATGAGAGCTACGTTAAAGACACCTACGAGTTTATCTCAAAAATAAAAGAACTGGTTGTACAACCTGATGCCATGCTCTTCTCTGTGGATATTGATTCTCTGTATACAAACATCGAAACTCAGTTGGGTCTCAAGGCAGTTAGAGATGTCCTACAGAGGTTTCCTGACCACTCGAGACCAGATGAGGCCCTCCTTGAGCTGCTTGAACTCAGCCTGACGAAGAACGACTTTGAGTTTAACTCAAAGGTTTACCTCCAGGTACACGGTACGGCAATGGGTAAGAAGTTTGCTCCCGCCTACGCTAATATTTATATGGCGGACTGGGAGCGAACTGTCTTCCCCAAATGCAACAAATTACCATCCTTTTATATACGGTACCTGGATGATATTTTTGGCCTTTGGAGCCATACTGAGGGTGAGTTTTTGGAGTTCATTGAGGTGCTCAACCAGCATCACACCTCCATCACAGTGAAATACAACCTGCAACCGGAGAAAATAGAGTTCTTGGACACAGAGGTGTATTTTATTGCAAATGGGAATGGGGAGAAGACACTTGGAACTAGGGTCTACTGCAAGCCGACCGACACTCAGGCGTTGTTGCATAAATCCAGTTACCATCCACGCCATACCTTTAGGGGTATCGTCAAGTCCCAGTTGATTCGCTTCAACAGGATATGCACTGCGCCTGAGGACGTCCAGTCGGCGACCAAGACCCTGTTCCGAGCCCTCAAATTGAGGGGATACAGCAGAACCTTCCTTAGGGACATTAAAGTCGAGACCCAACGACTTTGTGGAAATGAGTTTAACCCTAAAAGAGAGAACGGCACAGTCAGAGAGAAAAATCTGGTCCCTTTTGTGTCAGTCTTCTCACCCACTTCCCAGGCCCTGAACTCTAAAATTAAGACTCATTTTCATAGGTTGCAGGATTCTTGTGTTCCGCTACAAGATTTTAAAATCATTTCAGCCTTCCGGAGAAATAAAAATCTCAAAGATGTTTTAGTTAATGCTTCTTTGGGCAGAACATCTAAAACAGACAAGTACAGTCAACATTTTAAAACGGTTAAATTCATTTTGAATCGAGTTACTCACCTGGGTGCACCTGTCCCTGATGGTCTGGAGATGAGGACAGCAAATCTAGTTTATTGTATTGAATGTAAGACATGCAATAGGTTATATATTGGTCAAACCAAAAATAGCCTATTAGAAAGGCTAAAACAGCATATCTATTCAATTAACAATACTGTGAAAGCAACCCACCTCTATGAACATTTCAGACTGCATGGTAGTAACAATTTGTCTATCATGGGTCTTGAAGCAGGGTCGCATTGGTCTGAAGGCCAGAGACTAGCTAGGGAGAGACACTGGATCAAGAAATTGAATACAATTTATCCGAATGGTCTCAACCATAAGCTTTAGAAAAATAGAGAGAATTCATACAGGAATATACAGGTGGCCTGAATAGGTTTCTCCTGCAAGAGGGTTGCATATATGACACAGACAGGATTGCAGACGCAGGAGAGATCTAGGATGGTCACCTGTATAAAAGAGAGAAAAAAACATTTTAATATACATACAGGAGAACTATTTTTAAACCTTAGTTAAAAACATATACTTACCATATATCCGGAGTTACCAGCATCAGGGGATGTCTGAGGACTAACATTATACTGTGGTTCATCTAACCCTTTCCTAACCTTAACCCCAACCCCAAACTTTGGGTTACTAACATCTAACCCTAACCTTAACCCTTACCCTAACCTTAACCCACACCCATACCTTTCCCTAACCTTAACCCTTTCCCTAACCCATACCCATACCTTTCCCTAACCTTAACCCTTTCCCTGGGTTACTGAACCACGGTAGAAACTCAGATACTCACCTCTTTCTTTGCCTGAGATCCACCTGGAGATCTGCCTCTTCTGGCACCTGCAATAGGAGAGTGACAGAGTTATTCACATATTAGAGAGAATAAAACATACACTAACCTGACAAACTCGAGGTTGCTCTAAGGTTTGTGCGCCAGTGCATTCTGGCTACTTCTTAGTGGCTGGAGTTTTATTTCCCCTAACCTAACCTGCCAGTGCCACGACCTTGGAGCTCCTCTTGAATGTTTGTACTTGAAGGAAGTGTGTGTAAATAACTTGTATCACTTTTGTGGTATCTCAATTCGGTATTACGGTTTGTATATGGTTTTCGAGTTTGTGTTCTCGATTCTACTGCCTGACTGAACAGGTGGTTCATTGAGAAATTAGCAATTAGTTCAGACAGGTGATGTTTTTGACCCCGCCCACAGAGGCTATACATACCCCTTCCCCCTTTTTCCTCATTTCATTCTTTCCTCTGAAGAAGCCACAGTGTGGCGAAACGTTAGGAAATCTTAGTGTTTCTTTGTATGTCTAGTGGTTTTTTAACTTTTAATGTTTTAGGATCTTTGATCCCTTTCTTTTTAAAGCTACTTGATCTATTCTATAAATAGTTATTTGCAGTTAAACTGCAACAGTTGCACTAACACAGGTTTTGGTATCTTGCACTTAAAAATCTTGGGGCTTTCCATGAAGAGAGAGTTAGGCTATGTGAGTTGTTTAGATTTGCAGTGAGGTTGCAGTGTTTGAACAGTGTTTGAAAGAGTTTTTCTACTCTTTGAGAGTGTTGTTTGAATGCCCTATGTGGGATTTTGAATGGTTTTTGAGTGTATTTTACACCCTAAGCACAAAGTGCCTTTTTCAACTCACCTTGCTTGCTTTCTCAAAGTGGTCGGCCTCCCAGGGTTCTCTTGGGTTCCATCCTGTATACAGTTGTGCTAGAATAGATCAATATGAAATAACCATTAGACTGCATTGAGCATTTCCCTTCTTTCCCTTCCCTTTCCACACTGGAGATAATTTACTTGTTCTCGTCAGTACTTGGTTTACTGATTGCATCCAACTTACCTTATCGAACACATTGATGGCCCGTAACAAGTCTGGGCGCTTCCCGGTTCGCCGAGCGCCTTGGCGATCCTCCACAGGAGCGCAGTCCACTGCACAACCTACCAATGACAACAGGTCAGGGAACAAGTTGGAAAAAAGGTATTTTAAGCTGCTTCAAGCAGTACACCATGCTGAGGTAGTACAAGGTACTAGAGTATCCAAATTGTTCCCTGTAGGAATGCGCAGACAGGTGACTAAATTGTCATCTTTCATTAAACCATCTTCTCCTAATGCAGACACTGCCACAAAGATAAAGCTAAATACAGATGAGTGGATGAGGGTTAACATGGACATTCTTGGGGAACATTACGATCAGGTTATAACATCAGCCCTCCATGAATTACCCCCCTTCGAACAGCAGGCTTTGGACAAGGCTTTAGCCTATGGTAAGAGTAGGTATAAAAATCGGTTAACACAAACCACAGTTTCCACCTTGACTGCTCTTTTGCGAGAGAACGTGGGTGTTCCATCTGAGGTTCTTGGGCATGGGGGGAGTTTGCAGCCTGGTCAGAATCCAGAGCAGTGGCCACTTTTGAACAGAGGTGTTGATTCCATCAGAGATCCTGGTTTAGGGTCTAGTCATGACATTAATGTCAACCAGGGACTAGACCAGGTAACTCATACTAACCCTGACCTCATCCACCCTCCTGGTCCTGGCCTTGGTCCTAACTCTGGTTCTGATCCTAACCCAATACTTACCCCTCACCCTAACCCAGTCCACGACTCCACCACTAACCTCAACCCTAGTTCTGGTGCTAACCCACTTACCTCTATTGCTTTGTCCAATACTAGCCCGACACTTACCTCTAACTCAACTGAGCCCTCCACTAAACCTACTACTGAACTTAACCCAGTACAGCCTGTTCAGACTCAGTTGGACCTAGAATCTGGTAGAAGGTTGAAGATATGCTTGGTTGATATACATCGAAACCACTCACCTGTTACGGGAGAAAGCAGCCAGATTTTCCGTCCCAACTTCGATCTTCGGTTGTCGGGGGGTTCTGTTTTTGAGGAGGATCCAGTGTCGAGGCCTATTACACCACCTGCTGTTCGGGCTCCGGTAGCTCCACTCACCAATGTTGCAGTCCCTGACATGGGTATACAGACCCAGTCGCAGGCTTCTGTGGAGGACTCTGCTACATTGACCTGCCAAAAACCAACCCGTCACCCTAACACACATTATAAAATGACGCAGTGGAGTTTAGTTGTCCAGAAACCCATCTTGGTTTTAGGGGACTCTAATCTGTCTAGGATACCAGAATTTCAACATCCTTTGGTACAGATAGATAGTTTCCCTGGGGCAGCTATCCTTCATCTGAAGGCGATCCTGAAGAAACTGACCCCATGTACATCAGTTCAAAAGGTGGTCTTGTCAGTTGGCATTAATAATTGTTCCAAGAATCACAAAGTGGCTACAATTAAACATCAGTTTCACGAGTTGATTTCTTGTGCAAAAGTGGTCTTTCCCAATGCAGAGATATTGATCCCCTTGATACAGTTTTCACAAGAGCTTGCACCTGAAGTTCAATCCTTGCTAAGGGACACTAACCTTTGGCTTGAGGCGACTTTCAGGACCTTAGTGGGAATCGAAGATGGGCAGTTCCATGTTCGTGTGGGAGACCCAATACATTGGACCACCCACACAGCTAAACACATACTGGAGAGTTGGATGCGTCAGTTAAACTGATACGAGGGGGACCTAGCATTCTTTTGCAGCCCCACTCTAATATTTTAAATTTGTCCCTTACCTTTGAGCTCTTGGAGGCAGAGGTAAGTTTGCTGGAGAGAGGTCTCTATTTCATTCCCACGCCGCTCAAGGTGGATAAGGAAATGCTGTGGAGAGACCTGTTTAAATACCATAGGAAACTGAAACTTCTGGATCATTTTGATTTTGCAACAGACTTTAACCAGGAACCGTTTATAAAACCATCAACTTGGGAGCCTGAATGGGAATCAGTTTCTGAACCCATCAAAACACTCATCAGGAAAGATAGACACATACTGGAGAGAGCTTGCTTTCAAAGTGAGAGAGAGAAAAATATATCCACAGCAGAAAGAGAGGCATTAAAAGAGCTAACATCAAATCAGGATATTGTAATTAAACCCGCAGACAAGGGATCTAAGATAGTGATAATGGATAGAAGCCAATATCTGGTGGAAGCATACAGGCAATTACAGAATACACAACATTACTTACCTCTGACTGGTTCTCTACAGCTGGAATCCCAGAAGAGAATCCGAGAGATTTTGGATCGCCTGTATGCAGACAAGATGATCACAGCCAAACAGAAATATTTTCTGTATGGAGAGGACCCTCCACGCCCTAGGAAGTTCTATCTCCTACCAAAGATCCATAAGGATCCAGCGACGTGGACGGTACCTCACCAAGTTCCACCTGGCAGACCGATCATCTCCGATTGCGGCAGTGAATCCTATAGAATAGCAGATTTTATAGATCACTTTCTTAACCCCTTGTCACAGAAGCATGAGAGCTACGTTAAAGACACCTACGAGTTTATCTCAAAAATAAAAGAACTGGTTGTACAACCTGATGCCATGCTCTTCTCTGTGGATATTGATTCTCTGTATACAAACATCGAAACTCAGTTGGGTCTCAAGGCAGTTAGAGATGTCCTACAGAGGTTTCCTGACCACTCGAGACCAGATGAGGCCCTCCTTGAGCTGCTTGAACTCAGCCTGACGAAGAACGACTTTGAGTTTAACTCAAAGGTTTACCTCCAGGTACACGGTACGGCAATGGGTAAGAAGTTTGCTCCCGCCTACGCTAATATTTATATGGCGGACTGGGAGCGAACTGTCTTCCCCAAATGCAACAAATTACCATCCTTTTATATACGGTACCTGGATGATATTTTTGGCCTTTGGAGCCATACTGAGGGTGAGTTTTTGGAGTTCATTGAGGTGCTCAACCAGCATCACACCTCCATCACAGTGAAATACAACCTGCAACCGGAGAAAATAGAGTTCTTGGACACAGAGGTGTATTTTATTGCAAATGGGAATGGGGAGAAGACACTTGGAACTAGGGTCTACTGCAAGCCGACCGACACTCAGGCGTTGTTGCATAAATCCAGTTACCATCCACGCCATACCTTTAGGGGTATCGTCAAGTCCCAGTTGATTCGCTTCAACAGGATATGCACTGCGCCTGAGGACGTCGAGTCGGCGACCAAGACCCTGTTCCGAGCCCTCAAATTGAGGGGATACAGCAGAACCTTCCTTAGGGACATTAAAGTCGAGACCCAACGACTTTGTGGAAATGAGTTTAACCCTAAAAGAGAGAACGGCACAGTCAGAGAGAAAAATCTGGTCCCTTTTGTGTCAGTCTTCTCACCCACTTCCCAGGCCCTGAACTCTAAAATTAAGACTCATTTTCATAGGTTGCAGGATTCTTGTGTTCCGCTACAAGATTTTAAAATCATTTCAGCCTTCCGGAGAAATAAAAATCTCAAAGATGTTTTAGTTAATGCTTCTTTGGGCAGAACATCTAAAACAGACAAGTACAGTCAACATTTTAAAACGGTTAAATTCATTTTGAATCGAGTTACTCACCTGGGTGCACCTGTCCCTGATGGTCTGGAGATGAGGACAGCAAATCTAGTTTATTGTATTGAATGTAAGACATGCAATAGGTTATATATTGGTCAAACCAAAAATAGCCTATTAGAAAGGCTAAAACAGCATATCTATTCAATTAACAATACTGTGAAAGCAACCCACCTCTATGAACATTTCAGACTGCATGGTAGTAACAATTTGTCTATCATGGGTCTTGAAGCAGGGTCGCATTGGTCTGAAGGCCAGAGACTAGCTAGGGAGAGACACTGGATCAAGAAATTGAATACAATTTATCCGAATGGTCTCAACCATAAGCTTTAGAAAAATAGAGAGAATTCATACAGGAATATACAGGTGGCCTGAATAGGTTTCTCCTGCAAGAGGGTTGCATATATGACACAGACAGGATTGCAGACGCAGGAGAGATCTAGGATGGTCACCTGTATAAAAGAGAGAAAAAAACATTTTAATATACATACAGGAGAACTATTTTTAAACCTTAGTTAAAAACATATACTTACCATATATCCGGAGTTACCAGCATCAGGGGATGTCTGAGGACTAACATTATACTGTGGTTCATCTAACCCTTTCCTAACCTTAACCCCAACCCCAAACTTTGGGTTACTAACATCTAACCCTAACCTTAACCCTTACCCTAACCTTAACCCACACCCATACCTTTCCCTAACCTTAACCCTTTCCCTAACCCATACCCATACCTTTCCCTAACCTTAACCCTTTCCCTGGGTTACTGAACCACGGTAGAAACTCAGATACTCACCTCTTTCTTTGCCTGAGATCCACCTGGAGATCTGCCTCTTCTGGCACCTGCAATAGGAGAGTGACAGAGTTATTCACATATTAGAGAGAATAAAACATACACTAACCTGACAAACTCGAGGTTGCTCTAAGGTTTGTGCGCCAGTGCATTCTGGCTACTTCTTAGTGGCTGGAGTTTTATTTCCCCTAACCTAACCCTAACCCCTAAACCCTAACCCTAACCCTAACCCTAACCCTAACCCTAAACCCTAACCCTAACCCTAACCCTAACCCTAACCCTAACCCTGCACCCTCTACAGTTCCTCTTGCCCCACCCAACACCTCCCATTCCACACTGGGCCCTCTGCACAAAACGGTAAAGTTACAAGCAGAGGTGCACCATCGGTTTGGTAGTCAAGTGGACCACCTCCCCACCACCCACACCACCCCCACCTCTAACCCCAACACTCCCCCTCCTCCTCTGAGTAATGTGACACCAACTGTGTCTGACACTCTTTCCCCTTCACCCACAGGTGTGACCCCGGTTAACAGAGAAGCAGAACCGCAGCAGCAAAGGCCAAAATGGCGGGGGGTAATGATGAGAAGGGAAAATAAAGCTACCCAGCACTTAAACTCCCTTACTGACCCCCCTGCTGAGAACATCATAGCACCTGGCGGTTCTGCTGATCCCGAACCGGGGTCCACTGTAGACCCCCCTCCCACCTCTAGGTCACCTCCCCCTCCCCAAGCCCTATTCCGGCCCTCCTACCACAAAGCCAGACCCATGTGCAAACTGCAGGATTGGGCCATCACCCCAACTAGACCCATCCTGTTCCTGGGTGACTCCAACATGGCACGCATCCCCCCATATACTGATACACGCATACAGATAGACAGCTATCCAGGAGCCACTATTTACCATCTTAGTAAGCTCCTGGAAGCAACACAACCACAACCACAGGTGGAGCTGGTCGTACTATCCGTGGGCCTCAACAACAAAGACCACGATCCCAAGAAGACGAGTGTAAAACAACTCCGCACCCTTTACCAGAATGCCACCATCACCTTTCCCAATGCACCTGTTTATGTGGCCATCATTAGTCACTCACACCTTCTCACTACAGAACAGAAACATAACCTCAAATACATGAACAGCTACATAGCCACCCATTTCCCTCACCTTTACGAAATACCGCATGACTCTTTTTTCACACACACTGATAACATCCACTGGACTGCAGACACAGCACGACACACATTCCACTCCTGGTGCCGACAGTTAAATTTAACACAATAACCATCCCAAGCCAGGACCCCCAAACACAGCTCCCACAACATGCGCCCACCACTGCTGCAGTCTTGACACAACTTACACACAACATGATTGTTAACCTGTCCCCCACATTTACACCTACATTACACCAACTCTCCCTTCTGGAGAGAGGCCTCACATTCATCCCACGCCCCACACAACGCGGCCGGGAGGAACTCCAGAGGGACATCCACCAGTATCATCGTAGAATTAAACTCATCTCCCACTTCCACCCCAACAACTCCAATAGGTACACACCCTTCATTCACCCATCAGCCTGGGAGCCTCATCCCTCTCAGGTTGATGGGAGTATCCATAGACTTATCAGGCAAGATCATTTGGCTCTCCACCACAACCTTCAGCTTCCCTTTCCAGACCTACCGGATAATCTCACACCTCCAGAAAGAAAGGCCATATCACAATTACGTAAAAATAACACCATTATTATAAAACCTGCGGACAAAGGCTCAAAAATTGTCATAATGAGCACTCACCAATACCTCTTAGAGGCCAATAGACAACTCGGTAACACCACCTACTACAAACCACTCCAACAGTCAATACAGTCACAAACTCAAATCCAAATCCGACAGATAGTTCATTCCCTATATCAGGACCACTATATCACTCATAAACAACGCGATTTTCTCCTGGGCCCAGATTCACCTCGACCCAGGACCTTTTATCTTCTCCCGAAAATACACAAATCCCCAGAAAGTTGGACAGTTCCCTTTGAGGTCCCTCCCGGCCGCCCCATTGTGTCAGACTGCAGCAGTGCCTCATACAACATTTCCATGTACATTGATAGCTTCTTACAACCACTTTCCACTCTTCATTCCAGTTACATTAAGGACACCTATCACTTTCTTGAGATGATCTGGCCCATGGCAGTCCCTTATAACACCCATCTATTCACCCTAGATGTGGACAACCTTTACACCAACATAAACACTAACAGTGGCCTTCAGGCAATCAGAAACACCTTCAATAAACATCCTGACCCTAACAGACCAGATCATCATCTCTTACAGCTCATAGAACTTTGTTTAACCACCAATGACTTTCAATTTGACAATAAAACTTATTTACAGGTCCATGGGACTGCCATGGGCCAAAGATTCGCACCTTCATATGCAAACATCTACATGGGTGAGTGGGAACAAGAAGCACTGGCCAAGTGTACACACAAACCACTTTTCTACTACCGGTTTCTTGATGACATCATAGGAGCATGGACACATCCCATAGACCTATTTCCGGAATTTCTTCACACACTTAACACTCATCACCCTTCTATTAAGTTGAAAGCAACCATCCACACCAGTGAGGTCAACTTCTTAGACACCACAGTTTTTTGCACCCCGGACACACCCACCCACCAGAAATTACTTACCAAAGTCTATTTCAAACCTACCGATTCTCACACTCTTCTTCACAAACACAGCTACCATCCAAAACACACCTTTAAAGGCATTGTCAAATCCCAAATCATTCGGTTTCACAGAATATCATCCCTCCACATAGACTTCACTTCTGCTGTTAACACCCTTTTTAAAGCACTTAAGACAAGACATTACTCAAAACGCTTCCTCAGATCCATCAAGAACACTACCTTGGCCAGTCTTCTTCCCACTCGCCCGAACCTCTCAGTTTCTCAACTTTCTTCTCTATCTAACCCTAACCCTAATCCTGACCCTAACCTTAACCCTGACTCCAACTTGTCTTCTAACCCTAACCCCAACCTGTCTTCTAACCTTAACCTTGACCCCAACCTGTCTTCTAACCCTAACCCTGTTCCTAATCTTAACCCTCCACCCCTTCTACCTATTGTGTCTACCTTTTCATACAACACCAGGCACCTTCACCACACTCTCAAACATAACTTCGCCCACTTTCAAGCCATGCACCCACCTCTTCAACAGTACAGGCCCATCTCAGCCTTCAGGAAAAATGACAATCTCAAGGACATCCTTGTCAGATCCACCTTTTCCCGTAACCCACCAACACGCACTTCACCTTACGCTCATTACTTCACACCCCACCAATATATTACCAACATACACAGCAAACATTCAGCTCCTGCAGATCCACTCAGTTTAGCCACCACCAATGCGGTTTATATCATAACCTGTAAACAGTGCCACCTCCAGTACATCGGAGAAACGGGTAACTCTATCCTCTCCCGGTTAAAACAGCACTTGTACAACATCACTAACAATAAACTGAATACTTACCTGGTCAAACACTTTCAAATACATGATCTCACCTGTCTTGGCATCAGTGGTCTGCAGGCGAATCCGGGCTGGTCTACTAGACAAAGGAAAAGAACAGAGAACATTTGGATCAATAAATTGGCTACAAAGGCACCTCTTGGTCTTAATGAAAAATAAAGATTTTAACAACCAACTGTTCCTGACTAATAAAGTCTATTTGGATCTGGTGTTTTGCTCCTCTTTTTAGTCCCACTTCTTTTTAGGTTTCATCTTATTTCCTTTCTTCTCTTATTGTCTTTTATTGTCCTTTATTGCCTTTTATTGTCTTTAATTGTTGTTTTATTTCTCTTAACCTGGTTTTTATCCTCTCAGGACAGGTTTTAGATTATAAGGTTTGTCTCCACCTAGTGGTTTTTTACAGTAATGGTTCTAGCTCAACCTTTTGGATTTTGTATTGTGTGGTTTTGCTTGTTTATCCTTTTGGCACTTTATTCTTGTTTGCACTAGCACTTTATGATAGCACTTATGCTAGAATCTTACTGTTAAAACCCCTGGGTGGCCTTGAATGAATAAATACTTATATGGTTTATATATGTTTATATATGTATCTACTTACCTATTTATTTATTTATTTATTGATTCCTCTTAACATTCCTCCCTTCTATAGGCCTTCCTTTCTACCCTGTACTCTTTCATGTCTGGTCTTTTAGTTTTTTTATGTACTTATAGGAGCCTTCACCTCTTACATTGTCTTGATTTCTGATAGGCCCGTGCAATTTAAATAATCTTTTATCCCCTAAACACTAACCCTAACTTTAAACCTAACCCTAACCCTAACCCAATACTTACCCCTCACCCTAACCCAGTCCACGACTCCACCACTAACCTCAACCCTAGTTCTGGTGCTAACCCACTTACCTCTATTTCTTTGTCCAATACTAGCCCGACACTTACCTCTAACTCAACTGAGCCCTCCACTAAACCTACTACTGAACTTAACCCAGTACAGCCTGTTCAGACTCAGTTGGACCTAGAATCTGGTAGAAGGTTGAAGATATGCTTGGTTGATATACATCGAAACCACTCACCTGTTACGGGAGAAAGCAGCCAGATTTTCCGTCCCAACTTCGATCTTCGGTTGTCGGGGGGTTCTGTTGTTGAGGAGGATCCAGTGTCGAGGCCTATTACACCACCTGCTGTTCGGGCTCCGGTAGCTCCACTCACCAATGTTGCAGTCCCTGACATGGGTATACAGACCCAGTCGCAGGCTTCTGTGGAGGACTCTGCTACATTGACCTGCCAAAAACCAACCCGTCACCCTAACACACATTATAAAATGACGCAGTGGAGTTTAGTTGTCCAGAAACCCATCTTGGTTTTAGGGGACTCTAATCTGTCTAGGATACCAGAATTTCAACATCCTTTGGTACAGATAGATAGTTTCCCTGGGGCAGCTATCCTTCATCTGAAGGCGATCCTGAAGAAACTGACCCCATGTACATCAGTTCAAAAGGTGGTCTTGTCAGTTGGCATTAATAATTGTTCCAAGAATCACAAAGTGGCTACAATTAAACATCAGTTTCACGAGTTGATTTCTTGTGCAAAAGTGGTCTTTCCCAATGCAGAGATATTGATCCCCTTGATACAGTTTTCACAAGAGCTTGCACCTGAAGTTCAATCCTTGCTAAGGGACACTAACCTTTGGCTTGAGGCGACTTTCAGGACTCTAGTGGGAATCGAAGATGGGCAGTTCCATGTTCGTGTGGGAGACCCAATACATTGGACCACCCACACAGCTAAACACATACTGGAGAGTTGGATGCGTCAGTTAAACTGATACGAGGGGGACCTAGCATTCTTTTGCAGCCCCACTCTAATATTTTAAATTTGTCCCTTACCTTTGAGCTCTTGGAGGCAGAGGTAAGTTTGCTGGAGAGAGGTCTCTATTTCATTCCCACGCCGCTCAAGGTGGATAAGGAAATGCTGTGGAGAGACCTGTTTAAATACCATAGGAAACTGAAACTTCTGGATCATTTTGATTTTGCAACAGACTTTAACCAGGAACCGTTTATAAAACCATCAACTTGGGAGCCTGAATGGGAATCAGTTTCTGAACCCATCAAAACACTCATCAGGAAAGATAGACACATACTGGAGAGAGCTTGCTTTCAAAGTGAGAGAGAGAAAAATATATCCACAGCAGAAAGAGAGGCATTAAAAGAGCTAACATCAAATCAGGATATTGTAATTAAACCCGCAGACAAGGGATCTAAGATAGTGATAATGGATAGAAGCCAATATCTGGTGGAAGCATACAGGCAATTACAGAATACACAACACTACTTACCTCTGACTGGTTCTCTACAGCTGGAATCCCAGAAGAGAATCCGAGAGATTTTGGATCGCCTGTATGCAGACAAGATGATCACAGCCAAACAGAAATATTTTCTGTATGGTGAGGACCCTCCACGCCCTAGGAAGTTCTATCTCCTACCAAAGATCCATAAGGATCCAGCGACGTGGACGGTACCTCACCAAGTTCCACCTGGCAGACCGATCATCTCCGATTGCGGCAGTGAATCCTATAGAATAGCAGATTTTATAGATCACTTTCTTAACCCCTTGTCACAGAAGCATGAGAGCTACGTTAAAGACACCTACGAGTTTATCTCAAAAATAAAAGAACTGGTTGTACAACCTGATGCCATGCTCTTCTCTGTGGATATTGATTCTCTGTATACAAACATCGAAACTCAGTTGGGTCTCAAGGCAGTTAGAGATGTCCTACAGAGGTTTCCTGACCACTCGAGACCAGATGAGGCCCTCCTTGAGCTGCTTGAACTCAGCCTGACGAAGAACGACTTTGAGTCTAACTCAAAGGTTTACCTCCAGGTACACGGTACGGCAATGGGTAAGAAGTTTGCTCCCGCCTACGCTAATATTTATATGGCGGACTGGGAGCGAACTGTCTTCCCCAAATGCAACAAATTACCATCCTTTTATATACGGTACCTGGATGATATTTTTGGCCTTTGGAGCCATACTGAGGGTGAGTTTTTGGAGTTCATTGAGGTGCTCAACCAGCATCACACCTCCATTACAGTGAAATACAACCTGCAACCGGAGAAAATAGAGTTCTTGGACACAGAGGTGTATTTTATTGCAAATGGGAATGGGGAGAAGACACTTGGAACCAGGGTCTACTGCAAGCCGACCGACACTCAGGCGTTGTTGCATAAATCCAGTTACCATCCACGCCATACCTTTAGGGGTATCGTCAAGTCCCAGTTGATTCGCTTCAACAGGATATGCACTGCGCCTGAGGACGTCGAGTCGGCGACCAAGACCCTGTTCCGAGCCCTCAAATTGAGGGGATACAGCAGAACCTTTCTTAGGGACATTAAAGTCGAGACCCAACGACTTTGTGGAAATGAGTTTAACCCTAAAAGAGAGAACGGCACAGTCAGAGAGAAAAATCTGGTCCCTTTTGTGTCAGTCTTCTCGCCCACTTCCCAGGCCCTGAACTCTAAGATTAAGACTCATTTTCATAGGTTGCAGGATTCTTGTGTTCCGCTACAAGATTTTAAAATCATTTCAGCCTTCCGGAGAAATAAAAATCTCAAAGATGTTTTAGTTAATGCTTCTTTGGGCAGAACATCTAAAACAGACAAGTACAGTCAACATTTTAAAACGGTTAAATTCATTTTGAATCGAGTTACTCACCTGGGTGCACCTGTCCCTGATGGTCTGGAGATGAGGACAGCAAATCTAGTTTATTGTATTGAATGTAAGACATGCAATAGGTTATATATTGGTCAAACCAAAAATAGCCTATTAGAAAGGCTAAAACAGCATATCTATTCAATTAACAATACTGTGAAAGCAACCCACCTCTATGAACATTTCAGACTGCATGGTAGTAACAATTTGTCTATCATGGGTCTTGAAGCAGGGTCGCATTGGTCTGAAGGCCAGAGACTAGCTAGGGAGAGACACTGGATTAAGAAATTGAACACAATTTATCCGAATGGTCTCAACCACAAGCTTTAGAAAAATAGAGAGAATTCATACAGGAATATACAGGTGGCCTGAATAGGTTTCTCCTGCAAGAGGGTTGCATATATGAAACATACAGGATTGCAGACGCAGGAGAGATCTAGGATGGTCACCTGTATAAAAGAGAGAAAAAAACATTTTAATATACATACAGGAGAACTATTTTTAAACCTTAGTTAAAAACATATACTTACCATATATTCGGTGTTACCAGCATCAGGGGATGTCTGAGGACTAACATTATACTGTGGTTCATCTAACCCTTATCCTAACCTTAACCCCAACCCCAAACTTTGGGTTACTAACATCTAACCCTAACCCTAACCCTTACCCTAACCTTAACCCACACCCATACCTTTCCCTAACCTTAACCCTTTCCCTAACCCATACCCATACCTTTCCCTAACCTTAACCCTTTCCCGGGGTTACTGAACCACGGTAGAAACTCGGATACTCACCTCCTTCTTTGCCTGAGATCCACCTGGAGATCTGCCTCTTCTGGCACCTGCAATAGGAGAGTGACAGAGTTATTCACATATTAGAGAGAATTAAACATACACTAACCTGACAAACTCGAGGTTGCTCTAAGGTTTGTGCGCCAGTGCATTCTGGCTACTTCTTAGTGGCTGGAGTTTTATTTCCCCTAACCTAACCCTAACCCTAACACCCAACTTCACGAACACCACATCAGAGTAAATGATGCGACTGAACCGCGTGCGCTGGAGCAACCAGTGAGCGGCCAGTAGCTCATTGAGGCCCTTTGTGTTGTATGCGCTTGGTTTCAAGCTTCTAAGACCTTCCAATTTCAAGCTATGAAGGAAAAGTGAAGACACGTTTACTTTTCATATTTCATGACAGTTGGCTGAGACGGCCAAAACATGCGCTCGTGGAAACTTTTTTCAAAATCCACTTTGGGCTTGTAAGATGTTGTAAAGTGACTTTCTGTCACAATGCAGTACATGCACCTCAACACCCAACTTCACGAACACCACATCAGAGTGAATGATGCGACTGAACCGCGTGCGCTGGAGCCACCAGTGAGCGGCCAGTAGCTCATTGAGGCCCTTTGTGTTGTATGCGCTTGGTTTCAAGCTTCTAAGACCTTCCAATTTCAAGCTATGAAGGAAAAGTGAAGACACGTTTACTTTTCATATTTCATGACAGTTGGCTGAGACGGCCAAAACATGCGCTCGTGGAAACTTTTTTCAAAATCCACTTTGGGCTTGTAAGATGTTGTAAAGTGACTTTCTGTCACAATGCAGTACATGCACCTCAACACCCAACTTCACGAACACCACATCAGAGTGAATGATGCGACTGAACCGCGTGCGCTGGAGCCACCAGTGAGCGGCCAGTAGCTCATTGAGGCCCTTTGTGTTGTATGCGCTTGGTTTCAAGCTTCTAAGACCTTCCAATTTCAAGCTATGAAGGAAAAGTGAAGACACGTTTACTTTTCATATTTCATGACAGTTGGCTGAGACGGCCAAAACATGCGCTCGTGGAAACTTTTTTCAAAATCCACTTTGGGCTTGTAAGATGTTGTAAAGTGACTTTCTGTCACAATGCAGTACATGCACCTCAACACCCAACTTCACGAACACCACATCAGAGTGAATGATGCGACTGAACCGCGTGCGCTGGAGCCACCAGTGAGCGGCCAGTAGCTCATTGAGGCCCTTTGTGTTGTATGCGCTTGGTTTCAAGCTTCTAAGACCTTCCAATTTCAAGCTATGAAGGAAAAGTGAAGACACGTTTACTTTTCATATTTCATGACAGTTGGCTGAGACGGCCAAAACATGCGCTCGTGGAAACTTTTTTCAAAATCCACTTTGGGCTTGTAAGATGTTGTAAAGTGACTTTCTGTCACAATGCAGTACATGCACCTCAACACCCAACTTCACGAACACCACATCAGAGTGAATGATGCGACTGAACCGCGTGCGCTGGAGCCACCAGTGAGCGGCCAGTAGCTCATTGAGGCCCTTTGTGTTGTATGCGCTTGGTTTCAAGCTTCTAAGACCTTCCAATTTCAAGCTATGAAGGAAAAGTGAAGACACGTTTACTTTTCATATTTCATGACAGTTGGCTGAGACGGCCAAAACATGCGCTCGTGGAAACTTTTTTCAAAATCCACTTTGGGCTTGTAAGATGTTGTAAAGTGACTTTCTGTCACAATGCAGTACATGCACCTCAACACCCAACTTCACGAACACCACATCAGAGTGAATGATGCGACTGAACCGCGTGCGCTGGAGCCACCAGTGAGCGGCCAGTAGCTCATTGAGGCCCTTTGTGTTGTATGCGCTTGGTTTCAAGCTTCTAAGACCTTCCAATTTCAAGCTATGAAGGAAAAGTGAAGACACGTTTACTTTTCATATTTCATGACAGTTGGCTGAGACGGCCAAAACATGCGCTCGTGGAAACTTTTTTCAAAATCCACTTTGGGCTTGTAAGATGTTGTAAAGTGACTTTCTGTCACAATGCAGTACATGCACCTCAACACCCAACTTCACGAACACCACATCAGAGTGAATGATGCGACTGAACCGCGTGCGCTGGAGCCACCAGTGAGCGGCCAGTAGCTCATTGAGGCCCTTTGTGTTGTATGCGCTTGGTTTCAAGCTTCTAAGACCTTCCAATTTCAAGCTATGAAGGAAAAGTGAAGACACGTTTACTTTTCATATTTCATGACAGTTGGCTGAGACGGCCAAAACATGCGCTCGTGGAAACTTTTTTCAAAATCCACTTTGGGCTTGTAAGATGTTGTAAAGTGACTTTCTGTCACAATGCAGTACATGCACCTCAACACCCAACTTCACGAACACCACATCAGAGTGAATGATGCGACTGAACCGCGTGCGCTGGAGCCACCAGTGAGCGGCCAGTAGCTCATTGAGGCCCTTTGTGTTGTATGCGCTTGGTTTCAAGCTTCTAAGACCTTCCAATTTCAAGCTATGAAGGAAAAGTGAAGACACGTTTACTTTTCATATTTCATGACAGTTGGCTGAGACGGCCAAAACATGCGCTCGTGGAAACTTTTTTCAAAATCCACTTTGGGCTTGTAAGATGTTGTAAAGTGACTTTCTGTCACAATGCAGTACATGCACCTCAACACCCAACTTCACGAACACCACATCAGAGTGAATGATGCGACTGAACCGCGTGCGCTGGAGCCACCAGTGAGCGGCCAGTAGCTCATTGAGGCCCTTTGTGTTGTATGCGCTTGGTTTCAAGCTTCTAAGACCTTCCAATTTCAAGCTATGAAGGAAAAGTGAAGACACGTTTACTTTTCATATTTCATGACAGTTGGCTGAGACGGCCAAAACATGCGCTCGTGGAAACTTTTTTCAAAATCCACTTTGGGCTTGTAAGATGTTGTAAAGTGACTTTCTGTCACAATGCAGTACATGCACCTCAACACCCAACTTCACGAACACCACATCAGAGTGAATGATGCGACTGAACCGCGTGCGCTGGAGCCACCAGTGAGCGGCCAGTAGCTCATTGAGGCCCTTTGTGTTGTATGCGCTTGGTTTCAAGCTTCTAAGACCTTCCAATTTCAAGCTATGAAGGAAAAGTGAAGACACGTTTACTTTTCATATTTCATGACAGTTGGCTGAGACGGCCAAAACATGCGCTCGTGGAAACTTTTTTCAAAATCCACTTTGGGCTTGTAAGATGTTGTAAAGTGACTTTCTGTCACAATGCAGTACATGCACCTCAACACCCAACTTCACGAACACCACATCAGAGTGAATGATGCGACTGAACCGCGTGCGCTGGAGCCACCAGTGAGCGGCCAGTAGCTCATTGAGGCCCTTTGTGTTGTATGCGCTTGGTTTCAAGCTTCTAAGACCTTCCAATTTCAAGCTATGAAGGAAAAGTGAAGACACGTTTACTTTTCATATTTCATGACAGTTGGCTGAGACGGCCAAAACATGCGCTCGTGGAAACTTTTTTCAAAATCCACTTTGGGCTTGTAAGATGTTGTAAAGTGACTTTCTGTCACAATGCAGTACATGCACCTCAACACCCAACTTCACGAACACCACATCAGAGTGAATGATGCGACTGAACCGCGTGCGCTGGAGCCACCAGTGAGCGGCCAGTAGCTCATTGAGGCCCTTTGTGTTGTATGCGCTTGGTTTCAAGCTTCTAAGACCTTCCAATTTCAAGCTATGAAGGAAAAGTGAAGACACGTTTACTTTTCATATTTCATGACAGTTGGCTGAGACGGCCAAAACATGCGCTCGTGGAAACTTTTTTCAAAATCCACTTTGGGCTTGTAAGATGTTGTAAAGTGACTTTCTGTCACAATGCAGTACATGCACCTCAACACCCAACTTCACGAACACCACATCAGAGTGAATGATGCGACTGAACCGCGTGCGCTGGAGCCACCAGTGAGCGGCCAGTAGCTCATTGAGGCCCTTTGTGTTGTATGCGCTTGGTTTCAAGCTTCTAAGACCTTCCAATTTCAAGCTATGAAGGAAAAGTGAAGACACGTTTACTTTTCATATTTCATGACAGTTGGCTGAGACGGCCAAAACATGCGCTCGTGGAAACTTTTTTCAAAATCCACTTTGGGCTTGTAAGATGTTGTAAAGTGACTTTCTGTCACAATGCAGTACATGCACCTCAACACCCAACTTCACGAACACCACATCAGAGTGAATGATGCGACTGAACCGCGTGCGCTGGAGCCACCAGTGAGCGGCCAGTAGCTCATTGAGGCCCTTTGTGTTGTATGCGCTTGGTTTCAAGCTTCTAAGACCTTCCAATTTCAAGCTATGAAGGAAAAGTGAAGACACGTTTACTTTTCATATTTCATGACAGTTGGCTGAGACGGCCAAAACATGCGCTCGTGGAAACTTTTTTCAAAATCCACTTTGGGCTTGTAAGATGTTGTAAAGTGACTTTCTGTCACAATGCAGTACATGCACCTCAACACCCAACTTCACGAACACCACATCAGAGTGAATGATGCGACTGAACCGCGTGCGCTGGAGCCACCAGTGAGCGGCCAGTAGCTCATTGAGGCCCTTTGTGTTGTATGCGCTTGGTTTCAAGCTTCTAAGACCTTCCAATTTCAAGCTATGAAGGAAAAGTGAAGACACGTTTACTTTTCATATTTCATGACAGTTGGCTGAGACGGCCAAAACATGCGCTCGTGGAAACTTTTTTCAAAATCCACTTTGGGCTTGTAAGATGTTGTAAAGTGACTTTCTGTCACAATGCAGTACATGCACCTCAACACCCAACTTCACGAACACCACATCAGAGTGAATGATGCGACTGAACCGCGTGCGCTGGAGCCACCAGTGAGCGGCCAGTAGCTCATTGAGGCCCTTTGTGTTGTATGCGCTTGGTTTCAAGCTTCTAAGACCTTCCAATTTCAAGCTATGAAGGAAAAGTGAAGACACGTTTACTTTTCATATTTCATGACAGTTGGCTGAGACGGCCAAAACATGCGCTCGTGGAAACTTTTTTCAAAATCCACTTTGGGCTTGTAAGATGTTGTAAAGTGACTTTCTGTCACAATGCAGTACATGCACCTCAACACCCAACTTCACGAACACCACATCAGAGTGAATGATGCGACTGAACCGCGTGCGCTGGAGCCACCAGTGAGCGGCCAGTAGCTCATTGAGGCCCTTTGTGTTGTATGCGCTTGGTTTCAAGCTTCTAAGACCTTCCAATTTCAAGCTATGAAGGAAAAGTGAAGACACGTTTACTTTTCATATTTCATGACAGTTGGCTGAGACGGCCAAAACATGCGCTCGTGGAAACTTTTTTCAAAATCCACTTTGGGCTTGTAAGATGTTGTAAAGTGACTTTCTGTCACAATGCAGTACATGCACCTCAACACCCAACTTCACGAACACCACATCAGAGTGAATGATGCGACTGAACCGCGTGCGCTGGAGCCACCAGTGAGCGGCCAGTAGCTCATTGAGGCCCTTTGTGTTGTATGCGCTTGGTTTCAAGCTTCTAAGACCTTCCAATTTCAAGCTATGAAGGAAAAGTGAAGACACGTTTACTTTTCATATTTCATGACAGTTGGCTGAGACGGCCAAAACATGCGCTCGTGGAAACTTTTTTCAAAATCCACTTTGGGCTTGTAAGATGTTGTAAAGTGACTTTCTGTCACAATGCAGTACATGCACCTCAACACCCAACTTCACGAACACCACATCAGAGTGAATGATGCGACTGAACCGCGTGCGCTGGAGCCACCAGTGAGCGGCCAGTAGCTCATTGAGGCCCTTTGTGTTGTATGCGCTTGGTTTCAAGCTTCTAAGACCTTCCAATTTCAAGCTATGAAGGAAAAGTGAAGACACGTTTACTTTTCATATTTCATGACAGTTGGCTGAGAAGGCCAAAACATGCGCTCGTGGAAACTTTTTTCAAAATCCACTTTGGGCTTGTAAGATGTTGTAAAGTGACTTTCTTCACAATGCAGTACATGCACCTCAACACCCAACTTCACGAACACCACATCAGAGTGAATGATGCGACTGAACCGCGTGCGCTGGAGCCACCAGTGAGCGGCCAGTAGCTCATTGAGGCCCTTTGTGTTGTATGCGCTTGGTTTCAAGCTTCTAAGACCTTCCAATTTCAAGCTATGAAGGAAAAGTGAAGACACGTTTACTTTTCATATTTCATGACAGTTGGCTGAGAAGGGCAAAACATGCGCTCGTGGAAACTTTTTTCAAAATCCACTTGGGCTTGTAAGATGTTGTAAAGTGACTTTCTGTCACAATGCAGTACATGCACCTCAACACCCAACTTCACGAACACCACATCAGAGTGAATGATGCGACTGAACCGCGTGCGCTGGAGCCACCAGTGAGCGGCCAGTAGCTCATTGAGGCCTTTGTGTTGTATGCGCTTGGTTTCAAGCTTCTAAGACCTTCCATTTCAAGCTATGAAGGAAAAGTGAAGACACGTTTACTTTTCATATTTCATGACAGTTGGCTGAGACGGGCAAACATGCGCTCGTGGAAACTTTTTTCAAAATCCACTTTGGGCTTGTAAGATGTTGTAAAGTGACTTTCTGTCACAATGCAGTACATGCACCTCAACACCCAACTTCACGAACACCACATCAGAGTGAATGATGCGACTGAACCGCGTGCGCTGAGCCACCAGTGAGCGGCCAGTAGCTCATTGAGGCCCTTTGTGTTGTATGCGCTTGGTTTCAAGCTTCTAAGACCTTCCAATTTCAAGCTATGAAGGAAAAGTGAAGACACGTTTACTTTTCATATTTCATGACAGTTGGCTGAGACGGCCAAAACATGCGCTCGTGGAAACTTTTTTCAAAATCCACTTTGGGCTTGTAAGATGTTGTAAAGTGACTTTCTGTCACAATGCAGTACATGCACCTCAACACCCAACTTCACGAACACCACATCAGAGTGAATGATGCGACTGAACCGCGTGCGCTGGAGCCACCAGTGAGCGGCCAGTAGCTCATTGAGGCCCTTTGTGTTGTATGCGCTTGGTTTCAAGCTTCTAAGACCTTCCAATTTCAAGCTATGAAGGAAAAGTGAAGACACGTTTACTTTTCATATTTCATGACAGTTGGCTGAGACGGCCAAAACATGCGCTCGTGGAAACTTTTTTCAAATCCACTTTGGGCTTGTAAGATGTTGTAAAGTGACTTTCTGTCACAATGCAGTACATGCACCTCAACACCCAACTTCACGAACACCACATCAGAGTGAATGATGCGACTGAACCGCGTGCGCTGGAGCCACCAGTGAGCGGCCAGTAGCTCATTGAGGCCCTTTGTGTTGTATGCGCTTGGTTTCAAGCTTCTAAGACCTTCCAATTTCAAGCTATGAAGGAAAAGTGAAGACACGTTTACTTTTCATATTTCATGACAGTTGGCTGAGACGGCCAAAACATGCGCTCGTGGAAACTTTTTTCAAAATCCACTTTGGGCTTGTAAGATGTTGTAAAGTGACTTTCTGTCACAATGCAGTACATGCACCTCAACACCCAACTTCACGAACACCACATCAGAGTGAATGATGCGACTGAACCGCGTGCGCTGGAGCCACCAGTGAGCGGCCAGTAGCTCATTGAGGCCCTTTGTGTTGTATGCGCTTGGTTTCAAGCTTCTAAGACCTTCCAATTTCAAGCTATGAAGGAAAAGTGAAGACACGTTTACTTTTCATATTTCATGACAGTTGGCTGAGACGGCCAAAACATGCGCTCGTGGAAACTTTTTTTCAAAATCCACTTTGGGCTTGTAAGATGTTGTAAAGTGACTTTCTGTCACAATGCAGTACATGCACCTCAACACCCAACTTCACGAACACCACATCAGAGTGAATGATGCGACTGAACCGCGTGCGCTGGAGCCACCAGTGAGCGGCCAGTAGCTCATTGAGGCCCTTTGTGTTGTATGCGCTTGGTTTCAAGCTTCTAAGACCTTCCAATTTCAAGCTATGAAGGAAAAGTGAAGACACGTTTACTTTTCATATTTCATGACAGTTGGCTGAGACGGCCAAAACATGCGCTCGTGGAAACTTTTTTCAAAATCCACTTTGGGCTTGTAAGATGTTGTAAAGTGACTTTCTGTCACAATGCAGTACATGCACCTCAACACCCAACTTCACGAACACCACATCAGAGTGAATGATGCGACTGAACCGCGTGCGCTGGAGCCACCAGTGAGCGGCCAGTAGCTCATTGAGGCCCTTTGTGTTGTATGCGCTTGGTTTCAAGCTTCTAAGACCTTCCAATTTCAAGCTATGAAGGAAAAGTGAAGACACGTTTACTTTTCATATTTCATGACAGTTGGCTGAGAAGGGCAAAACATGCGCTCGTGGAAACTTTTTTCAAAATCCACTTTGGGCTTGTAAGATGTTGTAAGTGACTTTCTGTCACAATGCAGTACATGCACCTCAACACCCAACTTCACGAACACCACATCAGAGTGAATGATGCGACTGAACCGCGTGCGCTGGAGCCACCAGTGAGCGGCCAGTAGCTCATTGAGGCCCTTTGTGTTGTATGCGCTTGGTTTCAAGCTTCTAAGACCTTCCAATTTCAAGCTATGAAGGAAAAGTGAAGACACGTTTACTTTTCATATTTCATGACAGTTGGCTGAGACGGCAAAACATGCGCTCGTGGAAACTTTTTTCAAAATCCACTTTGGGCTTGTAAGATGTTGTAAAGTGACTTTCTGTCACAATGCAGTACATGCACCTCAACACCCAACTTCACGAACACCACATCAGAGTGAATGATGCGACTGAACCGCGTGCGCTGGAGCCACCAGTGAGCGGCCAGTAGCTCATTGAGGCCCTTTGTGTTGTATGCGCTTGGTTTCAAGCTTCTAAGACCTTCCAATTTCAAGCTATGAAGGAAAAGTGAAGACACGTTTACTTTTCATATTTCATGACAGTTGGCTGAGAAGGCCAAAACATGCGCTCGTGGAAACTTTTTTCAAAATCCACTTTGGGCTTGTAAGATGTTGTAAAGTGACTTTCTGTCACAATGCAGTACATGCACCTCAACACCCAACCTTCACGAACACCACATCAGAGTGAATGATGCGACTGAACCGCGTGCGCTGGAGCCACCAGTGAGCGGCCAGTAGCTCATTGAGGCCCTTTGTGTTGTATGCGCTTGGTTTCAAGCTTCTAAGACCTTCCAATTTCAAGCTATGAAGGAAAAGTGAAGACACGTTTACTTTTCATATTTCATGACAGTTGGCTGAGAAGGGCCAAAACATGCGCTCGTGGAAACTTTTTTCAAAATCCACTTTGGGCTTGTAAGATGTTGTAAAGTGACTTTCTGTCACAATGCAGTACATGCACCTCAACACCCAACTTCACGAACACCACATCAGAGTGAATGATGCGACTGAACCGCGTGCGCTGGAGCCACCAGTGAGCGGCCAGTAGCTCATTGAGGCCCTTTGTGTTGTATGCGCTTGGTTTCAAGCTTCTAAGACCTTCCAATTTCAAGCTATGAAGGAAAAGTGAAGACACGTTTACTTTTCATATTTCATGACAGTTGGCTGAGACGGCCAAAACATGCGCTCGTGGAAACTTTTTTCAAAATCCACTTTGGGCTTGTAAGATGTTGTAAAGTGACTTTCTGTCACAATGCAGTACATGCACCTCAACACCCAACTTCACGAACACCACATCAGAGTGAATGATGCGACTGAACCGCGTGCGCTGGAGCCACCAGTGAGCGGCCAGTAGCTCATTGAGGCCCTTTGTGTTGTATGCCTTGGTTTCAAGCTTCTAAGACCTTCCAATTTCAAGCTATGAAGGAAAAGTGAAGACACGTTTACTTTTCATATTTCATGACAGTTGGCTGAGAAGGCCAAAACATGCGCTCGTGGAAACTTTTTTCAAAATCCACTTTGGGCTTGTAAGATGTTGTAAAGTGACTTTCTGTCACAATGCAGTACATGCACCTCAACACCCAACTTCACGAACACCACATCAGAGTGAATGATGCGACTGAACCGCGTGCGCTGGAGCCACCAGTGAGCGGCCAGTAGCTCATTGAGGCCCTTTGTGTTGTATGCGCTTGGTTTCAAGCTTCTAAGACCTTCCAATTTCAAGCTATGAAGGAAAAGTGAAGACACGTTTACTTTTCATATTTCATGACAGTTGGCTGAGACGGCCAAAACATGCGCTCGTGGAAACTTTTTTCAAAATCCACTTTGGGCTTGTAAGATGTTGTAAAGTGACTTTCTGTCACAATGCAGTACATGCACCTCAACACCCAACTTCACGAACACCACATCAGAGTGAATGATGCGACTGAACCGCGTGCGCTGGAGCCACCAGTGAGCGGCCAGTAGCTCATTGAGGCCCTTTGTGTTGTATGCGCTTGGTTTCAAGCTTCTAAGACCTTCCAATTTCAAGCTATGAAGGAAAAGTGAAGACACGTTTACTTTTCATATTTCATGACAGTTGGCTGAGAAGGCCAAAACATGCGCTCGTGGAAACTTTTTCAAAATCCACTTTGGGCTTGTAAGATGTTGTAAAGTGACTTTCTGTCACAATGCAGTACATGCACCTCAACACCCAACTTCACGAACACCACATCAGAGTGAATGATGCGACTGAACCGCGTGCGCTGGAGCCACCAGTGAGCGGCCAGTAGCTCATTGAGGCCCTTTGTGTTGTATGCTGCTTGGTTTCAAGCTTCTAAGACCTTCCAATTTCAAGCTATGAAGGAAAAGTGAAGACCACGTTTACTTTTCATATTTCATGACAGTTGGCTGAGACGGGCAAAACATGCGCTCGTGGAAACTTTTTTCAAAATCCACTTTGGGCTTGTAAGATGTTGTAAAGTGACTTTCTGTCACAATGCAGTACATGCACCTCAACACCCAACTTCACGAACACCACATCAGAGTGAATGATGCGGACTGAACGCGTGCGCTGGAGCCACCAGTGAGCGGCCAGTAGCTCATTGAGGCCCTTTGTGTTGTATGCGCTTGGTTTCAAGCTTCTAAGACCTTCCAATTTCAAGCTATGAAGGAAAAGTGAAGACACGTTTACTTTCATATTTCATGACAGTTGGCTGAGACGGCCAAAACATGCGCTCGTGGAAACTTTTTTCAAAATCCACTTTGGGCTTGTAAGATGTTGTAAAGTGACTTTCTGTCACAATGCAGTACATGCACCTCAACACCCAACTTCATGAACACCACATCAGAGTGAATGATGCGACTGAACCGCGTGCGCTGGAGCCACCAGTGAGCGGCCAGTAGCTCATTGAGGCCCTTTGTGTTGTATGCGCTTGGTTTCAAGCTTCTAAGACCTTCCAATTTCAAGCTATGAAGGAAAAGTGAAGACACGTTTACTTTTCATATTTCATGACAGTTGGCTGAGACGGCCAAAACATGCGCTCGTGGAAACTTTTTTCAAAATCCACTTTGGGCTTGTACGATGTTGTAAAGTGACTTTCTGTCACAATGCAGTACATGCACCTCAACACCCAACTTCATGAACACCACATCAGAGTGAATGATGCGACTGAACCGCGTGCGCTGGAGCCACCAGTGAGCGGCCAGTAGCTCATTGAGGCCCTTTGTGTTGTATGCGCTTGGTTTCAAGCTTCTAAGACCTTCCAATTTCAAGCTATGAAGGAAAAGTGAAGACACGTTTACTTTTCATATTTCATGACAGTTGGCTGAGACGGCCAAAACATGCGCTCGTGGAAACTTTTTTCAAAATCCACTTTGGGCTTGTAAGATGTTGTAAAGTGACTTTCTGTCACAATGCAGTACATGCACCTCAACACCCAACTTCATGAACACCACATCAGATTGAATGATGCGACTGAACCGCGTGCGCTGGAGCCACCAGTGAGCGGCCAGTAGCTCATTGAGGCCCTTTGTGTTGTATGCGCTTGGTTTCAAGCTTCTAAGACCTTCCAATTTCAAGCTATGAAGGAAAAGTGAAGACACGTTTACTTTTCATATTTCATGACAGTTGGCTGAGACGGCCAAAACATGCGCTCGTGGAAACTTTTTTCAAAATCCACTTTGGGCTTGTAAGATGTTGTAAAGTGACTTTCTGTCACAATGCAGTACATGCACCTCAACACCCAACTTCATGAACACCACATCAGAGTGAATGATGCGACTGAACCGCGTGCGCTGGAGCCACCAGTGAGCGGCCAGTAGCTCATTGAGGCCCTTTGTGTTGTATGCGCTTGGTTTCAAGCTTCTAAGACCTTCCAATTTCAAGCTATGAAGGAAAAGTGAAGACACGTTTACTTTTCATATTTCATGACAGTTGGCTGAGACGGCCAAAACATGCGCTCGTGGAAACTTTTTTCAAAATCCACTTTGGGCTTGTAAGATGTTGTAAAGTGACTTTCTGTCACAATGCAGTACATGCACCTCAACACCCAACTTCATGAACACCACATCAGAGTGAATGATGCGACTGAACCGCGTGCGCTGGAGCCACCAGTGAGCGGCCAGTAGCTCATTGAGGCCCTTTGTGTTGTATGCGCTTGGTTTCAAGCTTCTAAGACCTTCCAATTTCAAGCTATGAAGGAAAAGTGAAGACACGTTTACTTTTCATATTTCATGACAGTTGGCTGAGACGGCCAAAACATGCGCTCGTGGAAACTTTTTTCAAAATCCACTTTGGGCTTGTAAGATGTTGTAAAGTGACTTTCTGTCACAATGCAGTACATGCACCTCAACACCCAACTTCATGAACACCACATCAGAGTGAATGATGCGACTGAACCGCGTGCGCTGGAGCCACCAGTGAGCGGCCAGTAGCTCATTGAGGCCCTTTGTGTTGTATGCGCTTGGTTTCAAGCTTCTAAGACCTTCCAATTTCAAGCTATGAAGGAAAAGTGAAGACACGTTTACTTTTCATATTTCATGACAGTTGGCTGAGACGGCCAAAACATGCGCTCGTGGAAACTTTTTTCAAAATCCACTTTGGGCTTGTAAGATGTTGTAAAGTGACTTTCTGTCACAATGCAGTACATGCACCTCAACACCCAACTTCATGAACACCACATCAGAGTGAATGATGCGACTGAACCGCGTGCGCTGGAGCCACCAGTGAGCGGCCAGTAGCTCATTGAGGCCCTTTGTGTTGTATGCGCTTGGTTTCAAGCTTCTAAGACCTTCCAATTTCAAGCTATGAAGGAAAAGTGAAGACACGTTTACTTTTCATATTTCATGACAGTTGGCTGAGACGGCCAAAACATGCGCTCGTGGAAACTTTTTTCAAAATCCACTTTGGGCTTGTAAGATGTTGTAAAGTGACTTTCTGTCACAATGCAGTACATGCACCTCAACACCCAACTTCATGAACACCACATCAGATTGAATGATGCGACTGAACCGCGTGCGCTGGAGCCACCAGTGAGCGGCCAGTAGCTCATTGAGGCCCTTTGTGTTGTATGCGCTTGGTTTCAAGCTTCTAAGACCTTCCAATTTCAAGCTATGAAGGAAAAGTGAAGACACGTTTACTTTTCATATTTCATGACAGTTGGCTGAGACGGCCAAAACATGCGCTCGTGGAAACTTTTTTCAAAATCCACTTTGGGCTTGTAAGATGTTGTAAAGTGACTTTCTGTCACAATGCAGTACATGCACCTCAACACCCAACTTCATGAACACCACATCAGAGTGAATGATGCGACTGAACCGCGTGCGCTGGAGCCACCAGTGAGCGGCCAGTAGCTCATTGAGGCCCTTTGTGTTGTATGCGCTTGGTTTCAAGCTTCTAAGACCTTCCAATTTCAAGCTATGAAGGAAAAGTGAAGACACGTTTACTTTTCATATTTCATGACAGTTGGCTGAGACGGCCAAAACATGCGCTCGTGGAAACTTTTTTCAAAATCCACTCTGGGCTTGTAAGATGTTGTAAAGTGACTTTCTGTCACAATGCAGTACATGCACCTCAACACCCAACTTCATGAACACCACATCAGAGTGAATGATGCGACTGAACCGCGTGCGCTGGAGCCACCAGTGAGCGGCCAGTAGCTCATTGAGGCCCTTTGTGTTGTATGCGCTTGGTTTCAAGCTTCTAAGACCTTCCAATTTCAAGCTATGAAGGAAAAGTGAAGACACGTTTACTTTTCATATTTCATGACAGTTGGCTGAGACGGCCAAAACATGCGCTCGTGGAAACTTTTTTCAAAATCCACTTTGGGCTTGTAAGATGTTGTAAAGTGACTTTCTGTCACAATGCAGTACATGCACCTCAACACCCAACTTCATGAACACCACATCAGAGTGAATGATGCGACTGAACCGCGTGCGCTGGAGCCACCAGTGAGCGGCCAGTAGCTCATTGAGGCCCTTTGTGTTGTATGCGCTTGGTTTCAAGCTTCTAAGACCTTCCAATTTCAAGCTATGAAGGAAAAGTGAAGACACGTTTACTTTTCATATTTCATGACAGTTGGCTGAGACGGCCAAAACATGCGCTCGTGGAAACTTTTTTCAAAATCCACTTTGGGCTTGTAAGATGTTGTAAAGTGACTTTCTGTCACAATGCAGTACATGCACCTCAACACCCAACTTCATGAACACCACATCAGAGTGAATGATGCGACTGAACCGCGTGCGCTGGAGCCACCAGTGAGCGGCCAGTAGCTCATTGAGGCCCTTTGTGTTGTATGCGCTTGGTTTCAAGCTTCTAAGACCTTCCAATTTCAAGCTATGAAGGAAAAGTGAAGACACGTTTACTTTTCATATTTCATGACAGTTGGCTGAGACGGCCAAAACATGCGCTCGTGGAAACTTTTTTCAAAATCCACTTTGGGCTTGTAAGATGTTGTAAAGTGACTTTCTGTCACAATGCAGTACATGCACCTCAACACCCAACTTCATGAACACCACATCAGAGTGAATGATGCGACTGAACCGCGTGCGCTGGAGCCACCAGTGAGCGGCCAGTAGCTCATTGAGGCCCTTTGTGTTGTATGCGCTTGGTTTCAAGCTTCTAAGACCTTCCAATTTCAAGCTATGAAGGAAAAGTGAAGACACGTTTACTTTTCATATTTCATGACAGTTGGCTGAGACGGCCAAAACATGCGCTCGTGGAAACTTTTTTCAAAATCCACTTTGGGCTTGTAAGATGTTGTAAAGTGACTTTCTGTCACAATGCACTACATGCACCTCAACACCCAACTTCATGAACACCACATCAGAGTGAATGATGCGACTGAACCGCGTGCGCTGGAGCCACCAGTGAGCGGCCAGTAGCTCATTGAGGCCCTTTGTGTTGTATGCGCTTGGTTTCAAGCTTCTAAGACCTTCCAATTTCAAGCTATGAAGGAAAAGTGAAGACACGTTTACTTTTCATATTTCATGACAGTTGGCTGAGACGGCCAAAACATGCGCTCGTGGAAACTTTTTTCAAAATCCACTTTGGGCTTGTAAGATGTTGTAAAGTGACTTTCTGTCACAATGCAGTACATGCACCTCAACACCCAACTTCATGAACACCACATCAGAGTGAATGATGCGACTGAACCGCGTGCGCTGGAGCCACCAGTGAGCGGCCAGTAGCTCATTGAGGCCCTTTGTGTTGTATGCGCTTGGTTTCAAGCTTCTAAGACCTTCCAATTTCAAGCTATGAAGGAAAAGTGAAGACACGTTTACTTTTCATATTTCATGACAGTTGGCTGAGACGGCCAAAACATGCGCTCGTGGAAACTTTTTTCAAAATCCACTTTGGGCTTGTAAAATGTTGTAAAGTGACTTTCTGTCACAATGCAGTACATGCACCTCAACACCCAACTTCATGAACACCACATCAGAGTGAATGATGCGACTGAACCGCGTGCGCTGGAGCCACCAGTGAGCGGCCAGTAGCTCATTGAGGCCCTTTGTGTTGTATGCGCTTGGTTTCAAGCTTCTAAGACCTTCCAATTTCAAGCTATGAAGGAAAAGTGAAGACACGTTTACTTTTCATATTTCATGACAGTTGGCTGAGACGGCCAAAACATGCGCTCGTGGAAACTTTTTTCAAAATCCACTTTGGGCTTGTAAGATGTTGTAAAGTGACTTTCTGTCACAATGCAGTACATGCACCTCAACACCCAACTTCATGAACACCACATCAGAGTGAATGATGCGACTGAACCGCGTGCGCTGGAGCCACCAGTGAGCGGCCAGTAGCTCATTGAGGCCCTTTGTGTTGTATGCGCTTGGTTTCAAGCTTCTAAGACCTTCCAATTTCAAGCTATGAAGGAAAAGTGAAGACACGTTTACTTTTCATATTTCATGACAGTTGGCTGAGACGGCCAAAACATGCGCTCGTGGAAACTTTTTTCAAAATCCACTTTGGGCTTGTAAGATGTTGTAAAGTGACTTTCTGTCACAATGCAGTACATGCACCTCAACACCCAACTTCATGAACACCACATCAGAGTGAATGATGCGACTGAACCGCGTGCGCTGGAGCCACCAGTGAGCGGCCAGTAGCTCATTGAGGCCCTTTGTGTTGTATGCGCTTGGTTTCAAGCTTCTAAGACCTTCCAATTTCAAGCTATGAAGGAAAAGTGAAGACACGTTTACTTTTCATATTTCATGACAGTTGGCTGAGACGGCCAAAACATGCGCTCGTGGAAACTTTTTTCAAAATCCACTTTGGGCTTGTAAGATGTTGTAAAGTGACTTTCTGTCACAATGCAGTACATGCACCTCAACACCCAACTTCATGAACACCACATCAGAGTGAATGATGCGACTGAACCGCGTGCGCTGGAGCCACCAGTGAGCGGCCAGTAGCTCATTGAGGCCCTTTGTGTTGTATGCGCTTGGTTTCAAGCTTCTAAGACCTTCCAATTTCAAGCTATGAAGGAAAAGTGAAGACACGTTTACTTTTCATATTTCATGACAGTTGGCTGAGACGGCCAAAACATGCGCTCGTGGAAACTTTTTTCAAAATCCACTTTGGGCTTGTAAGATGTTGTAAAGTGACTTTCTGTCACAATGCAGTACATGCACCTCAACACCCAACTTCATGAACACCACATCAGAGTGAATGATGCGACTGAACCGCGTGCGCTGGAGCCACCAGTGAGCGGCCAGTAGCTCATTGAGGCCCTTTGTGTTGTATGCGCTTGGTTTCAAGCTTCTAAGACCTTCCAATTTCAAGCTATGAAGGAAAAGTGAAGACACGTTTACTTTTCATATTTCATGACAGTTGGCTGAGACGGCCAAAACATGCGCTCGTGGAAACTTTTTTCAAAATCCACTTTGGGCTTGTAAGATGTTGTAAAGTGACTTTCTGTCACAATGCAGTACATGCACCTCAACACCCAACTTCATGAACACCACATCAGAGTGAATGATGCGACTGAACCGCGTGCGCTGGAGCCACCAGTGAGCGGCCAGTAGCTCATTGAGGCCCTTTGTGTTGTATGCGCTTGGTTTCAAGCTTCTAAGACCTTCCAATTTCAAGCTATGAAGGAAAAGTGAAGACACGTTTACTTTTCATATTTCATGACAGTTGGCTGAGACGGCCAAAACATGCGCTCGTGGAAACTTTTTTCAAAATCCACTTTGGGCTTGTAAGATGTTGTAAAGTGACTTTCTGTCACAATGCAGTACATGCACCTCAACACCCAACTTCATGAACACCACATCAGAGTGAATGATGCGACTGAACCGCGTGCGCTGGAGCCACCAGTGAGCGGCCAGTAGCTCATTGAGGCCCTTTGTGTTGTATGCGCTTGGTTTCAAGCTTCTAAGACCTTCCAATTTCAAGCTATGAAGGAAAAGTGAAGACACGTTTACTTTTCATATTTCATGACAGTTGGCTGAGACGGCCAAAACATGCGCTCGTGGAAACTTTTTTCAAAATCCACTTTGGGCTTGTAAGATGTTGTAAAGTGACTTTCTGTCACAATGCAGTACATGCACCTCAACACCCAACTTCATGAACACCACATCAGAGTGAATGATGCGACTGAACCGCGTGCGCTGGAGCCACCAGTGAGCGGCCAGTAGCTCATTGAGGCCCTTTGTGTTGTATGCGCTTGGTTTCAAGCTTCTAAGACCTTCCAATTTCAAGCTATGAAGGAAAAGTGAAGACACGTTTACTTTTCATATTTCATGACAGTTGGCTGAGACGGCCAAAACATGCGCTCGTGGAAACTTTTTTCAAAATCCACTTTGGGCTTGTAAGATGTTGTAAAGTGACTTTCTGTCACAATGCAGTACATGCACCTCAACACCCAACTTCATGAACACCACATCAGAGTGAATGATGCGACTGAACCGCGTGCGCTGGAGCCACCAGTGAGCGGCCAGTAGCTCATTGAGGCCCTTTGTGTTGTATGCGCTTGGTTTCAAGCTTCTAAGACCTTCCAATTTCAAGCTATGAAGGAAAAGTGAAGACACGTTTACTTTTCATATTTCATGACAGTTGGCTGAGACGGCCAAAACATGCGCTCGTGGAAACTTTTTTCAAAATCCACTTTGGGCTTGTAAGATGTTGTAAAGTGACTTTCTGTCACAATGCAGTACATGCACCTCAACACCCAACTTCATGAACACCACATCAGAGTGAATGATGCGACTGAACCGCGTGCGCTGGAGCCACCAGTGAGCGGCCAGTAGTTCATTGAGGCCCTTTGTGTTGTATGCGCTTGGTTTCAAGCTTCTAAGACCTTCCAATTTCAAGCTATGAAGGAAAAGTGAAGACACGTTTACTTTTCATATTTCATGACAGTTGGCTGAGACGGCCAAAACATGCGCTCGTGGAAACTTTTTTCAAAATCCACTTTGGGCTTGTAAGATGTTGTAAAGTGACTTTCTGTCACAATGCAGTACATGCACCTCAACACCCAACTTCATGAACACCACATCAGAGTGAATGATGCGACTGAACCGCGTGCGCTGGAGCCACCAGTGAGCGGCCAGTAGCTCATTGAGGCCCTTTGTGTTGTATGCGCTTGGTTTCAAGCTTCTAAGACCTTCCAATTTCAAGCTATGAAGGAAAAGTGAAGACACGTTTACTTTTCATATTTCATGACAGTTGGCTGAGACGGCCAAAACATGCGCTCGTGGAAACTTTTTTCAAAATCCACTTTGGGCTTTGACAAAGAAATGTATATATTTATCATTATGAACTTCATTTGTGTGCGTCAAAGTTATAATCCACACTTTCATATGTGTGTTCAAAGTTGCTATTCACAGTTTCACATGGGAACCTCACAGGAACGCTATGCACCTGCAGATAAGAAACTGGACATGAGCGAGAGGAGGATTTTAGGGAGGTTTCGACCAAGGTCATGCTGACTTGTTTTGCTCTCTGCTTTTCTTTAATAAAAGAGCCTCTTTGCGTCCAAGAGCTCAGAGACTGTTTCGGAGAGGTAAAGCAAGTCCTCTCTATGTCTCTCCTCTTGGCGCCAGAGTATACTGAAAATTATACTACTTGTCTGTGGTTCTTGTGTCCTAATATTGGGAAGATTTCCCTGACAGGCTTGTAAGATGTTGTAAAGTGACTTTCTGTCACAATGCAGTACATGCACCTCAACACCCAACTTCATGAACACCACATCAGAGTGAATGATGCGACTGAACCGCGTGCGCTGGAGCCACCAGTGAGCGGCCAGTAGCTCATTGAGGCCCTTTGTGTTGTATGCGCTTGGTTTCAAGCTTCTAAGACCTTCCAATTTCAAGCTATGAAGGAAAAGTGAAGACACGTTTACTTTTCATATTTCATGACAGTTGGCTGAGACGGCCAAAACATGCGCTCGTGGAAACTTTTTTCAAAATCCACTTTGGGCTTGTAAGATGTTGTAAAGTGACTTTCTGTCACAATGCAGTACATGCACCTCAACACCCAACTTCATGAACACCACATCAGAGTGAATGATGCGACTGAACCGCGTGCGCTGGAGCCACCAGTGAGCGGCCAGTAGCTCATTGAGGCCCTTTGTGTTGTATGCGCTTGGTTTCAAGCTTCTAAGACCTTCCAATTTCAAGCTATGAAGGAAAAGTGAAGACACGTTTACTTTTCATATTTCATGACAGTTGGCTGAGACGGCCAAAACATGCGCTCGTGGAAACTTTTTTCAAAATCCACTTTGGGCTTGTAAGATGTTGTAAAGTGACTTTCTGTCACAATGCAGTACATGCACCTCAACACCCAACTTCATGAACACCACATCAGAGTGAATGATGCGACTGAACCGCGTGCGCTGGAGCCACCAGTGAGCGGCCAGTAGCTCATTGAGGCCCTTTGTGTTGTATGCGCTTGGTTTCAAGCTTCTAAGACCTTCCAATTTCAAGCTATGAAGGAAAAGTGAAGACACGTTTACTTTTCATATTTCATGACAGTTGGCTGAGACGGCCAAAACATGCGCTCGTGGAAACTTTTTTCAAAATCCACTTTGGGCTTGTAAGATGTTGTAAAGTGACTTTCTGTCACAATGCAGTACATGCACCTCAACACCCAACTTCATGAACACCACATCAGAGTGAATGATGCGACTGAACCGCGTGCGCTGGAGCCACCAGTGAGCGGCCAGTAGCTCATTGAGGCCCTTTGTGTTGTATGCGCTTGGTTTCAAGCTTCTAAGACCTTCCAATTTCAAGCTATGAAGGAAAAGTGAAGACACGTTTACTTTTCATATTTCATGACAGTTGGCTGAGACGGCCAAAACATGCGCTCGTGGAAACTTTTTTCAAAATCCACTTTGGGCTTGTAAGATGTTGTAAAGTGACTTTCTGTCACAATGCAGTACATGCACCTCAACACCCAACTTCATGAACACCACATCAGAGTGAATGATGCGACTGAACCGCGTGCGCTGGAGCCACCAGTGAGCGGCCAGTAGCTCATTGAGGCCCTTTGTGTTGTATGCGCTTGGTTTCAAGCTTCTAAGACCTTCCAATTTCAAGCTATGAAGGAAAAGTGAAGACACGTTTACTTTTCATATTTCATGACAGTTGGCTGAGACGGCCAAAACATGCGCTCGTGGAAACTTTTTTCAAAATCCACTTTGGGCTTGTAAGATGTTGTAAAGTGACTTTCTGTCACAATGCAGTACATGCACCTCAACACCCAACTTCATGAACACCACATCAGAGTGAATGATGCGACTGAACCGCGTGCGCTGGAGCCACCAGTGAGCGGCCAGTAGCTCATTGAGGCCCTTTGTGTTGTATGCGCTTGGTTTCAAGCTTCTAAGACCTTCCAATTTCAAGCTATGAAGGAAAAGTGAAGACACGTTTACTTTTCATATTTCATGACAGTTGGCTGAGACGGCCAAAACATGCGCTCGTGGAAACTTTTTTCAAAATCCACTTTGGGCTTTGACAAAGAAATGTATATATTTATCATTATGAACTTCATTTGTGTGCGTCAAAGTTATAATCCACACTTTCATATGTGTGTTCAAAGTTGCTATTCACAGTTTCACATGGGAACCTCACAGGAACGCTATGCACCTGCAGATAAGAAACTGGACATGAGCGAGAGGAGGATTTTAGGGAGGTTTCGACCAAGGTCATGCTGACTTGTTTTGCTCTCTGCTTTTCTTTAATAAAAGAGCCTCTTTGCGTCCAAGAGCTCAGAGACTGTTTCGGAGAGGTAAAGCAAGTCCTCTCTATGTCTCTCCTCTTGGCGCCAGAGTATACTGAAAATTATACTACTTGTCTGTGGTTCTTGTGTCCTAATATTGGGAAGATTTCCCTGACAGGCTTGTAAGATGTTGTAAAGTGACTTTCTGTCACAATGCAGTACATGCACCTCAACACCCAACTTCATGAACACCACATCAGAGTGAATGATGCGACTGAACCGCGTGCGCTGGAGCCACCAGTGAGCGGCCAGTAGCTCATTGAGGCCCTTTGTGTTGTATGCGCTTGGTTTCAAGCTTCTAAGACCTTCCAATTTCAAGCTATGAAGGAAAAGTGAAGACACGTTTACTTTTCATATTTCATGACAGTTGGCTGAGACGGCCAAAACATGCGCTCGTGGAAACTTTTTTCAAAATCCACTTTGGGCTTGTAAGATGTTGTAAAGTGACTTTCTGTCACAATGCAGTACATGCACCTCAACACCCAACTTCATGAACACCACATCAGAGTGAATGATGCGACTGAACCGCGTGCGCTGGAGCCACCAGTGAGCGGCCAGTAGCTCATTGAGGCCCTTTGTGTTGTATGCGCTTGGTTTCAAGCTTCTAAGACCTTCCAATTTCAAGCTATGAAGGAAAAGTGAAGACACGTTTACTTTTCATATTTCATGACAGTTGGCTGAGACGGCCAAAACATGCGCTCGTGGAAACTTTTTTCAAAATCCACTTTGGGCTTGTAAGATGTTGTAAAGTGACTTTCTGTCACAATGCAGTACATGCACCTCAACACCCAACTTCATGAACACCACATCAGAGTGAATGATGCGACTGAACCGCGTGCGCTGGAGCCACCAGTGAGCGGCCAGTAGCTCATTGAGGCCCTTTGTGTTGTATGCGCTTGGTTTCAAGCTTCTAAGACCTTCCAATTTCAAGCTATGAAGGAAAAGTGAAGACACGTTTACTTTTCATATTTCATGACAGTTGGCTGAGACGGCCAAAACATGCGCTCGTGGAAACTTTTTTCAAAATCCACTTTGGGCTTGTAAGATGTTGTAAAGTGACTTTCTGTCACAATGCAGTACATGCACCTCAACACCCAACTTCATGAACACCACATCAGAGTGAATGATGCGACTGAACCGCGTGCGCTGGAGCCACCAGTGAGCGGCCAGTAGCTCATTGAGGCCCTTTGTGTTGTATGCGCTTGGTTTCAAGCTTCTAAGACCTTCCAATTTCAAGCTATGAAGGAAAAGTGAAGACACGTTTACTTTTCATATTTCATGACAGTTGGCTGAGACGGCCAAAACATGCGCTCGTGGAAACTTTTTTCAAAATCCACTTTGGGCTTGTAAGATGTTGTAAAGTGACTTTCTGTCACAATGCAGTACATGCACCTCAACACCCAACTTCATGAACACCACATCAGAGTGAATGATGCGACTGAACCGCGTGCGCTGGAGCCACCAGTGAGCGGCCAGTAGCTCATTGAGGCCCTTTGTGTTGTATGCGCTTGGTTTCAAGCTTCTAAGACCTTCCAATTTCAAGCTATGAAGGAAAAGTGAAGACACGTTTACTTTTCATATTTCATGACAGTTGGCTGAGACGGCCAAAACATGCGCTCGTGGAAACTTTTTTCAAAATCCACTTTGGGCTTGTAAGATGTTGTAAAGTGACTTTCTGTCACAATGCAGTACATGCACCTCAACACCCAACTTCATGAACACCACATCAGAGTGAATGATGCGACTGAACCGCGTGCGCTGGAGCCACCAGTGAGCGGCCAGTAGCTCATTGAGGCCCTTTGTGTTGTATGCGCTTGGTTTCAAGCTTCTAAGACCTTCCAATTTCAAGCTATGAAGGAAAAGTGAAGACACGTTTACTTTTCATATTTCATGACAGTTGGCTGAGACGGCCAAAACATGCGCTCGTGGAAACTTTTTTCAAAATCCACTTTGGGCTTTGACAAAGAAATGTATATATTTATCATTATGAACTTCATTTGTGTGCGTCAAAGTTATAATCCACACTTTCATATGTGTGTTCAAAGTTGCTATTCACAGTTTCACATGGGAACCTCACAGGAACGCTATGCACCTGCAGATAAGAAACTGGACATGAGCGAGAGGAGGATTTTAGGGAGGTTTCGACCAAGGTCATGCTGACTTGTTTTGCTCTCTGCTTTTCTTTAATAAAAGAGCCTCTTTGCGTCCAAGAGCTCAGAGACTGTTTCGGAGAGGTAAAGCAAGTCCTCTCTATGTCTCTCCTCTTGGCGCCAGAGTATACTGAAAATTATACTACTTGTCTGTGGTTCTTGTGTCCTAATATTGGGAAGATTTCCCTGACAGGCTTGTAAGATGTTGTAAAGTGACTTTCTGTCACAATGCAGTACATGCACCTCAACACCCAACTTCATGAACACCACATCAGAGTGAATGATGCGACTGAACCGCGTGCGCTGGAGCCACCAGTGAGCGGCCAGTAGCTCATTGAGGCCCTTTGTGTTGTATGCGCTTGGTTTCAAGCTTCTAAGACCTTCCAATTTCAAGCTATGAAGGAAAAGTGAAGACACGTTTACTTTTCATATTTCATGACAGTTGGCTGAGACGGCCAAAACATGCGCTCGTGGAAACTTTTTTCAAAATCCACTTTGGGCTTGTAAGATGTTGTAAAGTGACTTTCTGTCACAATGCAGTACATGCACCTCAACACCCAACTTCATGAACACCACATCAGAGTGAATGATGCGACTGAACCGCGTGCGCTGGAGCCACCAGTGAGCGGCCAGTAGCTCATTGAGGCCCTTTGTGTTGTATGCGCTTGGTTTCAAGCTTCTAAGACCTTCCAATTTCAAGCTATGAAGGAAAAGTGAAGACACGTTTACTTTTCATATTTCATGACAGTTGGCTGAGACGGCCAAAACATGCGCTCGTGGAAACTTTTTTCAAAATCCACTTTGGGCTTTGACAAAGAAATGTATATATTTATCATTATGAACTTCATTTGTGTGCGTCAAAGTTATAATCCACACTTTCATATGTGTGTTCAAAGTTGCTATTCACAGTTTCACATGGGAACCTCACAGGAACGCTATGCACCTGCAGATAAGAAACTGGACATGAGCGAGAGGAGGATTTTAGGGAGGTTTCGACCAAGGTCATGCTGACTTGTTTTGCTCTCTGCTTTTCTTTAATAAAAGAGCCTCTTTGCGTCCAAGAGCTCAGAGACTGTTTCGGAGAGGTAAAGCAAGTCCTCTCTATGTCTCTCCTCTTGGCGCCAGAGTATACTGAAAATTATACTACTTGTCTGTGGTTCTTGTGTCCTAATATTGGGAAGATTTCCCTGACAGGCTTGTAAGATGTTGTAAAGTGACTTTCTGTCACAATGCAGTACATGCACCTCAACACCCAACTTCATGAACACCACATCAGAGTGAATGATGTGACTGAACCGCGTGCGCTGGAGCCACCAGTGAGCGGCCAGTAGCTCATTGAGGCCCTTTGTGTTGTATGCGCTTGGTTTCAAGCTTCTAAGACCGTCCAATTTCAAGCTATGAAGGAAAAGTGAAGACACGTTTACTTTTCATATTTCATGACAGTTGGCTGAGACGGCCAAAACATGCGCTCGTGGAAACTTTTTTCAAAATCCACTTTGGGCTTGTAAGATGTTGTAAAGTGACTTTCTGTCACAATGCAGTACATGCACCTCAACACCCAACTTCATGAACACCACATCAGAGTGAATGATGCGACTGAACCGCGTGCGCTGGAGCCACCAGTGAGCGGCCAGTAGCTCATTGAGGCCCTTTGTGTTGTATGCGCTTGGTTTCAAGCTTCTAAGACCTTCCAATTTCAAGCTATGAAGGAAAAGTGAAGACACGTTTACTTTTCATATTTCATGACAGTTGGCTGAGACGGCCAAAACATGCGCTCGTGGAAACTTTTTTCAAAATCCACTTTGGGCTTGTAAGATGTTGTAAAGTGACTTTCTGTCACAATGCAGTACATGCACCTCAACACCCAACTTCATGAACACCACATCAGAGTGAATGATGCGACTGAACCGCGTGCGCTGGAGCCACCAGTGAGCGGCCAGTAGCTCATTGAGGCCCTTTGTGTTGTATGCGCTTGGTTTCAAGCTTCTAAGACCTTCCAATTTCAAGCTATGAAGGAAAAGTGAAGACACGTTTACTTTTCATATTTCATGACAGTTGGCTGAGACGGCCAAAACATGCGCTCGTGGAAACTTTTTTCAAAATCCACTTTGGGCTTGTAAGATGTTGTAAAGTGACTTTCTGTCACAATGCAGTACATGCACCTCAACACCCAACTTCATGAACACCACATCAGAGTGAATGATGCGACTGAACCGCGTGCGCTGGAGCCACCAGTGAGCGGCCAGTAGCTCATTGAGGCCCTTTGTGTTGTATGCGCTTGGTTTCAAGCTTCTAAGACCTTCCAATTTCAAGCTATGAAGGAAAAGTGAAGACACGTTTACTTTTCATATTTCATGACAGTTGGCTGAGACGGCCAAAACATGCGCTCGTGGAAACTTTTTTCAAAATCCACTTTGGGCTTGTAAGATGTTGTAAAGTGACTTTCTGTCACAATGCAGTACATGCACCTCAACACCCAACTTCATGAACACCACATCAGAGTGAATGATGCGACTGGACCGCGTGCGCTGGAGCCACCAGTGAGCGGCCAGTAGCTCATTGAGGCCCTTTGTGTTGTATGCGCTTGGTTTCAAGCTTCTAAGACCTTCCAATTTCAAGCTATGAAGGAAAAGTGAAGACACGTTTACTTTTCATATTTCATGACAGTTGGCTGAGACGGCCAAAACATGCGCTCGTGGAAACTTTTTTCAAAATCCACTTTGGGCTTTGACAAAGAAATGTATATATTTATCATTATGAACTTCATTTGTGTGCGTCAAAGTTATAATCCACACTTTCATATGTGTGTTCAAAGTTGCTATTCACAGTTTCACATGGGAACCTCACAGGAACGCTATGCACCTGCAGATAAGAAACTGGACATGAGCGAGAGGAGGATTTTAGGGAGGTTTCGACCAAGGTCATGCTGACTTGTTTTGCTCTCTGCTTTTCTTTAATAAAAGAGCCTCTTTGCGTCCAAGAGCTCAGAGACTGTTTCGGAGAGGTAAAGCAAGTCCTCTCTATGTCTCTCCTCTTGGCGCCAGAGTATACTGAAAATTATACTACTTGTCTGTGGTTCTTGTGTCCTAATATTGGGAAGATTTCCCTGACAGGCTTGTAAGATGTTGTAAAGTGACTTTCTGTCACAATGCAGTACATGCACCTCAACACCCAACTTCATGAACACCACATCAGAGTGAATGATGCGACTGAACCGCGTGCGCTGGAGCCACCAGTGAGCGGCCAGTAGCTCATTGAGGCCCTTTGTGTTGTATGCGCTTGGTTTCAAGCTTCTAAGACCTTCCAATTTCAAGCTATGAAGGAAAAGTGAAGACACGTTTACTTTTCATATTTCATGACAGTTGGCTGAGACGGCCAAAACATGCGCTCGTGGAAACTTTTTTCAAAATCCACTTTGGGCTTGTAAGATGTTGTAAAGTGACTTTCTGTCACAATGCAGTACATGCACCTCAACACCCAACTTCATGAACACCACATCAGAGTGAATGATGCGACTGAACCGCGTGCGCTGGAGCCACCAGTGAGCGGCCAGTAGCTCATTGAGGCCCTTTGTGTTGTATGCGCTTGGTTTCAAGCTTCTAAGACCTTCCAATTTCAAGCTATGAAGGAAAAGTGAAGACACGTTTACTTTTCATATTTCATGACAGTTGGCTGAGACGGCCAAAACATGCGCTCGTGGAAACTTTTTTCAAAATCCACTTTGGGCTTGTAAGATGTTGTAAAGTGACTTTCTGTCACAATGCAGTACATGCACCTCAACACCCAACTTCATGAACACCACATCAGAGTGAATGATGCGACTGAACCGCGTGCGCTGGAGCCACCAGTGAGCGGCCAGTAGCTCATTGAGGCCCTTTGTGTTGTATGCGCTTGGTTTCAAGCTTCTAAGACCTTCCAATTTCAAGCTATGAAGGAAAAGTGAAGACACGTTTACTTTTCATATTTCATGACAGTTGGCTGAGACGGCCAAAACATGCGCTCGTGGAAACTTTTTTCAAAATCCACTTTGGGCTTTGACAAAGAAATGTATATATTTATCATTATGAACTTCATTTGTGTGCGTCAAAGTTATAATCCACACTTTCATATGTGTGTTCAAAGTTGCTATTCACAGTTTCACATGGGAACCTCACAGGAACGCTATGCACCTGCAGATAAGAAACTGGACATGAGCGAGAGGAGGATTTTAGGGAGGTTTCGACCAAGGTCATGCTGACTTGTTTTGCTCTCTGCTTTTCTTTAATAAAAGAGCCTCTTTGCGTCCAAGAGCTCAGAGACTGTTTCGGAGAGGTAAAGCAAGTCCTCTCTATGTCTCTCCTCTTGGCGCCAGAGTATACTGAAAATTATACTACTTGTCTGTGGTTCTTGTGTCCTAATATTGGGAAGATTTCCCTGACAGGCTTGTAAGATGTTGTAAAGTGACTTTCTGTCACAATGCAGTACATGCACCTCAACACCCAACTTCATGAACACCACATCAGAGTGAATGATGCGACTGAACCGCGTGCGCTGGAGCCACCAGTGAGCGGCCAGTAGCTCATTGAGGCCCTTTGTGTTGTATGCGCTTGGTTTCAAGCTTCTAAGACCTTCCAATTTCAAGCTATGAAGGAAAAGTGAAGACACGTTTACTTTTCATATTTCATGACAGTTGGCTGAGACGGCCAAAACATGCGCTCGTGGAAACTTTTTTCAAAATCCACTTTGGGCTTGTAAGATGTTGTAAAGTGACTTTCTGTCACAATGCAGTACATGCACCTCAACACCCAACTTCATGAACACCACATCAGAGTGAATGATGCGACTGAACCGCGTGCGCTGGAGCCACCAGTGAGCGGCCAGTAGCTCATTGAGGCCCTTTGTGTTGTATGCGCTTGGTTTCAAGCTTCTAAGACCTTCCAATTTCAAGCTATGAAGGAAAAGTGAAGACACGTTTACTTTTCATATTTCATGACAGTTGGCTGAGACGGCCAAAACATGCGCTCGTGGAAACTTTTTTCAAAATCCACTTTGGGCTTGTAAGATGTTGTAAAGTGACTTTCTGTCACAATGCAGTACATGCACCTCAACACCCAACTTCATGAACACCACATCAGAGTGAATGATGCGACTGAACCGCGTGCGCTGGAGCCACCAGTGAGCGGCCAGTAGCTCATTGAGGCCCTTTGTGTTGTATGCGCTTGGTTTCAAGCTTCTAAGACCTTCCAATTTCAAGCCATGAAGGAAAAGTGAAGACACGTTTACTTTTCATATTTCATGACAGTTGGCTGAGACGGCCAAAACATGCGCTCGTGGAAACTTTTTTCAAAATCCACTTTGGGCTTGTAAGATGTTGTAAAGTGACTTTCTGTCACAATGCAGTACATGCACCTCAACACCCAACTTCATGAACACCACATCAGAGTGAATGATGCGACTGAACCGCGTGCGCTGGAGCCACCAGTGAGCGGCCAGTAGCTCATTGAGGCCCTTTGTGTTGTATGCGCTTGGTTTCAAGCTTCTAAGACCTTCCAATTTCAAGCTATGAAGGAAAAGTGAAGACACGTTTACTTTTCATATTTCATGACAGTTGGCTGAGACGGCCAAAACATGCGCTCGTGGAAACTTTTTTCAAAATCCACTTTGGGCTTGTAAGATGTTGTAAAGTGACTTTCTGTCACAATGCAGTACATGCACCTCAACACCCAACTTCATGAACACCACATCAGAGTGAATGATGCGACTGAACCGCGTGCGCTGGAGCCACCAGTGAGCGGCCAGTAGCTCATTGAGGCCCTTTGTGTTGTATGCGCTTGGTTTCAAGCTTCTAAGACCTTCCAATTTCAAGCTATGAAGGAAAAGTGAAGACACGTTTACTTTTCATATTTCATGACAGTTGGCTGAGACGGCCAAAACATGCGCTCGTGGAAACTTTTTTCAAAATCCACTTTGGGCTTGTAAGATGTTGTAAAGTGACTTTCTGTCACAATGCAGTACATGCACCTCAACACCCAACTTCATGAACACCACATCAGAGTGAATGATGCGACTGAACCGCGTGCGCTGGAGCCACCAGTGAGCGGCCAGTAGCTCATTGAGGCCCTTTGTGTTGTATGCGCTTGGTTTCAAGCTTCTAAGACCTTCCAATTTCAAGCTATGAAGGAAAAGTGAAGACACGTTTACTTTTCATATTTCATGACAGTTGGCTGAGACGGCCAAAACATGCGCTCGTGGAAACTTTTTTCAAAATCCACTTTGGGCTTGTAAGATGTTGTAAAGTGACTTTCTGTCACAATGCAGTACATGCACCTCAACACCCAACTTCATGAACACCACATCAGAGTGAATGATGCGACTGAACCGCGTGCGCTGGAGCCACCAGTGAGCGGCCAGTAGCTCATTGAGGCCCTTTGTGTTGTATGCGCTTGGTTTCAAGCTTCTAAGACCTTCCAATTTCAAGCTATGAAGGAAAAGTGAAGACACGTTTACTTTTCATATTTCATGACAGTTGGCTGAGACGGCCAAAACATGCGCTCGTGGAAACTTTTTTCAAAATCCACTTTGGGCTTGTAAGATGTTGTAAAGTGACTTTCTGTCACAATGCAGTACATGCACCTCAACACCCAACTTCATGAACACCACATCAGAGTGAATGATGCGACTGAACCGCGTGCGCTGGAGCCACCAGTGAGCGGCCAGTAGCTCATTGAGGCCCTTTGTGTTGTATGCGCTTGGTTTCAAGCTTCTAAGACCTTCCAATTTCAAGCTATGAAGGAAAAGTGAAGACACGTTTACTTTTCATATTTCATGACAGTTGGCTGAGACGGCCAAAACATGCGCTCGTGGAAACTTTTTTCAAAATCCACTTTGGGCTTGTAAGATGTTGTAAAGTGACTTTCTGTCACAATGCAGTACATGCACCTCAACACCCAACTTCATGAACACCACATCAGAGTGAATGATGCGACTGAACCGCGTGCGCTGGAGCCACCAGTGAGCGGCCAGTAGCTCATTGAGGCCCTTTGTGTTGTATGCGCTTGGTTTCAAGCTTCTAAGACCTTCCAATTTCAAGCTATGAAGGAAAAGTGAAGACACGTTTACTTTTCATATTTCATGACAGTTGGCTGAGACGGCCAAAACATGCGCTCGTGGAAACTTTTTTCAAAATCCACTTTGGGCTTGTAAGATGTTGTAAAGTGACTTTCTGTCAAAATGCAGTACATGCACCTCAACACCCAACTTCATGAACACCACATCAGAGTGAATGATGCGACTGAACCGCGTGCGCTGGAGCCACCAGTGAGCGGCCAGTAGCTCATTGAGGCCCTTTGTGTTGTATGCGCTTGGTTTCAAGCTTCTAAGACCTTCCAATTTCAAGCCATGAAGGAAAAGTGAAGACACGTTTACTTTTCATATTTCATGACAGTTGGCTGAGACGGCCAAAACATGCGCTCGTGGAAACTTTTTTCAAAATCCACTTTGGGCTTGTAAGATGTTGTAAAGTGACTTTCTGTCACAATGCAGTACATGCACCTCAACACCCAACTTCATGAACACCACATCAGAGTGAATGATGCGACTGAACCGCGTGCGCTGGAGCCACCAGTGAGCGGCCAGTAGCTCATTGAGGCCCTTTGTGTTGTATGCGCTTGGTTTCAAGCTTCTAAGACCTTCCAATTTCAAGCTATGAAGGAAAAGTGAAGACACGTTTACTTTTCATATTTCATGACAGTTGGCTGAGACGGCCAAAACATGCGCTCGTGGAAACTTTTTTCAAAATCCACTTTGGGCTTGTAAGATGTTGTAAAGTGACTTTCTGTCACAATGCAGTACATGCACCTCAACACCCAACTTCATGAACACCACATCAGAGTGAATGATGCGACTGAACCGCGTGCGCTGGAGCCACCAGTGAGCGGCCAGTAGCTAATTGAGGCCCTTTGTGTTGTATGCGCTTGGTTTCAAGCTTCTAAGACCTTCCAATTTCAAGCTATGAAGGAAAAGTGAAGACACGTTTACTTTTCATATTTCATGACAGTTGGCTGAGACGGCCAAAACATGCGCTCGTGGAAACTTTTTTCAAAATCCACTTTGGGCTTGTAAGATGTTGTAAAGTGACTTTCTGTCACAATGCAGTACATGCACCTCAACACCCAACTTCATGAACACCACATCAGAGTGAATGATGCGACTGAACCGCGTGCGCTGGAGCCACCAGTGAGCGGCCAGTAGCTCATTGAGGCCCTTTGTGTTGTATGCGCTTGGTTTCAAGCTTCTAAGACCTTCCAATTTCAAGCTATGAAGGAAAAGTGAAGACACGTTTACTTTTCATATTTCATGACAGTTGGCTGAGACGGCCAAAACATGCGCTCGTGGAAACTTTTTTCAAAATCCACTTTGGGCTTGTAAGATGTTGTAAAGTGACTTTCTGTCACAATGCAGTACATGCACCTCAACACCCAACTTCATGAACACCACATCAGAGTGAATGATGCGACTGAACCGCGTGCGCTGGAGCCACCAGTGAGCGGCCAGTAGCTCATTGAGGCCCTTTGTGTTGTATGCGCTTGGTTTCAAGCTTCTAAGACCTTCCAATTTCAAGCTATGAAGGAAAAGTGAAGACACGTTTACTTTTCATATTTCATGACAGTTGGCTGAGACGGCCAAAACATGCGCTCGTGGAAACTTTTTTCAAAATCCACTTTGGGCTTGTAAGATGTTGTAAAGTGACTTTCTGTCACAATGCAGTACATGCACCTCAACACCCAACTTCATGAACACCACATCAGAGTGAATGATGCGACTGAACCGCGTGCGCTGGAGCCACCAGTGAGCGGCCAGTAGCTCATTGAGGCCCTTTGTGTTGTATGCGCTTGGTTTCAAGCTTCTAAGACCTTCCAATTTCAAGCTATGAAGGAAAAGTGAAGACACGTTTACTTTTCATATTTCATGACAGTTGGCTGAGACGGCCAAAACATGCGCTCGTGGAAACTTTTTTCAAAATCCACTTTGGGCTTGTAAGATGTTGTAAAGTGACTTTCTGTCACAATGCAGTACATGCACCTCAACACCCAACTTCATGAACACCACATCAGAGTGAATGATGCGACTGAACCGCGTGCGCTGGAGCCACCAGTGAGCGGCCAGTAGCTCATTGAGGCCCTTTGTGTTGTATGCGCTTGGTTTCAAGCTTCTAAGACCTTCCAATTTCAAGCCATGAAGGAAAAGTGAAGACACGTTTACTTTTCATATTTCATGACAGTTGGCTGAGACGGCCAAAACATGCGCTCGTGGAAACTTTTTTCAAAATCCACTTTGGGCTTGTAAGATGTTGTAAAGTGACTTTCTGTCACAATGCAGTACATGCACCTCAACACCCAACTTCATGAACACCACATCAGAGTGAATGATGCGACTGAACCGCGTGCGCTGGAGCCACCAGTGAGCGGCCAGTAGCTCATTGAGGCCCTTTGTGTTGTATGCGCTTGGTTTCAAGCTTCTAAGACCTTCCAATTTCAAGCTATGAAGGAAAAGTGAAGACACGTTTACTTTTCATATTTCATGACAGTTGGCTGAGACGGCCAAAACATGCGCTCGTGGAAACTTTTTTCAAAATCCACTTTGGGCTTGTAAGATGTTGTAAAGTGACTTTCTGTCACAATGCAGTACATGCACCTCAACACCCAACTTCATGAACACCACATCAGAGTGAATGATGCGACTGAACCGCGTGCGCTGGAGCCACCAGTGAGCGGCCAGTAGCTCATTGAGGCCCTTTGTGTTGTATGCGCTTGGTTTCAAGCTTCTAAGACCTTCCAATTTCAAGCTATGAAGGAAAAGTGAAGACACGTTTACTTTTCATATTTCATGACAGTTGGCTGAGACGGCCAAAACATGCGCTCGTGGAAACTTTTTTCAAAATCCACTTTGGGCTTGTAAGATGTTGTAAAGTGACTTTCTGTCACAATGCAGTACATGCACCTCAACACCCAACTTCATGAACACCACATCAGAGTGAATGATGCGACTGAACCGCGTGCGCTGGAGCCACCAGTGAGCGGCCAGTAGCTCATTGAGGCCCTTTGTGTTGTATGCGCTTGGTTTCAAGCTTCTAAGACCTTCCAATTTCAAGCTATGAAGGAAAAGTGAAGACACGTTTACTTTTCATATTTCATGACAGTTGGCTGAGACGGCCAAAACATGCGCTCGTGGAAACTTTTTTCAAAATCCACTTTGGGCTTGTAAGATGTTGTAAAGTGACTTTCTGTCACAATGCAGTACATGCACCTCAACACCCAACTTCATGAACACCACATCAGAGTGAATGATGCGACTGAACCGCGTGCGCTGGAGCCACCAGTGAGCGGCCAGTAGCTCATTGAGGCCCTTTGTGTTGTATGCGCTTGGTTTCAAGCTTCTAAGACCTTCCAATTTCAAGCTATGAAGGAAAAGTGAAGACACGTTTACTTTTCATATTTCATGACAGTTGGCTGAGACGGCCAAAACATGCGCTCGTGGAAACTTTTTTCAAAATCCACTTTGGGCTTGTAAGATGTTGTAAAGTGACTTTCTGTCACAATGCAGTACATGCACCTCAACACCCAACTTCATGAACACCACATCAGAGTGAATGATGCGACTGAACCGCGTGCGCTGGAGCCACCAGTGAGCGGCCAGTAGCTCATTGAGGCCCTTTGTGTTGTATGCGCTTGGTTTCAAGCTTCTAAGACCTTCCAATTTCAAGCTATGAAGGAAAAGTGAAGACACGTTTACTTTTCATATTTCATGACAGTTGGCTGAGACGGCCAAAACATGCGCTCGTGGAAACTTTTTTCAAAATCCACTTTGGGCTTGTAAGATGTTGTAAAGTGACTTTCTGTCACAATGCAGTACATGCACCTCAACACCCAACTTCATGAACACCACATCAGAGTGAATGATGCGACTGAACCGCGTGCGCTGGAGCCACCAGTGAGCGGCCAGTAGCTCATTGAGGCCCTTTGTGTTGTATGCGCTTGGTTTCAAGCTTCTAAGACCTTCCAATTTCAAGCTATGAAGGAAAAGTGAAGACACGTTTACTTTTCATATTTCATGACAGTTGGCTGAGACGGCCAAAACATGCGCTCGTGGAAACTTTTTTCAAAATCCACTTTGGGCTTGTAAGATGTTGTAAAGTGACTTTCTGTCACAATGCAGTACATGCACCTCAACACCCAACTTCATGAACACCACATCAGAGTGAATGATGCGACTGAACCGCGTGCGCTGGAGCCACCAGTGAGCGGCCAGTAGCTCATTGAGGCCCTTTGTGTTGTATGCGCTTGGTTTCAAGCTTCTAAGACCTTCCAATTTCAAGCTATGAAGGAAAAGTGAAGACACGTTTACTTTTCATATTTCATGACAGTTGGCTGAGACGGCCAAAACATGCGCTCGTGGAAACTTTTTTCAAAATCCACTTTGGGCTTGTAAGATGTTGTAAAGTGACTTTCTGTCACAATGCAGTACATGCACCTCAACACCCAACTTCATGAACACCACATCAGAGTGAATGATGCGACTGAACCGCGTGCGCTGGAGCCACCAGTGAGCGGCCAGTAGCTCATTGAGGCCCTTTGTGTTGTATGCGCTTGGTTTCAAGCTTCTAAGACCTTCCAATTTCAAGCTATGAAGGAAAAGTGAAGACACGTTTACTTTTCATATTTCATGACAGTTGGCTGAGACGGCCAAAACATGCGCTCGTGGAAACTTTTTTCAAAATCCACTTTGGGCTTGTAAGATGTTGTAAAGTGACTTTCTGTCACAATGCAGTACATGCACCTCAACACCCAACTTCATGAACACCACATCAGAGTGAATGATGCGACTGAACCGCGTGCGCTGGAGCCACCAGTGAGCGGCCAGTAGCTCATTGAGGCCCTTTGTGTTGTATGCGCTTGGTTTCAAGCTTCTAAGACCTTCCAATTTCAAGCTATGAAGGAAAAGTGAAGACACGTTTACTTTTCATATTTCATGACAGTTGGCTGAGACGGCCAAAACATGCGCTCGTGGAAACTTTTTTCAAAATCCACTTTGGGCTTGTAAGATGTTGTAAAGTGACTTTCTGTCACAATGCAGTACATGCACCTCAACACCCAACTTCATGAACACCACATCAGAGTGAATGATGCGACTGAACCGCGTGCGCTGGAGCCACCAGTGAGCGGCCAGTAGCTCATTGAGGCCCTTTGTGTTGTATGCGCTTGGTTTCAAGCTTCTAAGACCTTCCAATTTCAAGCTATGAAGGAAAAGTGAAGACACGTTTACTTTTCATATTTCATGACAGTTGGCTGAGACGGCCAAAACATGCGCTCGTGGAAACTTTTTTCAAAATCCACTTTGGGCTTGTAAGATGTTGTAAAGTGACTTTCTGTCACAATGCAGTACATGCACCTCAACACCCAACTTCATGAACACCACATCAGAGTGAATGATGCGACTGAACCGCGTGCGCTGGAGCCACCAGTGAGCGGCCAGTAGCTCATTGAGGCCCTTTGTGTTGTATGCGCTTGGTTTCAAGCTTCTAAGACCTTCCAATTTCAAGCTATGAAGGAAAAGTGAAGACACGTTTACTTTTCATATTTCATGACAGTTGGCTGAGACGGCCAAAACATGCGCTCGTGGAAACTTTTTTCAAAATCCACTTTGGGCTTGTAAGATGTTGTAAAGTGACTTTCTGTCACAATGCAGTACATGCACCTCAACACCCAACTTCATGAACACCACATCAGAGTGAATGATGCGACTGAACCGCGTGCGCTGGAGCCACCAGTGAGCGGCCAGTAGCTCATTGAGGCCCTTTGTGTTGTATGCGCTTGGTTTCAAGCTTCTAAGACCTTCCAATTTCAAGCTATGAAGGAAAAGTGAAGACACGTTTACTTTTCATATTTCATGACAGTTGGCTGAGACGGCCAAAACATGCGCTCGTGGAAACTTTTTTCAAAATCCACTTTGGGCTTGTAAGATGTTGTAAAGTGACTTTCTGTCACAATGCAGTACATGCACCTCAACACCCAACTTCATGAACACCACATCAGAGTGAATGATGCGACTGAACCGCGTGCGCTGGAGCCACCAGTGAGCGGCCAGTAGCTCATTGAGGCCCTTTGTGTTGTATGCGCTTGGTTTCAAGCTTCTAAGACCTTCCAATTTCAAGCTATGAAGGAAAAGTGAAGACACGTTTACTTTTCATATTTCATGACAGTTGGCTGAGACGGCCAAAACATGCGCTCGTGGAAACTTTTTTCAAAATCCACTTTGGGCTTGTAAGATGTTGTAAAGTGACTTTCTGTCACAATGCAGTACATGCACCTCAACACCCAACTTCATGAACACCACATCAGAGTGAATGATGCGACTGAACCGCGTGCGCTGGAGCCACCAGTGAGCGGCCAGTAGCTCATTGAGGCCCTTTGTGTTGTATGCGCTTGGTTTCAAGCTTCTAAGACCTTCCAATTTCAAGCTATGAAGGAAAAGTGAAGACACGTTTACTTTTCATATTTCATGACAGTTGGCTGAGACGGCCAAAACATGCGCTCGTGGAAACTTTTTTCAAAATCCACTTTGGGCTTGTAAGATGTTGTAAAGTGACTTTCTGTCACAATGCAGTACATGCACCTCAACACCCAACTTCATGAACACCACATCAGAGTGAATGATGCGACTGAACCGCGTGCGCTGGAGCCACCAGTGAGCGGCCAGTAGCTCATTGAGGCCCTTTGTGTTGTATGCGCTTGGTTTCAAGCTTCTAAGACCTTCCAATTTCAAGCTATGAAGGAAAAGTGAAGACACGTTTACTTTTCATATTTCATGACAGTTGGCTGAGACGGCCAAAACATGCGCTCGTGGAAACTTTTTTCAAAATCCACTTTGGGCTTGTAAGATGTTGTAAAGTGACTTTCTGTCACAATGCAGTACATGCACCTCAACACCCAACTTCATGAACACCACATCAGAGTGAATGATGCGACTGAACCGCGTGCGCTGGAGCCACCAGTGAGCGGCCAGTAGCTCATTGAGGCCCTTTGTGTTGTATGCGCTTGGTTTCAAGCTTCTAAGACCTTCCAATTTCAAGCTATGAAGGAAAAGTGAAGACACGTTTACTTTTCATATTTCATGACAGTTGGCTGAGACGGCCAAAACATGCGCTCGTGGAAACTTTTTTCAAAATCCACTTTGGGCTTGTAAGATGTTGTAAAGTGACTTTCTGTCACAATGCAGTACATGCACCTCAACACCCAACTTCATGAACACCACATCAGAGTGAATGATGCGACTGAACCGCGTGCGCTGGAGCCACCAGTGAGCGGCCAGTAGCTCATTGAGGCCCTTTGTGTTGTATGCGCTTGGTTTCAAGCTTCTAAGACCTTCCAATTTCAAGCTATGAAGGAAAAGTGAAGACACGTTTACTTTTCATATTTCATGACAGTTGGCTGAGACGGCCAAAACATGCGCTCGTGGAAACTTTTTTCAAAATCCACTTTGGGCTTGTAAGATGTTGTAAAGTGACTTTCTGTCACAATGCAGTACATGCACCTCAACACCCAACTTCATGAACACCACATCAGAGTGAATGATGCGACTGAACCGCGTGCGCTGGAGCCACCAGTGAGCGGCCAGTAGCTCATTGAGGCCCTTTGTGTTGTATGCGCTTGGTTTCAAGCTTCTAAGACCTTCCAATTTCAAGCTATGAAGGAAAAGTGAAGACACGTTTACTTTTCATATTTCATGACAGTTGGCTGAGACGGCCAAAACATGCGCTCGTGGAAACTTTTTTCAAAATCCACTTTGGGCTTGTAAGATGTTGTAAAGTGACTTTCTGTCACAATGCAGTACATGCACCTCAACACCCAACTTCATGAACACCACATCAGAGTGAATGATGCGACTGAACCGCGTGCGCTGGAGCCACCAGTGAGCGGCCAGTAGCTCATTGAGGCCCTTTGTGTTGTATGCGCTTGGTTTCAAGCTTCTAAGACCTTCCAATTTCAAGCTATGAAGGAAAAGTGAAGACACGTTTACTTTTCATATTTCATGACAGTTGGCTGAGACGGCCAAAACATGCGCTCGTGGAAACTTTTTTCAAAATCCACTTTGGGCTTGTAAGATGTTGTAAAGTGACTTTCTGTCACAATGCAGTACATGCACCTCAACACCCAACTTCATGAACACCACATCAGAGCTAATGATGCGACTGAACCGCGTGCGCTGGAGCCACCAGTGAGCGGCCAGTAGCTCATTGAGGCCCTTTGTGTTGTATGCGCTTGGTTTCAAGCTTCTAAGACCTTCCAATTTCAAGCTATGAAGGAAAAGTGAAGACACGTTTACTTTTCATATTTCATGACAGTTGGCTGAGACGGCCAAAACATGCGCTCGTGGAAACTTTTTTCAAAATCCACTTTGGGCTTGTAAGATGTTGTAAAGTGACTTTCTGTCACAATGCAGTACATGCACCTCAACACCCAACTTCATGAACACCACATCAGAGTGAATGATGCGACTGAACCGCGTGCGCTGGAGCCACCAGTGAGCGGCCAGTAGCTCATTGAGGCCCTTTGTGTTGTATGCGCTTGGTTTCAAGCTTCTAAGACCTTCCAATTTCAAGCTATGAAGGAAAAGTGAAGACACGTTTACTTTTCATATTTCATGACAGTTGGCTGAGACGGCCAAAACATGCGCTCGTGGAAACTTTTTTCAAAATCCACTTTGGGCTTGTAAGATGTTGTAAAGTGACTTTCTGTCACAATGCAGTACATGCACCTCAACACCCAACTTCATGAACACCACATCAGAGTGAATGATGCGACTGAACCGCGTGCGCTGGAGCCACCAGTGAGCGGCCAGTAGCTCATTGAGGCCCTTTGTGTTGTATGCGCTTGGTTTCAAGCTTCTAAGACCTTCCAATTTCAAGCTATGAAGGAAAAGTGAAGACACGTTTACTTTTCATATTTCATGACAGTTGGCTGAGACGGCCAAAACATGCGCTCGTGGAAACTTTTTTCAAAATCCACTTTGGGCTTGTAAGATGTTGTAAAGTGACTTTCTGTCACAATGCAGTACATGCACCTCAACACCCAACTTCATGAACACCACATCAGAGTGAATGATGCGACTGAACCGCGTGCGCTGGAGCCACCAGTGAGCGGCCAGTAGCTCATTGAGGCCCTTTGTGTTGTATGCGCTTGGTTTCAAGCTTCTAAGACCTTCCAATTTCAAGCTATGAAGGAAAAGTGAAGACACGTTTACTTTTCATATTTCATGACAGTTGGCTGAGACGGCCAAAACATGCGCTCGTGGAAACTTTTTTCAAAATCCACTTTGGGCTTGTAAGATGTTGTAAAGTGACTTTCTGTCACAATGCAGTACATGCACCTCAACACCCAACTTCATGAACACCACATCAGAGTGAATGATGCGACTGAACCGCGTGCGCTGGAGCCACCAGTGAGCGGCCAGTAGCTCATTGAGGCCCTTTGTGTTGTATGCGCTTGGTTTCAAGCTTCTAAGACCTTCCAATTTCAAGCTATGAAGGAAAAGTGAAGACACGTTTACTTTTCATATTTCATGACAGTTGGCTGAGACGGCCAAAACATGCGCTCGTGGAAACTTTTTTCAAAATCCACTTTGGGCTTGTAAGATGTTGTAAAGTGACTTTCTGTCACAATGCAGTACATGCACCTCAACACCCAACTTCATGAACACCACATCAGAGTGAATGATGCGACTGAACCGCGTGCGCTGGAGCCACCAGTGAGCGGCCAGTAGCTCATTGAGGCCCTTTGTGTTGTATGCGCTTGGTTTCAAGCTTCTAAGACCTTCCAATTTCAAGCTATGAAGGAAAAGTGAAGACACGTTTACTTTTCATATTTCATGACAGTTGGCTGAGACGGCCAAAACATGCGCTCGTGGAAACTTTTTTCAAAATCCACTTTGGGCTTGTAAGATGTTGTAAAGTGACTTTCTGTCACAATGCAGTACATGCACCTCAACACCCAACTTCATGAACACCACATCAGAGTGAATGATGCGACTGAACCGCGTGCGCTGGAGCCACCAGTGAGCGGCCAGTAGCTCATTGAGGCCCTTTGTGTTGTATGCGCTTGGTTTCAAGCTTCTAAGACCTTCCAATTTCAAGCTATGAAGGAAAAGTGAAGACACGTTTACTTTTCATATTTCATGACAGTTGGCTGAGACGGCCAAAACATGCGCTCGTGGAAACTTTTTTCAAAATCCACTTTGGGCTTGTAAGATGTTGTAAAGTGACTTTCTGTCACAATGCAGTACATGCACCTCAACACCCAACTTCATGAACACCACATCAGAGTGAATGATGCGACTGAACCGCGTGCGCTGGAGCCACCAGTGAGCGGCCAGTAGCTCATTGAGGCCCTTTGTGTTGTATGCGCTTGGTTTCAAGCTTCTAAGACCTTCCAATTTCAAGCTATGAAGGAAAAGTGAAGACACGTTTACTTTTCATATTTCATGACAGTTGGCTGAGACGGCCAAAACATGCGCTCGTGGAAACTTTTTTCAAAATCCACTTTGGGCTTGTAAGATGTTGTAAAGTGACTTTCTGTCACAATGCAGTACATGCACCTCAACACCCAACTTCATGAACACCACATCAGAGTGAATGATGCGACTGAACCGCGTGCGCTGGAGCCACCAGTGAGCGGCCAGTAGCTCATTGAGGCCCTTTGTGTTGTATGCGCTTGGTTTCAAGCTTCTAAGACCTTCCAATTTCAAGCTATGAAGGAAAAGTGAAGACACGTTTACTTTTCATATTTCATGACAGTTGGCTGAGACGGCCAAAACATGCGCTCGTGGAAACTTTTTTCAAAATCCACTTTGGGCTTGTAAGATGTTGTAAAGTGACTTTCTGTCACAATGCAGTACATGCACCTCAACACCCAACTTCATGAACACCACATCAGAGTGAATGATGCGACTGAACCGCGTGCGCTGGAGCCACCAGTGAGCGGCCAGTAGCTCATTGAGGCCCTTTGTGTTGTATGCGCTTGGTTTCAAGCTTCTAAGACCTTCCAATTTCAAGCTATGAAGGAAAAGTGAAGACACGTTTACTTTTCATATTTCATGACAGTTGGCTGAGACGGCCAAAACATGCGCTCGTGGAAACTTTTTTCAAAATCCACTTTGGGCTTGTAAGATGTTGTAAAGTGACTTTCTGTCACAATGCAGTACATGCACCTCAACACCCAACTTCATGAACACCACATCAGAGTGAATGATGCGACTGAACCGCGTGCGCTGGAGCCACCAGTGAGCGGCCAGTAGCTCATTGAGGCCCTTTGTGTTGTATGCGCTTGGTTTCAAGCTTCTAAGACCTTCCAATTTCAAGCTATGAAGGAAAAGTGAAGACACGTTTACTTTTCATATTTCATGACAGTTGGCTGAGACGGCCAAAACATGCGCTCGTGGAAACTTTTTTCAAAATCCACTTTGGGCTTGTAAGATGTTGTAAAGTGACTTTCTGTCACAATGCAGTACATGCACCTCAACACCCAACTTCATGAACACCACATCAGAGTGAATGATGCGACTGAACCGCGTGCGCTGGAGCCACCAGTGAGCGGCCAGTAGCTCATTGAGGCCCTTTGTGTTGTATGCGCTTGGTTTCAAGCTTCTAAGACCTTCCAATTTCAAGCTATGAAGGAAAAGTGAAGACACGTTTACTTTTCATATTTCATGACAGTTGGCTGAGACGGCCAAAACATGCGCTCGTGGAAACTTTTTTCAAAATCCACTTTGGGCTTGTAAGATGTTGTAAAGTGACTTTCTGTCACAATGCAGTACATGCACCTCAACACCCAACTTCATGAACACCACATCAGAGTGAATGATGCGACTGAACCGCGTGCGCTGGAGCCACCAGTGAGCGGCCAGTAGCTCATTGAGGCCCTTTGTGTTGTATGCGCTTGGTTTCAAGCTTCTAAGACCTTCCAATTTCAAGCTATGAAGGAAAAGTGAAGACACGTTTACTTTTCATATTTCATGACAGTTGGCTGAGACGGCCAAAACATGCGCTCGTGGAAACTTTTTTCAAAATCCACTTTGGGCTTGTAAGATGTTGTAAAGTGACTTTCTGTCACAATGCAGTACATGCACCTCAACACCCAACTTCATGAACACCACATCAGAGTGAATGATGCGACTGAACCGCGTGCGCTGGAGCCACCAGTGAGCGGCCAGTAGCTCATTGAGGCCCTTTGTGTTGTATGCGCTTGGTTTCAAGCTTCTAAGACCTTCCAATTTCAAGCTATGAAGGAAAAGTGAAGACACGTTTACTTTTCATATTTCATGACAGTTGGCTGAGACGGCCAAAACATGCGCTCGTGGAAACTTTTTTCAAAATCCACTTTGGGCTTGTAAGATGTTGTAAAGTGACTTTCTGTCACAATGCAGTACATGCACCTCAACACCCAACTTCATGAACACCACATCAGAGTGAATGATGCGACTGAACCGCGTGCGCTGGAGCCACCAGTGAGCGGCCAGTAGCTCATTGAGGCCCTTTGTGTTGTATGCGCTTGGTTTCAAGCTTCTAAGACCTTCCAATTTCAAGCTATGAAGGAAAAGTGAAGACACGTTTACTTTTCATATTTCATGACAGTTGGCTGAGACGGCCAAAACATGCGCTCGTGGAAACTTTTTTCAAAATCCACTTTGGGCTTGTAAGATGTTGTAAAGTGACTTTCTGTCACAATGCAGTACATGCACCTCAACACCCAACTTCATGAACACCACATCAGAGTGAATGATGCGACTGAACCGCGTGCGCTGGAGCCACCAGTGAGCGGCCAGTAGCTCATTGAGGCCCTTTGTGTTGTATGCGCTTGGTTTCAAGCTTCTAAGACCTTCCAATTTCAAGCTATGAAGGAAAAGTGAAGACACGTTTACTTTTCATATTTCATGACAGTTGGCTGAGACGGCCAAAACATGCGCTCGTGGAAACTTTTTTCAAAATCCACTTTGGGCTTGTAAGATGTTGTAAAGTGACTTTCTGTCACAATGCAGTACATGCACCTCAACACCCAACTTCATGAACACCACATCAGAGTGAATGATGCGACTGAACCGCGTGCGCTGGAGCCACCAGTGAGCGGCCAGTAGCTCATTGAGGCCCTTTGTGTTGTATGCGCTTGGTTTCAAGCTTCTAAGACCTTCCAATTTCAAGCTATGAAGGAAAAGTGAAGACACGTTTACTTTTCATATTTCATGACAGTTGGCTGAGACGGCCAAAACATGCGCTCGTGGAAACTTTTTTCAAAATCCACTTTGGGCTTGTAAGATGTTGTAAAGTGACTTTCTGTCACAATGCAGTACATGCACCTCAACACCCAACTTCATGAACACCACATCAGAGTGAATGATGCGACTGAACCGCGTGCGCTGGAGCCACCAGTGAGCGGCCAGTAGCTCATTGAGGCCCTTTGTGTTGTATGCGCTTGGTTTCAAGCTTCTAAGACCTTCCAATTTCAAGCTATGAAGGAAAAGTGAAGACACGTTTACTTTTCATATTTCATGACAGTTGGCTGAGACGGCCAAAACATGCGCTCGTGGAAACTTTTTTCAAAATCCACTTTGGGCTTGTAAGATGTTGTAAAGTGACTTTCTGTCACAATGCAGTACATGCACCTCAACACCCAACTTCATGAACACCACATCAGAGCTAATGATGCGACTGAACCGCGTGCGCTGGAGCCACCAGTGAGCGGCCAGTAGCTCATTGAGGCCCTTTGTGTTGTATGCGCTTGGTTTCAAGCTTCTAAGACCTTCCAATTTCAAGCTATGAAGGAAAAGTGAAGACACGTTTACTTTTCATATTTCATGACAGTTGGCTGAGACGGCCAAAACATGCGCTCGTGGAAACTTTTTTCAAAATCCACTTTGGGCTTGTAAGATGTTGTAAAGTGACTTTCTGTCACAATGCAGTACATGCACCTCAACACCCAACTTCATGAACACCACATCAGAGTGAATGATGCGACTGAACCGCGTGCGCTGGAGCCACCAGTGAGCGGCCAGTAGCTCATTGAGGCCCTTTGTGTTGTATGCGCTTGGTTTCAAGCTTCTAAGACCTTCCAATTTCAAGCTATGAAGGAAAAGTGAAGACACGTTTACTTTTCATATTTCATGACAGTTGGCTGAGACGGCCAAAACATGCGCTCGTGGAAACTTTTTTCAAAATCCACTTTGGGCTTGTAAGATGTTGTAAAGTGACTTTCTGTCACAATGCAGTACATGCACCTCAACACCCAACTTCATGAACACCACATCAGAGTGAATGATGCGACTGAACCGCGTGCGCTGGAGCCACCAGTGAGCGGCCAGTAGCTCATTGAGGCCCTTTGTGTTGTATGCGCTTGGTTTCAAGCTTCTAAGACCTTCCAATTTCAAGCTATGAAGGAAAAGTGAAGACACGTTTACTTTTCATATTTCATGACAGTTGGCTGAGACGGCCAAAACATGCGCTCGTGGAAACTTTTTTCAAAATCCACTTTGGGCTTGTAAGATGTTGTAAAGTGACTTTCTGTCACAATGCAGTACATGCACCTCAACACCCAACTTCATGAACACCACATCAGAGTGAATGATGCGACTGAACCGCGTGCGCTGGAGCCACCAGTGAGCGGCCAGTAGCTCATTGAGGCCCTTTGTGTTGTATGCGCTTGGTTTCAAGCTTCTAAGACCTTCCAATTTCAAGCTATGAAGGAAAAGTGAAGACACGTTTACTTTTCATATTTCATGACAGTTGGCTGAGACGGCCAAAACATGCGCTCGTGGAAACTTTTTTCAAAATCCACTTTGGGCTTGTAAGATGTTGTAAAGTGACTTTCTGTCACAATGCAGTACATGCACCTCAACACCCAACTTCATGAACACCACATCAGAGTGAATGATGCGACTGAACCGCGTGCGCTGGAGCCACCAGTGAGCGGCCAGTAGCTCATTGAGGCCCTTTGTGTTGTATGCGCTTGGTTTCAAGCTTCTAAGACCTTCCAATTTCAAGCTATGAAGGAAAAGTGAAGACACGTTTACTTTTCATATTTCATGACAGTTGGCTGAGACGGCCAAAACATGCGCTCGTGGAAACTTTTTTCAAAATCCACTTTGGGCTTGTAAGATGTTGTAAAGTGACTTTCTGTCACAATGCAGTACATGCACCTCAACACCCAACTTCATGAACACCACATCAGAGTGAATGATGCGACTGAACCGCGTGCGCTGGAGCCACCAGTGAGCGGCCAGTAGCTCATTGAGGCCCTTTGTGTTGTATGCGCTTGGTTTCAAGCTTCTAAGACCTTCCAATTTCAAGCTATGAAGGAAAAGTGAAGACACGTTTACTTTTCATATTTCATGACAGTTGGCTGAGACGGCCAAAACATGCGCTCGTGGAAACTTTTTTCAAAATCCACTTTGGGCTTGTAAGATGTTGTAAAGTGACTTTCTGTCACAATGCAGTACATGCACCTCAACACCCAACTTCATGAACACCACATCAGAGTGAATGATGCGACTGAACCGCGTGCGCTGGAGCCACCAGTGAGCGGCCAGTAGCTCATTGAGGCCCTTTGTGTTGTATGCGCTTGGTTTCAAGCTTCTAAGACCTTCCAATTTCAAGCTATGAAGGAAAAGTGAAGACACGTTTACTTTTCATATTTCATGACAGTTGGCTGAGACGGCCAAAACATGCGCTCGTGGAAACTTTTTTCAAAATCCACTTTGGGCTTGTAAGATGTTGTAAAGTGACTTTCTGTCACAATGCAGTACATGCACCTCAACACCCAACTTCATGAACACCACATCAGAGTGAATGATGCGACTGAACCGCGTGCGCTGGAGCCACCAGTGAGCGGCCAGTAGCTCATTGAGGCCCTTTGTGTTGTATGCGCTTGGTTTCAAGCTTCTAAGACCTTCCAATTTCAAGCTATGAAGGAAAAGTGAAGACACGTTTACTTTTCATATTTCATGACAGTTGGCTGAGACGGCCAAAACATGCGCTCGTGGAAACTTTTTTCAAAATCCACTTTGGGCTTGTAAGATGTTGTAAAGTGACTTTCTGTCACAATGCAGTACATGCACCTCAACACCCAACTTCATGAACACCACATCAGAGTGAATGATGCGACTGAACCGCGTGCGCTGGAGCCACCAGTGAGCGGCCAGTAGCTCATTGAGGCCCTTTGTGTTGTATGCGCTTGGTTTCAAGCTTCTAAGACCTTCCAATTTCAAGCTATGAAGGAAAAGTGAAGACACGTTTACTTTTCATATTTCATGACAGTTGGCTGAGACGGCCAAAACATGCGCTCGTGGAAACTTTTTTCAAAATCCACTTTGGGCTTGTAAGATGTTGTAAAGTGACTTTCTGTCACAATGCAGTACATGCACCTCAACACCCAACTTCATGAACACCACATCAGAGTGAATGATGCGACTGAACCGCGTGCGCTGGAGCCACCAGTGAGCGGCCAGTAGCTCATTGAGGCCCTTTGTGTTGTATGCGCTTGGTTTCAAGCTTCTAAGACCTTCCAATTTCAAGCTATGAAGGAAAAGTGAAGACACGTTTACTTTTCATATTTCATGACAGTTGGCTGAGACGGCCAAAACATGCGCTCGTGGAAACTTTTTTCAAAATCCACTTTGGGCTTGTAAGATGTTGTAAAGTGACTTTCTGTCACAATGCAGTACATGCACCTCAACACCCAACTTCATGAACACCACATCAGAGTGAATGATGCGACTGAACCGCGTGCGCTGGAGCCACCAGTGAGCGGCCAGTAGCTCATTGAGGCCCTTTGTGTTGTATGCGCTTGGTTTCAAGCTTCTAAGACCTTCCAATTTCAAGCTATGAAGGAAAAGTGAAGACACGTTTACTTTTCATATTTCATGACAGTTGGCTGAGACGGCCAAAACATGCGCTCGTGGAAACTTTTTTCAAAATCCACTTTGGGCTTGTAAGATGTTGTAAAGTGACTTTCTGTCACAATGCAGTACATGCACCTCAACACCCAACTTCATGAACACCACATCAGAGTGAATGATGCGACTGAACCGCGTGCGCTGGAGCCACCAGTGAGCGGCCAGTAGCTCATTGAGGCCCTTTGTGTTGTATGCGCTTGGTTTCAAGCTTCTAAGACCTTCCAATTTCAAGCTATGAAGGAAAAGTGAAGACACGTTTACTTTTCATATTTCATGACAGTTGGCTGAGACGGCCAAAACATGCGCTCGTGGAAACTTTTTTCAAAATCCACTTTGGGCTTGTAAGATGTTGTAAAGTGACTTTCTGTCACAATGCAGTACATGCACCTCAACACCCAACTTCATGAACACCACATCAGAGTGAATGATGCGACTGAACCGCGTGCGCTGGAGCCACCAGTGAGCGGCCAGTAGCTCATTGAGGCCCTTTGTGTTGTATGCGCTTGGTTTCAAGCTTCTAAGACCTTCCAATTTCAAGCTATGAAGGAAAAGTGAAGACACGTTTACTTTTCATATTTCATGACAGTTGGCTGAGACGGCCAAAACATGCGCTCGTGGAAACTTTTTTCAAAATCCACTTTGGGCTTGTAAGATGTTGTAAAGTGACTTTCTGTCACAATGCAGTACATGCACCTCAACACCCAACTTCATGAACACCACATCAGAGTGAATGATGCGACTGAACCGCGTGCGCTGGAGCCACCAGTGAGCGGCCAGTAGCTCATTGAGGCCCTTTGTGTTGTATGCGCTTGGTTTCAAGCTTCTAAGACCTTCCAATTTCAAGCTATGAAGGAAAAGTGAAGACACGTTTACTTTTCATATTTCATGACAGTTGGCTGAGACGGCCAAAACATGCGCTCGTGGAAACTTTTTTCAAAATCCACTTTGGGCTTGTAAGATGTTGTAAAGTGACTTTCTGTCACAATGCAGTACATGCACCTCAACACCCAACTTCATGAACACCACATCAGAGTGAATGATGCGACTGAACCGCGTGCGCTGGAGCCACCAGTGAGCGGCCAGTAGCTCATTGAGGCCCTTTGTGTTGTATGCGCTTGGTTTCAAGCTTCTAAGACCTTCCAATTTCAAGCTATGAAGGAAAAGTGAAGACACGTTTACTTTTCATATTTCATGACAGTTGGCTGAGACGGCCAAAACATGCGCTCGTGGAAACTTTTTTCAAAATCCACTTTGGGCTTGTAAGATGTTGTAAAGTGACTTTCTGTCACAATGCAGTACATGCACCTCAACACCCAACTTCATGAACACCACATCAGAGTGAATGATGCGACTGAACCGCGTGCGCTGGAGCCACCAGTGAGCGGCCAGTAGCTCATTGAGGCCCTTTGTGTTGTATGCGCTTGGTTTCAAGCTTCTAAGACCTTCCAATTTCAAGCTATGAAGGAAAAGTGAAGACACGTTTACTTTTCATATTTCATGACAGTTGGCTGAGACGGCCAAAACATGCGCTCGTGGAAACTTTTTTCAAAATCCACTTTGGGCTTGTAAGATGTTGTAAAGTGACTTTCTGTCACAATGCAGTACATGCACCTCAACACCCAACTTCATGAACACCACATCAGAGTGAATGATGCGACTGAACCGCGTGCGCTGGAGCCACCAGTGAGCGGCCAGTAGCTCATTGAGGCCCTTTGTGTTGTATGCGCTTGGTTTCAAGCTTCTAAGACCTTCCAATTTCAAGCTATGAAGGAAAAGTGAAGACACGTTTACTTTTCATATTTCATGACAGTTGGCTGAGACGGCCAAAACATGCGCTCGTGGAAACTTTTTTCAAAATCCACTTTGGGCTTGTAAGATGTTGTAAAGTGACTTTCTGTCACAATGCAGTACATGCACCTCAACACCCAACTTCATGAACACCACATCAGAGTGAATGATGCGACTGAACCGCGTGCGCTGGAGCCACCAGTGAGCGGCCAGTAGCTCATTGAGGCCCTTTGTGTTGTATGCGCTTGGTTTCAAGCTTCTAAGACCTTCCAATTTCAAGCTATGAAGGAAAAGTGAAGACACGTTTACTTTTCATATTTCATGACAGTTGGCTGAGACGGCCAAAACATGCGCTCGTGGAAACTTTTTTCAAAATCCACTTTGGGCTTGTAAGATGTTGTAAAGTGACTTTCTGTCACAATGCAGTACATGCACCTCAACACCCAACTTCATGAACACCACATCAGAGTGAATGATGCGACTGAACCGCGTGCGCTGGAGCCACCAGTGAGCGGCCAGTAGCTCATTGAGGCCCTTTGTGTTGTATGCGCTTGGTTTCAAGCTTCTAAGACCTTCCAATTTCAAGCTATGAAGGAAAAGTGAAGACACGTTTACTTTTCATATTTCATGACAGTTGGCTGAGACGGCCAAAACATGCGCTCGTGGAAACTTTTTTCAAAATCCACTTTGGGCTTGTAAGATGTTGTAAAGTGACTTTCTGTCACAATGCAGTACATGCACCTCAACACCCAACTTCATGAACACCACATCAGAGTGAATGATGCGACTGAACCGCGTGCGCTGGAGCCACCAGTGAGCGGCCAGTAGCTCATTGAGGCCCTTTGTGTTGTATGCGCTTGGTTTCAAGCTTCTAAGACCTTCCAATTTCAAGCTATGAAGGAAAAGTGAAGACACGTTTACTTTTCATATTTCATGACAGTTGGCTGAGACGGCCAAAACATGCGCTCGTGGAAACTTTTTTCAAAATCCACTTTGGGCTTGTAAGATGTTGTAAAGTGACTTTCTGTCACAATGCAGTACATGCACCTCAACACCCAACTTCATGAACACCACATCAGAGTGAATGATGCGACTGAACCGTGTGCGCTGGAGCCACCAGTGAGCGGCCAGTAGCTCATTGAGGCCCTTTGTGTTGTATGCGCTTGGTTTCAAGCTTCTAAGACCTTCCAATTTCAAGCTATGAAGGAAAAGTGAAGACACGTTTACTTTTCATATTTCATGACAGTTGGCTGAGACGGCCAAAACATGCGCTCGTGGAAACTTTTTTCAAAATCCACTTTGGGCTTGTAAGATGTTGTAAAGTGACTTTCTGTCACAATGCAGTACATGCACCTCAACACCCAACTTCATGAACACCACATCAGAGTGAATGATGCGACTGAACCGCGTGCGCTGGAGCCACCAGTGAGCGGCCAGTAGCTCATTGAGGCCCTTTGTGTTGTATGCGCTTGGTTTCAAGCTTCTAAGACCTTCCAATTTCAAGCTATGAAGGAAAAGTGAAGACACGTTTACTTTTCATATTTCATGACAGTTGGCTGAGACGGCCAAAACATGCGCTCGTGGAAACTTTTTTCAAAATCCACTTTGGGCTTGTAAGATGTTGTAAAGTGACTTTCTGTCACAATGCAGTACATGCACCTCAACACCCAACTTCATGAACACCACATCAGAGTGAATGATGCGACTGAACCGCGTGCGCTGGAGCCACCAGTGAGCGGCCAGTAGCTCATTGAGGCCCTTTGTGTTGTATGCGCTTGGTTTCAAGCTTCTAAGACCTTCCAATTTCAAGCTATGAAGGAAAAGTGAAGACACGTTTACTTTTCATATTTCATGACAGTTGGCTGAGACGGCCAAAACATGCGCTCGTGGAAACTTTTTTCAAAATCCACTTTGGGCTTGTAAGATGTTGTAAAGTGACTTTCTGTCACAATGCAGTACATGCACCTCAACACCCAACTTCATGAACACCACATCAGAGTGAATGATGCGACTGAACCGCGTGCGCTGGAGCCACCAGTGAGCGGCCAGTAGCTCATTGAGGCCCTTTGTGTTGTATGCGCTTGGTTTCAAGCTTCTAAGACCTTCCAATTTCAAGCTATGAAGGAAAAGTGAAGACACGTTTACTTTTCATATTTCATGACAGTTGGCTGAGACGGCCAAAACATGCGCTCGTGGAAACTTTTTTCAAAATCCACTTTGGGCTTGTAAGATGTTGTAAAGTGACTTTCTGTCACAATGCAGTACATGCACCTCAACACCCAACTTCATGAACACCACATCAGAGTGAATGATGCGACTGAACCGCGTGCGCTGGAGCCACCAGTGAGCGGCCAGTAGCTCATTGAGGCCCTTTGTGTTGTATGCGCTTGGTTTCAAGCTTCTAAGACCTTCCAATTTCAAGCTATGAAGGAAAAGTGAAGACACGTTTACTTTTCATATTTCATGACAGTTGGCTGAGACGGCCAAAACATGCGCTCGTGGAAACTTTTTTCAAAATCCACTTTGGGCTTGTAAGATGTTGTAAAGTGACTTTCTGTCACAATGCAGTACATGCACCTCAACACCCAACTTCATGAACACCACATCAGAGTGAATGATGCGACTGAACCGCGTGCGCTGGAGCCACCAGTGAGCGGCCAGTAGCTCATTGAGGCCCTTTGTGTTGTATGCGCTTGGTTTCAAGCTTCTAAGACCTTCCAATTTCAAGCTATGAAGGAAAAGTGAAGACACGTTTACTTTTCATATTTCATGACAGTTGGCTGAGACGGCCAAAACATGCGCTCGTGGAAACTTTTTTCAAAATCCACTTTGGGCTTGTAAGATGTTGTAAAGTGACTTTCTGTCACAATGCAGTACATGCACCTCAACACCCAACTTCATGAACACCACATCAGAGTGAATGATGCGACTGAACCGCGTGCGCTGGAGCCACCAGTGAGCGGCCAGTAGCTCATTGAGGCCCTTTGTGTTGTATGCGCTTGGTTTCAAGCTTCTAAGACCTTCCAATTTCAAGCTACGAAGGAAAAGTGAAGACACGTTTACTTTTCATATTTCATGACAGTTGGCTGAGACGGCCAAAACATGCGCTCGTGGAAACTTTTTTCAAAATCCACTTTGGGCTTGTAAGATGTTGTAAAGTGACTTTCTGTCACAATGCAGTACATGCACCTCAACACCCAACTTCATGAACACCACATCAGAGTGAATGATGCGACTGAACCGCGTGAGCTGGAGCCACCAGTGAGCGGCCAGTAGCTCATTGAGGCCCTTTGTGTTGTATGCGCTTGGTTTCAAGCTTCTAAGACCTTCCAATTTCAAGCTACGAAGGAAAAGTGAAGACACGTTTACTTTTCATATTTCATGACAGTTGGCTGAGACGGCCAAAACATGCGCTCGTGGAAACTTTTTTCAAAATCCACTTTGGGCTTGTAAGATGTTGTAAAGTGACTTTCTGTCACAATGCAGTACATGCACCTCAACACCCAACTTCATGAACACCACATCAGAGTGAATGATGCGACTGAACCGCGTGCGCTGGAGCCACCAGTGAGCGGCCAGTAGCTCATTGAGGCCCTTTGTGTTGTATGCGCTTGGTTTCAAGCTTCTAAGACCTTCCAATTTCAAGCTATGAAGGAAAAGTGAAGACACGTTTACTTTTCATATTTCATGACAGTTGGCTGAGACGGCCAAAACATGCGCTCGTGGAAACTTTTTTCAAAATCCACTTTGGGCTTGTAAGATGTTGTAAAGTGACTTTCTGTCACAATGCAGTACATGCACCTCAACACCCAACTTCATGAACACCACATCAGAGTGAATGATGCGACTGAACCGCGTGCGCTGGAGCCACCAGTGAGCGGCCAGTAGCTCATTGAGGCCCTTTGTGTTGTATGCGCTTGGTTTCAAGCTTCTAAGACCTTCCAATTTCAAGCTATGAAGGAAAAGTGAAGACACGTTTACTTTTCATATTTCATGACAGTTGGCTGAGACGGCCAAAACATGCGCTCGTGGAAACTTTTTTCAAAATCCACTTTGGGCTTGTAAGATGTTGTAAAGTGACTTTCTGTCACAATGCAGTACATGCACCTCAACACCCAACTTCATGAACACCACATCAGAGTGAATGATGCGACTGAACCGCGTGCGCTGGAGCCACCAGTGAGCGGCCAGTAGCTCATTGAGGCCCTTTGTGTTGTATGCGCTTGGTTTCAAGCTTCTAAGACCTTCCAATTTCAAGCTATGAAGGAAAAGTGAAGACACGTTTACTTTTCATATTTCATGACAGTTGGCTGAGACGGCCAAAACATGCGCTCGTGGAAACTTTTTTCAAAATCCACTTTGGGCTTGTAAGATGTTGTAAAGTGACTTTCTGTCACAATGCAGTACATGCACCTCAACACCCAACTTCATGAACACCACATCAGAGTGAATGATGCGACTGAACCGCGTGCGCTGGAGCCACCAGTGAGCGGCCAGTAGCTCATTGAGGCCCTTTGTGTTGTATGCGCTTGGTTTCAAGCTTCTAAGACCTTCCAATTTCAAGCTATGAAGGAAAAGTGAAGACACGTTTACTTTTCATATTTCATGACAGTTGGCTGAGACGGCCAAAACATGCGCTCGTGGAAACTTTTTTCAAAATCCACTTTGGGCTTGTAAGATGTTGTAAAGTGACTTTCTGTCACAATGCAGTACATGCACCTCAACACCCAACTTCATGAACACCACATCAGAGTGAATGATGCGACTGAACCGCGTGCGCTGGAGCCACCAGTGAGCGGCCAGTAGCTCATTGAGGCCCTTTGTGTTGTATGCGCTTGGTTTCAAGCTTCTAAGACCTTCCAATTTCAAGCTATGAAGGAAAAGTGAAGACACGTTTACTTTTCATATTTCATGACAGTTGGCTGAGACGGCCAAAACATGCGCTCGTGGAAACTTTTTTCAAAATCCACTTTGGGCTTGTAAGATGTTGTAAAGTGACTTTCTGTCACAATGCAGTACATGCACCTCAACACCCAACTTCATGAACACCACATCAGAGTGAATGATGCGACTGAACCGCGTGCGCTGGAGCCACCAGTGAGCGGCCAGTAGCTCATTGAGGCCCTTTGTGTTGTATGCGCTTGGTTTCAAGCTTCTAAGACCTTCCAATTTCAAGCTATGAAGGAAAAGTGAAGACACGTTTACTTTTCATATTTCATGACAGTTGGCTGAGACGGCCAAAACATGCGCTCGTGGAAACTTTTTTCAAAATCCACTTTGGGCTTGTAAGATGTTGTAAAGTGACTTTCTGTCACAATGCAGTACATGCACCTCAACACCCAACTTCATGAACACCACATCAGAGTGAATGATGCGACTGAACCGCGTGCGCTGGAGCCACCAGTGAGCGGCCAGTAGCTCATTGAGGCCCTTTGTGTTGTATGCGCTTGGTTTCAAGCTTCTAAGACCTTCCAATTTCAAGCTATGAAGGAAAAGTGAAGACACGTTTACTTTTCATATTTCATGACAGTTGGCTGAGACGGCCAAAACATGCGCTCGTGGAAACTTTTTTCAAAATCCACTTTGGGCTTGTAAGATGTTGTAAAGTGACTTTCTGTCACAATGCAGTACATGCACCTCAACACCCAACTTCATGAACACCACATCAGAGTGAATGATGCGACTGAACCGCGTGCGCTGGAGCCACCAGTGAGCGGCCAGTAGCTCATTGAGGCCCTTTGTGTTGTATGCGCTTGGTTTCAAGCTTCTAAGACCTTCCAATTTCAAGCTATGAAGGAAAAGTGAAGACACGTTTACTTTTCATATTTCATGACAGTTGGCTGAGACGGCCAAAACATGCGCTCGTGGAAACTTTTTTCAAAATCCACTTTGGGCTTGTAAGATGTTGTAAAGTGACTTTCTGTCACAATGCAGTACATGCACCTCAACACCCAACTTCATGAACACCACATCAGAGTGAATGATGCGACTGAACCGCGTGCGCTGGAGCCACCAGTGAGCGGCCAGTAGCTCATTGAGGCCCTTTGTGTTGTATGCGCTTGGTTTCAAGCTTCTAAGACCTTCCAATTTCAAGCTATGAAGGAAAAGTGAAGACACGTTTACTTTTCATATTTCATGACAGTTGGCTGAGACGGCCAAAACATGCGCTCGTGGAAACTTTTTTCAAAATCCACTTTGGGCTTGTAAGATGTTGTAAAGTGACTTTCTGTCACAATGCAGTACATGCACCTCAACACCCAACTTCATGAACACCACATCAGAGTGAATGATGCGACTGAACCGCGTGCGCTGGAGCCACCAGTGAGCGGCCAGTAGCTCATTGAGGCCCTTTGTGTTGTATGCGCTTGGTTTCAAGCTTCTAAGACCTTCCAATTTCAAGCTATGAAGGAAAAGTGAAGACACGTTTACTTTTCATATTTCATGACAGTTGGCTGAGACGGCCAAAACATGCGCTCGTGGAAACTTTTTTCAAAATCCACTTTGGGCTTGTAAGATGTTGTAAAGTGACTTTCTGTCACAATGCAGTACATGCACCTCAACACCCAACTTCATGAACACCACATCAGAGTGAATGATGCGACTGAACCGCGTGCGCTGGAGCCACCAGTGAGCGGCCAGTAGCTCATTGAGGCCCTTTGTGTTGTATGCGCTTGGTTTCAAGCTTCTAAGACCTTCCAATTTCAAGCTATGAAGGAAAAGTGAAGACACGTTTACTTTTCATATTTCATGACAGTTGGCTGAGACGGCCAAAACATGCGCTCGTGGAAACTTTTTTCAAAATCCACTTTGGGCTTGTAAGATGTTGTAAAGTGACTTTCTGTCACAATGCAGTACATGCACCTCAACACCCAACTTCATGAACACCACATCAGAGTGAATGATGCGACTGAACCGCGTGCGCTGGAGCCACCAGTGAGCGGCCAGTAGCTCATTGAGGCCCTTTGTGTTGTATGCGCTTGGTTTCAAGCTTCTAAGACCTTCCAATTTCAAGCTATGAAGGAAAAGTGAAGACACGTTTACTTTTCATATTTCATGACAGTTGGCTGAGACGGCCAAAACATGCGCTCGTGGAAACTTTTTTCAAAATCCACTTTGGGCTTGTAAGATGTTGTAAAGTGACTTTCTGTCACAATGCAGTACATGCACCTCAACACCCAACTTCATGAACACCACATCAGAGTGAATGATGCGACTGAACCGCGTGCGCTGGAGCCACCAGTGAGCGGCCAGTAGCTCATTGAGGCCCTTTGTGTTGTATGCGCTTGGTTTCAAGCTTCTAAGACCTTCCAATTTCAAGCTATGAAGGAAAAGTGAAGACACGTTTACTTTTCATATTTCATGACAGTTGGCTGAGACGGCCAAAACATGCGCTCGTGGAAACTTTTTTCAAAATCCACTTTGGGCTTGTAAGATGTTGTAAAGTGACTTTCTGTCACAATGCAGTACATGCACCTCAACACCCAACTTCATGAACACCACATCAGAGTGAATGATGCGACTGAACCGCGTGCGCTGGAGCCACCAGTGAGCGGCCAGTAGCTCATTGAGGCCCTTTGTGTTGTATGCGCTTGGTTTCAAGCTTCTAAGACCTTCCAATTTCAAGCTATGAAGGAAAAGTGAAGACACGTTTACTTTTCATATTTCATGACAGTTGGCTGAGACGGCCAAAACATGCGCTCGTGGAAACTTTTTTCAAAATCCACTTTGGGCTTGTAAGATGTTGTAAAGTGACTTTCTGTCACAATGCAGTACATGCACCTCAACACCCAACTTCATGAACACCACATCAGAGTGAATGATGCGACTGAACCGCGTGCGCTGGAGCCACCAGTGAGCGGCCAGTAGCTCATTGAGGCCCTTTGTGTTGTATGCGCTTGGTTTCAAGCTTCTAAGACCTTCCAATTTCAAGCTATGAAGGAAAAGTGAAGACACGTTTACTTTTCATATTTCATGACAGTTGGCTGAGACGGCCAAAACATGCGCTCGTGGAAACTTTTTTCAAAATCCACTTTGGGCTTGTAAGATGTTGTAAAGTGACTTTCTGTCACAATGCAGTACATGCACCTCAACACCCAACTTCATGAACACCACATCAGAGTGAATGATGCGACTGAACCGCGTGCGCTGGAGCCACCAGTGAGCGGCCAGTAGCTCATTGAGGCCCTTTGTGTTGTATGCGCTTGGTTTCAAGCTTCTAAGACCTTCCAATTTCAAGCTATGAAGGAAAAGTGAAGACACGTTTACTTTTCATATTTCATGACAGTTGGCTGAGACGGCCAAAACATGCGCTCGTGGAAACTTTTTTCAAAATCCACTTTGGGCTTGTAAGATGTTGTAAAGTGACTTTCTGTCACAATGCAGTACATGCACCTCAACACCCAACTTCATGAACACCACATCAGAGTGAATGATGCGACTGAACCGCGTGCGCTGGAGCCACCAGTGAGCGGCCAGTAGCTCATTGAGGCCCTTTGTGTTGTATGCGCTTGGTTTCAAGCTTCTAAGACCTTCCAATTTCAAGCTATGAAGGAAAAGTGAAGACACGTTTACTTTTCATATTTCATGACAGTTGGCTGAGACGGCCAAAACATGCGCTCGTGGAAACTTTTTTCAAAATCCACTTTGGGCTTGTAAGATGTTGTAAAGTGACTTTCTGTCACAATGCAGTACATGCACCTCAACACCCAACTTCATGAACACCACATCAGAGTGAATGATGCGACTGAACCGCGTGCGCTGGAGCCACCAGTGAGCGGCCAGTAGCTCATTGAGGCCCTTTGTGTTGTATGCGCTTGGTTTCAAGCTTCTAAGACCTTCCAATTTCAAGCTATGAAGGAAAAGTGAAGACACGTTTACTTTTCATATTTCATGACAGTTGGCTGAGACGGCCAAAACATGCGCTCGTGGAAACTTTTTTCAAAATCCACTTTGGGCTTGTAAGATGTTGTAAAGTGACTTTCTGTCACAATGCAGTACATGCACCTCAACACCCAACTTCATGAACACCACATCAGAGTGAATGATGCGACTGAACCGCGTGCGCTGGAGCCACCAGTGAGCGGCCAGTAGCTCATTGAGGCCCTTTGTGTTGTATGCGCTTGGTTTCAAGCTTCTAAGACCTTCCAATTTCAAGCTATGAAGGAAAAGTGAAGACACGTTTACTTTTCATATTTCATGACAGTTGGCTGAGACGGCCAAAACATGCGCTCGTGGAAACTTTTTTCAAAATCCACTTTGGGCTTGTAAGATGTTGTAAAGTGACTTTCTGTCACAATGCAGTACATGCACCTCAACACCCAACTTCATGAACACCACATCAGAGTGAATGATGCGACTGAACCGCGTGCGCTGGAGCCACCAGTGAGCGGCCAGTAGCTCATTGAGGCCCTTTGTGTTGTATGCGCTTGGTTTCAAGCTTCTAAGACCTTCCAATTTCAAGCTATGAAGGAAAAGTGAAGACACGTTTACTTTTCATATTTCATGACAGTTGGCTGAGACGGCCAAAACATGCGCTCGTGGAAACTTTTTTCAAAATCCACTTTGGGCTTGTAAGATGTTGTAAAGTGACTTTCTGTCACAATGCAGTACATGCACCTCAACACCCAACTTCATGAACACCACATCAGAGTGAATGATGCGACTGAACCGCGTGCGCTGGAGCCACCAGTGAGCGGCCAGTAGCTCATTGAGGCCCTTTGTGTTGTATGCGCTTGGTTTCAAGCTTCTAAGACCTTCCAATTTCAAGCTATGAAGGAAAAGTGAAGACACGTTTACTTTTCATATTTCATGACAGTTGGCTGAGACGGCCAAAACATGCGCTCGTGGAAACTTTTTTCAAAATCCACTTTGGGCTTGTAAGATGTTGTAAAGTGACTTTCTGTCACAATGCAGTACATGCACCTCAACACCCAACTTCATGAACACCACATCAGAGTGAATGATGCGACTGAACCGCGTGCGCTGGAGCCACCAGTGAGCGGCCAGTAGCTCATTGAGGCCCTTTGTGTTGTATGCGCTTGGTTTCAAGCTTCTAAGACCTTCCAATTTCAAGCTATGAAGGAAAAGTGAAGACACGTTTACTTTTCATATTTCATGACAGTTGGCTGAGACGGCCAAAACATGCGCTCGTGGAAACTTTTTTCAAAATCCACTTTGGGCTTGTAAGATGTTGTAAAGTGACTTTCTGTCACAATGCAGTACATGCACCTCAACACCCAACTTCATGAACACCACATCAGAGTGAATGATGCGACTGAACCGCGTGCGCTGGAGCCACCAGTGAGCGGCCAGTAGCTCATTGAGGCCCTTTGTGTTGTATGCGCTTGGTTTCAAGCTTCTAAGACCTTCCAATTTCAAGCTATGAAGGAAAAGTGAAGACACGTTTACTTTTCATATTTCATGACAGTTGGCTGAGACGGCCAAAACATGCGCTCGTGGAAACTTTTTTCAAAATCCACTTTGGGCTTGTAAGATGTTGTAAAGTGACTTTCTGTCACAATGCAGTACATGCACCTCAACACCCAACTTCATGAACACCACATCAGAGTGAATGATGCGACTGAACCGCGTGCGCTGGAGCCACCAGTGAGCGGCCAGTAGCTCATTGAGGCCCTTTGTGTTGTATGCGCTTGGTTTCAAGCTTCTAAGACCTTCCAATTTCAAGCTATGAAGGAAAAGTGAAGACACGTTTACTTTTCATATTTCATGACAGTTGGCTGAGACGGCCAAAACATGCGCTCGTGGAAACTTTTTTCAAAATCCACTTTGGGCTTGTAAGATGTTGTAAAGTGACTTTCTGTCACAATGCAGTACATGCACCTCAACACCCAACTTCATGAACACCACATCAGAGTGAATGATGCGACTGAACCGCGTGCGCTGGAGCCACCAGTGAGCGGCCAGTAGCTCATTGAGGCCCTTTGTGTTGTATGCGCTTGGTTTCAAGCTTCTAAGACCTTCCAATTTCAAGCTATGAAGGAAAAGTGAAGACACGTTTACTTTTCATATTTCATGACAGTTGGCTGAGACGGCCAAAACATGCGCTCGTGGAAACTTTTTTCAAAATCCACTTTGGGCTTGTAAGATGTTGTAAAGTGACTTTCTGTCACAATGCAGTACATGCACCTCAACACCCAACTTCATGAACACCACATCAGAGTGAATGATGCGACTGAACCGCGTGCGCTGGAGCCACCAGTGAGCGGCCAGTAGCTCATTGAGGCCCTTTGTGTTGTATGCGCTTGGTTTCAAGCTTCTAAGACCTTCCAATTTCAAGCTATGAAGGAAAAGTGAAGACACGTTTACTTTTCATATTTCATGACAGTTGGCTGAGACGGCCAAAACATGCGCTCGTGGAAACTTTTTTCAAAATCCACTTTGGGCTTGTAAGATGTTGTAAAGTGACTTTCTGTCACAATGCAGTACATGCACCTCAACACCCAACTTCATGAACACCACATCAGAGTGAATGATGCGACTGAACCGCGTGCGCTGGAGCCACCAGTGAGCGGCCAGTAGCTCATTGAGGCCCTTTGTGTTGTATGCGCTTGGTTTCAAGCTTCTAAGACCTTCCAATTTCAAGCTATGAAGGAAAAGTGAAGACACGTTTACTTTTCATATTTCATGACAGTTGGCTGAGACGGCCAAAACATGCGCTCGTGGAAACTTTTTTCAAAATCCACTTTGGGCTTGTAAGATGTTGTAAAGTGACTTTCTGTCACAATGCAGTACATGCACCTCAACACCCAACTTCATGAACACCACATCAGAGTGAATGATGCGACTGAACCGCGTGCGCTGGAGCCACCAGTGAGCGGCCAGTAGCTCATTGAGGCCCTTTGTGTTGTATGCGCTTGGTTTCAAGCTTCTAAGACCTTCCAATTTCAAGCTATGAAGGAAAAGTGAAGACACGTTTACTTTTCATATTTCATGACAGTTGGCTGAGACGGCCAAAACATGCGCTCGTGGAAACTTTTTTCAAAATCCACTTTGGGCTTGTAAGATGTTGTAAAGTGACTTTCTGTCACAATGCAGTACATGCACCTCAACACCCAACTTCATGAACACCACATCAGAGTGAATGATGCGACTGAACCGCGTGCGCTGGAGCCACCAGTGAGCGGCCAGTAGCTCATTGAGGCCCTTTGTGTTGTATGCGCATGGTTTCAAGCTTCTAAGACCTTCCAATTTCAAGCTATGAAGGAAAAGTGAAGACACGTTTACTTTTCATATTTCATGACAGTTGGCTGAGACGGCCAAAACATGCGCTCGTGGAAACTTTTTTCAAAATCCACTTTGGGCTTGTAAGATGTTGTAAAGTGACTTTCTGTCACAATGCAGTACATGCACCTCAACACCCAACTTCATGAACACCACATCAGAGTGAATGATGCGACTGAACCGCGTGCGCTGGAGCCACCAGTGAGCGGCCAGTAGCTCATTGAGGCCCTTTGTGTTGTATGCGCTTGGTTTCAAGCTTCTAAGACCTTCCAATTTCAAGCTATGAAGGAAAAGTGAAGACACGTTTACTTTTCATATTTCATGACAGTTGGCTGAGACGGCCAAAACATGCGCTCGTGGAAACTTTTTTCAAAATCCACTTTGGGCTTGTAAGATGTTGTAAAGTGACTTTCTGTCACAATGCAGTACATGCACCTCAACACCCAACTTCATGAACACCACATCAGAGTGAATGATGCGACTGAACCGCGTGCGCTGGAGCCACCAGTGAGCGGCCAGTAGCTCATTGAGGCCCTTTGTGTTGTATGCGCTTGGTTTCAAGCTTCTAAGACCTTCCAATTTCAAGCTATGAAGGAAAAGTGAAGACACGTTTACTTTTCATATTTCATGACAGTTGGCTGAGACGGCCAAAACATGCGCTCGTGGAAACTTTTTTCAAAATCCACTTTGGGCTTGTAAGATGTTGTAAAGTGACTTTCTGTCACAATGCAGTACATGCACCTCAACACCCAACTTCATGAACACCACATCAGAGTGAATGATGCGACTGAACCGCGTGCGCTGGAGCCACCAGTGAGCGGCCAGTAGCTCATTGAGGCCCTTTGTGTTGTATGCGCTTGGTTTCAAGCTTCTAAGACCTTCCAATTTCAAGCTATGAAGGAAAAGTGAAGACACGTTTACTTTTCATATTTCATGACAGTTGGCTGAGACGGCCAAAACATGCGCTCGTGGAAACTTTTTTCAAAATCCACTTTGGGCTTGTAAGATGTTGTAAAGTGACTTTCTGTCACAATGCAGTACATGCACCTCAACACCCAACTTCATGAACACCACATCAGAGTGAATGATGCGACTGAACCGCGTGCGCTGGAGCCACCAGTGAGCGGCCAGTAGCTCATTGAGGCCCTTTGTGTTGTATGCGCTTGGTTTCAAGCTTCTAAGACCTTCCAATTTCAAGCTATGAAGGAAAAGTGAAGACACGTTTACTTTTCATATTTCATGACAGTTGGCTGAGACGGCCAAAACATGCGCTCGTGGAAACTTTTTTCAAAATCCACTTTGGGCTTGTAAGATGTTGTAAAGTGACTTTCTGTCACAATGCAGTACATGCACCTCAACACCCAACTTCATGAACACCACATCAGAGTGAATGATGCGACTGAACCGCGTGCGCTGGAGCCACCAGTGAGCGGCCCAGTAGCTCATTGAGGCCCTTTGTGTTGTATGCGCTTGGTTTCAAGCTTCTAAGACCTTCCAATTTCAAGCTATGAAGGAAAAGTGAAGACACGTTTACTTTTCATATTTCATGACAGTTGGCTGAGACGGCCAAAACATGCGCTCGTGGAAACTTTTTTCAAAATCCACTTTGGGCTTGTAAGATGTTGTAAAGTGACTTTCTGTCACAATGCACTACATGCACCTCAACACCCAACTTCATGAACACCACATCAGAGTGAATGATGCGACTGAACCGCGTGCGCTGGAGCCACCAGTGAGCGGCCAGTAGCTCATTGAGGCCCTTTGTGTTGTATGCGCTTGGTTTCAAGCTTCTAAGACCTTCCAATTTCAAGCTATGAAGGAAAAGTGAAGACACGTTTACTTTTCATATTTCATGACAGTTGGCTGAGACGGCCAAAACATGCGCTCGTGGAAACTTTTTTCAAAATCCACTTTGGGCTTGTAAGATGTTGTAAAGTGACTTTCTGTCACAATGCACTACATGCACCTCAACACCCAACTTCATGAACACCACATCAGAGTGAATGATGCGACTGAACCGCGTGCGCTGGAGCCACCAGTGAGCGGCCAGTAGCTCATTGAGGCCCTTTGTGTTGTATGCGCTTGGTTTCAAGCTTCTAAGACCTTCCAATTTCAAGCTATGAAGGAAAAGTGAAGACACGTTTACTTTTCATATTTCATGACAGTTGGCTGAGACGGCCAAAACATGCGCTCGTGGAAACTTTTTTCAAAATCCACTTTGGGCTTGTAAGATGTTGTAAAGTGACTTTCTGTCACAATGCACTACATGCACCTCAACACCCAACTTCATGAACACCACATCAGAGTGAATGATGCGACTGAACCGCGTGCGCTGGAGCCACCAGTGAGCGGCCAGTAGCTCATTGAGGCCCTTTGTGTTGTATGCGCTTGGTTTCAAGCTTCTAAGACCTTCCAATTTCAAGCTATGAAGGAAAAGTGAAGACACGTTTACTTTTCATATTTCATGACAGTTGGCTGAGACGGCCAAAACATGCGCTCGTGGAAACTTTTTTCAAAATCCACTTTGGGCTTGTAAGATGTTGTAAAGTGACTTTCTGTCACAATGCACTACATGCACCTCAACACCCAACTTCATGAACACCACATCAGAGTGAATGATGCGACTGAACCGCGTGCGCTGGAGCCACCAGTGAGCGGCCAGTAGCTCATTGAGGCCCTTTGTGTTGTATGCGCTTGGTTTCAAGCTTCTAAGACCTTCCAATTTCAAGCTATGAAGGAAAAGTGAAGACACGTTTACTTTTCATATTTCATGACAGTTGGCTGAGACGGCCAAAACATGCGCTCGTGGAAACTTTTTTCAAAATCCACTTTGGGCTTGTAAGATGTTGTAAAGTGACTTTCTGTCACAATGCACTACATGCACCTCAACACCCAACTTCATGAACACCACATCAGAGTGAATGATGCGACTGAACCGCGTGCGCTGGAGCCACCAGTGAGCGGCCAGTAGCTCATTGAGGCCCTTTGTGTTGTATGCGCTTGGTTTCAAGCTTCTAAGACCTTCCAATTTCAAGCTATGAAGGAAAAGTGAAGACACGTTTACTTTTCATATTTCATGACAGTTGGCTGAGACGGCCAAAACATGCGCTCGTGGAAACTTTTTTCAAAATCCACTTTGGGCTTGTAAGATGTTGTAAAGTGACTTTCTGTCACAATGCACTACATGCACCTCAACACCCAACTTCATGAACACCACATCAGAGTGAATGATGCGACTGAACCGCGTGCGCTGGAGCCACCAGTGAGCGGCCAGTAGCTCATTGAGGCCCTTTGTGTTGTATGCGCTTGGTTTCAAGCTTCTAAGACCTTCCAATTTCAAGCTATGAAGGAAAAGTGAAGACACGTTTACTTTTCATATTTCATGACAGTTGGCTGAGACGGCCAAAACATGCGCTCGTGGAAACTTTTTTCAAAATCCACTTTGGGCTTGTAAGATGTTGTAAAGTGACTTTCTGTCACAATGCACTACATGCACCTCAACACCCAACTTCATGAACACCACATCAGAGTGAATGATGCGACTGAACCGCGTGCGCTGGAGCCACCAGTGAGCGGCCAGTAGCTCATTGAGGCCCTTTGTGTTGTATGCGCTTGGTTTCAAGCTTCTAAGACCTTCCAATTTCAAGCTATGAAGGAAAAGTGAAGACACGTTTACTTTTCATATTTCATGACAGTTGGCTGAGACGGCCAAAACATGCGCTCGTGGAAACTTTTTTCAAAATCCACTTTGGGCTTGTAAGATGTTGTAAAGTGACTTTCTGTCACAATGCACTACATGCACCTCAACACCCAACTTCATGAACACCACATCAGAGTGAATGATGCGACTGAACCGCGTGCGCTGGAGCCACCAGTGAGCGGCCAGTAGCTCATTGAGGCCCTTTGTGTTGTATGCGCTTGGTTTCAAGCTTCTAAGACCTTCCAATTTCAAGCTATGAAGGAAAAGTGAAGACACGTTTACTTTTCATATTTCATGACAGTTGGCTGAGACGGCCAAAACATGCGCTCGTGGAAACTTTTTTCAAAATCCACTTTGGGCTTGTAAGATGTTGTAAAGTGACTTTCTGTCACAATGCACTACATGCACCTCAACACCCAACTTCATGAACACCACATCAGAGTGAATGATGCGACTGAACCGCGTGCGCTGGAGCCACCAGTGAGCGGCCAGTAGCTCATTGAGGCCCTTTGTGTTGTATGCGCTTGGTTTCAAGCTTCTAAGACCTTCCAATTTCAAGCTATGAAGGAAAAGTGAAGACACGTTTACTTTTCATATTTCATGACAGTTGGCTGAGACGGCCAAAACATGCGCTCGTGGAAACTTTTTTCAAAATCCACTTTGGGCTTGTAAGATGTTGTAAAGTGACTTTCTGTCACAATGCACTACATGCACCTCAACACCCAACTTCATGAACACCACATCAGATGTGAATGATGCGACTGAACCGCGTGCGCTGGAGCCACCAGTGAGCGGCCAGTAGCTCATTGAGGCCCTTTGTGTTGTATGCGCTTGGTTTCAAGCTTCTAAGACCTTCCAATTTCAAGCTATGAAGGAAAAGTGAAGACACGTTTACTTTTCATATTTCATGACAGTTGGCTGAGACGGCCAAAACATGCGCTCGTGGAAACTTTTTTCAAAATCCACTTTGGGCTTGTAAGATGTTGTAAAGTGACTTTCTGTCACAATGCACTACATGCACCTCAACACCCAACTTCATGAACACCACATCAGAGTGAATGATGCGACTGAACCGCGTGCGCTGGAGCCACCAGTGAGCGGCCAGTAGCTCATTGAGGCCCTTTGTGTTGTATGCGCTTGGTTTCAAGCTTCTAAGACCTTCCAATTTCAAGCTATGAAGGAAAAGTGAAGACACGTTTACTTTTCATATTTCATGACAGTTGGCTGAGACGGCCAAAACATGCGCTCGTGGAAACTTTTTTCAAAATCCACTTTGGGCTTGTAAGATGTTGTAAAGTGACTTTCTGTCACAATGCACTACATGCACCTCAACACCCAACTTCATGAACACCACATCAGAGTGAATGATGCGACTGAACCGCGTGCGCTGGAGCCACCAGTGAGCGGCCAGTAGCTCATTGAGGCCCTTTGTGTTGTATGCGCTTGGTTTCAAGCTTCTAAGACCTTCCAATTTCAAGCTATGAAGGAAAAGTGAAGACACGTTTACTTTTCATATTTCATGACAGTTGGCTGAGACGGCCAAAACATGCGCTCGTGGAAACTTTTTTCAAAATCCACTTTGGGCTTGTAAGATGTTGTAAAGTGACTTTCTGTCACAATGCACTACATGCACCTCAACACCCAACTTCATGAACACCACATCAGAGTGAATGATGCGACTGAACCGCGTGCGCTGGAGCCACCAGTGAGCGGCCAGTAGCTCATTGAGGCCCTTTGTGTTGTATGCGCTTGGTTTCAAGCTTCTAAGACCTTCCAATTTCAAGCTATGAAGGAAAAGTGAAGACACGTTTACTTTTCATATTTCATGACAGTTGGCTGAGACGGCCAAAACATGCGCTCGTGGAAACTTTTTTCAAAATCCACTTTGGGCTTGTAAGATGTTGTAAAGTGACTTTCTGTCACAATGCACTACATGCACCTCAACACCCAACTTCATGAACACCACATCAGAGTGAATGATGCGACTGAACCGCGTGCGCTGGAGCCACCAGTGAGCGGCCAGTAGCTCATTGAGGCCCTTTGTGTTGTATGCGCTTGGTTTCAAGCTTCTAAGACCTTCCAATTTCAAGCTATGAAGGAAAAGTGAAGACACGTTTACTTTTCATATTTCATGACAGTTGGCTGAGACGGCCAAAACATGCGCTCGTGGAAACTTTTTTCAAAATCCACTTTGGGCTTGTAAGATGTTGTAAAGTGACTTTCTGTCACAATGCACTACATGCACCTCAACACCCAACTTCATGAACACCACATCAGAGTGAATGATGCGACTGAACCGCGTGCGCTGGAGCCACCAGTGAGCGGCCAGTAGCTCATTGAGGCCCTTTGTGTTGTATGCGCTTGGTTTCAAGCTTCTAAGACCTTCCAATTTCAAGCTATGAAGGAAAAGTGAAGACACGTTTACTTTTCATATTTCATGACAGTTGGCTGAGACGGCCAAAACATGCGCTCGTGGAAACTTTTTTCAAAATCCACTTTGGGCTTGTAAGATGTTGTAAAGTGACTTTCTGTCACAATGCACTACATGCACCTCAACACCCAACTTCATGAACACCACATCAGAGTGAATGATGCGACTGAACCGCGTGCGCTGGAGCCACCAGTGAGCGGCCAGTAGCTCATTGAGGCCCTTTGTGTTGTATGCGCTTGGTTTCAAGCTTCTAAGACCTTCCAATTTCAAGCTATGAAGGAAAAGTGAAGACACGTTTACTTTTCATATTTCATGACAGTTGGCTGAGACGGCCAAAACATGCGCTCGTGGAAACTTTTTTCAAAATCCACTTTGGGCTTGTAAGATGTTGTAAAGTGACTTTCTGTCACAATGCACTACATGCACCTCAACACCCAACTTCATGAACACCACATCAGAGTGAATGATGCGACTGAACCGCGTGCGCTGGAGCCACCAGTGAGCGGCCAGTAGCTCATTGAGGCCCTTTGTGTTGTATGCGCTTGGTTTCAAGCTTCTAAGACCTTCCAATTTCAAGCTATGAAGGAAAAGTGAAGACACGTTTACTTTTCATATTTCATGACAGTTGGCTGAGACGGCCAAAACATGCGCTCGTGGAAACTTTTTTCAAAATCCACTTTGGGCTTGTAAGATGTTGTAAAGTGACTTTCTGTCACAATGCACTACATGCACCTCAACACCCAACTTCATGAACACCACATCAGAGTGAATGATGCGACTGAACCGCGTGCGCTGGAGCCACCAGTGAGCGGCCAGTAGCTCATTGAGGCCCTTTGTGTTGTATGCGCTTGGTTTCAAGCTTCTAAGACCTTCCAATTTCAAGCTATGAAGGAAAAGTGAAGACACGTTTACTTTTCATATTTCATGACAGTTGGCTGAGACGGCCAAAACATGCGCTCGTGGAAACTTTTTTCAAAATCCACTTTGGGCTTGTAAGATGTTGTAAAGTGACTTTCTGTCACAATGCACTACATGCACCTCAACACCCAACTTCATGAACACCACATCAGAGTGAATGATGCGACTGAACCGCGTGCGCTGGAGCCACCAGTGAGCGGCCAGTAGCTCATTGAGGCCCTTTGTGTTGTATGCGCTTGGTTTCAAGCTTCTAAGACCTTCCAATTTCAAGCTATGAAGGAAAAGTGAAGACACGTTTACTTTTCATATTTCATGACAGTTGGCTGAGACGGCCAAAACATGCGCTCGTGGAAACTTTTTTCAAAATCCACTTTGGGCTTGTAAGATGTTGTAAAGTGACTTTCTGTCACAATGCACTACATGCACCTCAACACCCAACTTCATGAACACCACATCAGAGTGAATGATGCGACTGAACCGCGTGCGCTGGAGCCACCAGTGAGCGGCCAGTAGCTCATTGAGGCCCTTTGTGTTGTATGCGCTTGGTTTCAAGCTTCTAAGACCTTCCAATTTCAAGCTATGAAGGAAAAGTGAAGACACGTTTACTTTTCATATTTCATGACAGTTGGCTGAGACGGCCAAAACATGCGCTCGTGGAAACTTTTTTCAAAATCCACTTTGGGCTTGTAAGATGTTGTAAAGTGACTTTCTGTCACAATGCACTACATGCACCTCAACACCCAACTTCATGAACACCACATCAGAGTGAATGATGCGACTGAACCGCGTGCGCTGGAGCCACCAGTGAGCGGCCAGTAGCTCATTGAGGCCCTTTGTGTTGTATGCGCTTGGTTTCAAGCTTCTAAGACCTTCCAATTTCAAGCTATGAAGGAAAAGTGAAGACACGTTTACTTTTCATATTTCATGACAGTTGGCTGAGACGGCCAAAACATGCGCTCGTGGAAACTTTTTTCAAAATCCACTTTGGGCTTGTAAGATGTTGTAAAGTGACTTTCTGTCACAATGCACTACATGCACCTCAACACCCAACTTCATGAACACCACATCAGAGTGAATGATGCGACTGAACCGCGTGCGCTGGAGCCACCAGTGAGCGGCCAGTAGCTCATTGAGGCCCTTTGTGTTGTATGCGCTTGGTTTCAAGCTTCTAAGACCTTCCAATTTCAAGCTATGAAGGAAAAGTGAAGACACGTTTACTTTTCATATTTCATGACAGTTGGCTGAGACGGCCAAAACATGCGCTCGTGGAAACTTTTTTCAAAATCCACTTTGGGCTTGTAAGATGTTGTAAAGTGACTTTCTGTCACAATGCACTACATGCACCTCAACACCCAACTTCATGAACACCACATCAGAGTGAATGATGCGACTGAACCGCGTGCGCTGGAGCCACCAGTGAGCGGCCAGTAGCTCATTGAGGCCCTTTGTGTTGTATGCGCTTGGTTTCAAGCTTCTAAGACCTTCCAATTTCAAGCTATGAAGGAAAAGTGAAGACACGTTTACTTTTCATATTTCATGACAGTTGGCTGAGACGGCCAAAACATGCGCTCGTGGAAACTTTTTTCAAAATCCACTTTGGGCTTGTAAGATGTTGTAAAGTGACTTTCTGTCACAATGCACTACATGCACCTCAACACCCAACTTCATGAACACCACATCAGAGTGAATGATGCGACTGAACCGCGTGCGCTGGAGCCACCAGTGAGCGGCCAGTAGCTCATTGAGGCCCTTTGTGTTGTATGCGCTTGGTTTCAAGCTTCTAAGACCTTCCAATTTCAAGCTATGAAGGAAAAGTGAAGACACGTTTACTTTTCATATTTCATGACAGTTGGCTGAGACGGCCAAAACATGCGCTCGTGGAAACTTTTTTCAAAATCCACTTTGGGCTTGTAAGATGTTGTAAAGTGACTTTCTGTCACAATGCACTACATGCACCTCAACACCCAACTTCATGAACACCACATCAGAGTGAATGATGCGACTGAACCGCGTGCGCTGGAGCCACCAGTGAGCGGCCAGTAGCTCATTGAGGCCCTTTGTGTTGTATGCGCTTGGTTTCAAGCTTCTAAGACCTTCCAATTTCAAGCTATGAAGGAAAAGTGAAGACACGTTTACTTTTCATATTTCATGACAGTTGGCTGAGACGGCCAAAACATGCGCTCGTGGAAACTTTTTTCAAAATCCACTTTGGGCTTGTAAGATGTTGTAAAGTGACTTTCTGTCACAATGCACTACATGCACCTCAACACCCAACTTCATGAACACCACATCAGAGTGAATGATGCGACTGAACCGCGTGCGCTGGAGCCACCAGTGAGCGGCCAGTAGCTCATTGAGGCCCTTTGTGTTGTATGCGCTTGGTTTCAAGCTTCTAAGACCTTCCAATTTCAAGCTATGAAGGAAAAGTGAAGACACGTTTACTTTTCATATTTCATGACAGTTGGCTGAGACGGCCAAAACATGCGCTCGTGGAAACTTTTTTCAAAATCCACTTTGGGCTTGTAAGATGTTGTAAAGTGACTTTCTGTCACAATGCACTACATGCACCTCAACACCCAACTTCATGAACACCACATCAGAGTGAATGATGCGACTGAACCGCGTGCGCTGGAGCCACCAGTGAGCGGCCAGTAGCTCATTGAGGCCCTTTGTGTTGTATGCGCTTGGTTTCAAGCTTCTAAGACCTTCCAATTTCAAGCTATGAAGGAAAAGTGAAGACACGTTTACTTTTCATATTTCATGACAGTTGGCTGAGACGGCCAAAACATGCGCTCGTGGAAACTTTTTTCAAAATCCACTTTGGGCTTGTAAGATGTTGTAAAGTGACTTTCTGTCACAATGCACTACATGCACCTCAACACCCAACTTCATGAACACCACATCAGAGTGAATGATGCGACTGAACCGCGTGCGCTGGAGCCACCAGTGAGCGGCCAGTAGCTCATTGAGGCCCTTTGTGTTGTATGCGCTTGGTTTCAAGCTTCTAAGACCTTCCAATTTCAAGCTATGAAGGAAAAGTGAAGACACGTTTACTTTTCATATTTCATGACAGTTGGCTGAGACGGCCAAAACATGCGCTCGTGGAAACTTTTTTCAAAATCCACTTTGGGCTTGTAAGATGTTGTAAAGTGACTTTCTGTCACAATGCACTACATGCACCTCAACACCCAACTTCATGAACACCACATCAGAGTGAATGATGCGACTGAACCGCGTGCGCTGGAGCCACCAGTGAGCGGCCAGTAGCTCATTGAGGCCCTTTGTGTTGTATGCGCTTGGTTTCAAGCTTCTAAGACCTTCCAATTTCAAGCTATGAAGGAAAAGTGAAGACACGTTTACTTTTCATATTTCATGACAGTTGGCTGAGACGGCCAAAACATGCGCTCGTGGAAACTTTTTTCAAAATCCACTTTGGGCTTGTAAGATGTTGTAAAGTGACTTTCTGTCACAATGCACTACATGCACCTCAACACCCAACTTCATGAACACCACATCAGAGTGAATGATGCGACTGAACCGCGTGCGCTGGAGCCACCAGTGAGCGGCCAGTAGCTCATTGAGGCCCTTTGTGTTGTATGCGCTTGGTTTCAAGCTTCTAAGACCTTCCAATTTCAAGCTATGAAGGAAAAGTGAAGACACGTTTACTTTTCATATTTCATGACAGTTGGCTGAGACGGCCAAAACATGCGCTCGTGGAAACTTTTTTCAAAATCCACTTTGGGCTTGTAAGATGTTGTAAAGTGACTTTCTGTCACAATGCACTACATGCACCTCAACACCCAACTTCATGAACACCACATCAGAGTGAATGATGCGACTGAACCGCGTGCGCTGGAGCCACCAGTGAGCGGCCAGTAGCTCATTGAGGCCCTTTGTGTTGTATGCGCTTGGTTTCAAGCTTCTAAGACCTTCCAATTTCAAGCTATGAAGGAAAAGTGAAGACACGTTTACTTTTCATATTTCATGACAGTTGGCTGAGACGGCCAAAACATGCGCTCGTGGAAACTTTTTTCAAAATCCACTTTGGGCTTGTAAGATGTTGTAAAGTGACTTTCTGTCACAATGCACTACATGCACCTCAACACCCAACTTCATGAACACCACATCAGAGTGAATGATGCGACTGAACCGCGTGCGCTGGAGCCACCAGTGAGCGGCCAGTAGCTCATTGAGGCCCTTTGTGTTGTATGCGCTTGGTTTCAAGCTTCTAAGACCTTCCAATTTCAAGCTATGAAGGAAAAGTGAAGACACGTTTACTTTTCATATTTCATGACAGTTGGCTGAGACGGCCAAAACATGCGCTCGTGGAAACTTTTTTCAAAATCCACTTTGGGCTTGTAAGATGTTGTAAAGTGACTTTCTGTCACAATGCACTACATGCACCTCAACACCCAACTTCATGAACACCACATCAGAGTGAATGATGCGACTGAACCGCGTGCGCTGGAGCCACCAGTGAGCGGCCAGTAGCTCATTGAGGCCCTTTGTGTTGTATGCGCTTGGTTTCAAGCTTCTAAGACCTTCCAATTTCAAGCTATGAAGGAAAAGTGAAGACACGTTTACTTTTCATATTTCATGACAGTTGGCTGAGACGGCCAAAACATGCGCTCGTGGAAACTTTTTTCAAAATCCACTTTGGGCTTGTAAGATGTTGTAAAGTGACTTTCTGTCACAATGCACTACATGCACCTCAACACCCAACTTCATGAACACCACATCAGAGTGAATGATGCGACTGAACCGCGTGCGCTGGAGCCACCAGTGAGCGGCCAGTAGCTCATTGAGGCCCTTTGTGTTGTATGCGCTTGGTTTCAAGCTTCTAAGACCTTCCAATTTCAAGCTATGAAGGAAAAGTGAAGACACGTTTACTTTTCATATTTCATGACAGTTGGCTGAGACGGCCAAAACATGCGCTCGTGGAAACTTTTTTCAAAATCCACTTTGGGCTTGTAAGATGTTGTAAAGTGACTTTCTGTCACAATGCACTACATGCACCTCAACACCCAACTTCATGAACACCACATCAGAGTGAATGATGCGACTGAACCGCGTGCGCTGGAGCCACCAGTGAGCGGCCAGTAGCTCATTGAGGCCCTTTGTGTTGTATGCGCTTGGTTTCAAGCTTCTAAGACCTTCCAATTTCAAGCTATGAAGGAAAAGTGAAGACACGTTTACTTTTCATATTTCATGACAGTTGGCTGAGACGGCCAAAACATGCGCTCGTGGAAACTTTTTTCAAAATCCACTTTGGGCTTGTAAGATGTTGTAAAGTGACTTTCTGTCACAATGCACTACATGCACCTCAACACCCAACTTCATGAACACCACATCAGAGTGAATGATGCGACTGAACCGCGTGCGCTGGAGCCACCAGTGAGCGGCCAGTAGCTCATTGAGGCCCTTTGTGTTGTATGCGCTTGGTTTCAAGCTTCTAAGACCTTCCAATTTCAAGCTATGAAGGAAAAGTGAAGACACGTTTACTTTTCATATTTCATGACAGTTGGCTGAGACGGCCAAAACATGCGCTCGTGGAAACTTTTTTCAAAATCCACTTTGGGCTTGTAAGATGTTGTAAAGTGACTTTCTGTCACAATGCACTACATGCACCTCAACACCCAACTTCATGAACACCACATCAGAGTGAATGATGCGACTGAACCGCGTGCGCTGGAGCCACCAGTGAGCGGCCAGTAGCTCATTGAGGCCCTTTGTGTTGTATGCGCTTGGTTTCAAGCTTCTAAGACCTTCCAATTTCAAGCTATGAAGGAAAAGTGAAGACACGTTTACTTTTCATATTTCATGACAGTTGGCTGAGACGGCCAAAACATGCGCTCGTGGAAACTTTTTTCAAAATCCACTTTGGGCTTGTAAGATGTTGTAAAGTGACTTTCTGTCACAATGCACTACATGCACCTCAACACCCAACTTCATGAACACCACATCAGAGTGAATGATGCGACTGAACCGCGTGCGCTGGAGCCACCAGTGAGCGGCCAGTAGCTCATTGAGGCCCTTTGTGTTGTATGCGCTTGGTTTCAAGCTTCTAAGACCTTCCAATTTCAAGCTATGAAGGAAAAGTGAAGACACGTTTACTTTTCATATTTCATGACAGTTGGCTGAGACGGCCAAAACATGCGCTCGTGGAAACTTTTTTCAAAATCCACTTTGGGCTTGTAAGATGTTGTAAAGTGACTTTCTGTCACAATGCACTACATGCACCTCAACACCCAACTTCATGAACACCACATCAGAGTGAATGATGCGACTGAACCGCGTGCGCTGGAGCCACCAGTGAGCGGCCAGTAGCTCATTGAGGCCCTTTGTGTTGTATGCGCTTGGTTTCAAGCTTCTAAGACCTTCCAATTTCAAGCTATGAAGGAAAAGTGAAGACACGTTTACTTTTCATATTTCATGACAGTTGGCTGAGACGGCCAAAACATGCGCTCGTGGAAACTTTTTTCAAAATCCACTTTGGGCTTGTAAGATGTTGTAAAGTGACTTTCTGTCACAATGCACTACATGCACCTCAACACCCAACTTCATGAACACCACATCAGAGTGAATGATGCGACTGAACCGCGTGCGCTGGAGCCACCAGTGAGCGGCCAGTAGCTCATTGAGGCCCTTTGTGTTGTATGCGCTTGGTTTCAAGCTTCTAAGACCTTCCAATTTCAAGCTATGAAGGAAAAGTGAAGACACGTTTACTTTTCATATTTCATGACAGTTGGCTGAGACGGCCAAAACATGCGCTCGTGGAAACTTTTTTCAAAATCCACTTTGGGCTTGTAAGATGTTGTAAAGTGACTTTCTGTCACAATGCACTACATGCACCTCAACACCCAACTTCATGAACACCACATCAGAGTGAATGATGCGACTGAACCGCGTGCGCTGGAGCCACCAGTGAGCGGCCAGTAGCTCATTGAGGCCCTTTGTGTTGTATGCGCTTGGTTTCAAGCTTCTAAGACCTTCCAATTTCAAGCTATGAAGGAAAAGTGAAGACACGTTTACTTTTCATATTTCATGACAGTTGGCTGAGACGGCCAAAACATGCGCTCGTGGAAACTTTTTTCAAAATCCACTTTGGGCTTGTAAGATGTTGTAAAGTGACTTTCTGTCACAATGCACTACATGCACCTCAACACCCAACTTCATGAACACCACATCAGAGTGAATGATGCGACTGAACCGCGTGCGCTGGAGCCACCAGTGAGCGGCCAGTAGCTCATTGAGGCCCTTTGTGTTGTATGCGCTTGGTTTCAAGCTTCTAAGACCTTCCAATTTCAAGCTATGAAGGAAAAGTGAAGACACGTTTACTTTTCATATTTCATGACAGTTGGCTGAGACGGCCAAAACATGCGCTCGTGGAAACTTTTTTCAAAATCCACTTTGGGCTTGTAAGATGTTGTAAAGTGACTTTCTGTCACAATGCACTACATGCACCTCAACACCCAACTTCATGAACACCACATCAGAGTGAATGATGCGACTGAACCGCGTGCGCTGGAGCCACCAGTGAGCGGCCAGTAGCTCATTGAGGCCCTTTGTGTTGTATGCGCTTGGTTTCAAGCTTCTAAGACCTTCCAATTTCAAGCTATGAAGGAAAAGTGAAGACACGTTTACTTTTCATATTTCATGACAGTTGGCTGAGACGGCCAAAACATGCGCTCGTGGAAACTTTTTTCAAAATCCACTTTGGGCTTGTAAGATGTTGTAAAGTGACTTTCTGTCACAATGCACTACATGCACCTCAACACCCAACTTCATGAACACCACATCAGAGTGAATGATGCGACTGAACCGCGTGCGCTGGAGCCACCAGTGAGCGGCCAGTAGCTCATTGAGGCCCTTTGTGTTGTATGCGCTTGGTTTCAAGCTTCTAAGACCTTCCAATTTCAAGCTATGAAGGAAAAGTGAAGACACGTTTACTTTTCATATTTCATGACAGTTGGCTGAGACGGCCAAAACATGCGCTCGTGGAAACTTTTTTCAAAATCCACTTTGGGCTTGTAAGATGTTGTAAAGTGACTTTCTGTCACAATGCACTACATGCACCTCAACACCCAACTTCATGAACACCACATCAGAGTGAATGATGCGACTGAACCGCGTGCGCTGGAGCCACCAGTGAGCGGCCAGTAGCTCATTGAGGCCCTTTGTGTTGTATGCGCTTGGTTTCAAGCTTCTAAGACCTTCCAATTTCAAGCTATGAAGGAAAAGTGAAGACACGTTTACTTTTCATATTTCATGACAGTTGGCTGAGACGGCCAAAACATGCGCTCGTGGAAACTTTTTTCAAAATCCACTTTGGGCTTGTAAGATGTTGTAAAGTGACTTTCTGTCACAATGCACTACATGCACCTCAACACCCAACTTCATGAACACCACATCAGAGTGAATGATGCGACTGAACCGCGTGCGCTGGAGCCACCAGTGAGCGGCCAGTAGCTCATTGAGGCCCTTTGTGTTGTATGCGCTTGGTTTCAAGCTTCTAAGACCTTCCAATTTCAAGCTATGAAGGAAAAGTGAAGACACGTTTACTTTTCATATTTCATGACAGTTGGCTGAGACGGCCAAAACATGCGCTCGTGGAAACTTTTTTCAAAATCCACTTTGGGCTTGTAAGATGTTGTAAAGTGACTTTCTGTCACAATGCACTACATGCACCTCAACACCCAACTTCATGAACACCACATCAGAGTGAATGATGCGACTGAACCGCGTGCGCTGGAGCCACCAGTGAGCGGCCAGTAGCTCATTGAGGCCCTTTGTGTTGTATGCGCTTGGTTTCAAGCTTCTAAGACCTTCCAATTTCAAGCTATGAAGGAAAAGTGAAGACACGTTTACTTTTCATATTTCATGACAGTTGGCTGAGACGGCCAAAACATGCGCTCGTGGAAACTTTTTTCAAAATCCACTTTGGGCTTGTAAGATGTTGTAAAGTGACTTTCTGTCACAATGCACTACATGCACCTCAACACCCAACTTCATGAACACCACATCAGAGTGAATGATGCGACTGAACCGCGTGCGCTGGAGCCACCAGTGAGCGGCCAGTAGCTCATTGAGGCCCTTTGTGTTGTATGCGCTTGGTTTCAAGCTTCTAAGACCTTCCAATTTCAAGCTATGAAGGAAAAGTGAAGACACGTTTACTTTTCATATTTCATGACAGTTGGCTGAGACGGCCAAAACATGCGCTCTGGAAACTTTTTTCAAAATCCACTTTGGGCTTGTAAGATGTTGTAAAGTGACTTTCTGTCACAATGCACTACATGCACCTCAACACCCAACTTCATGAACACCACATCAGAGTGAATGATGCGACTGAACCGCGTGCGCTGGAGCCACCAGTGAGCGGCCAGTAGCTCATTGAGGCCCTTTGTGTTGTATGCGCTTGGTTTCAAGCTTCTAAGACCTTCCAATTTCAAGCTATGAAGGAAAAGTGAAGACACGTTTACTTTTCATATTTCATGACAGTTGGCTGAGACGGCCAAAACATGCGCTCGTGGAAACTTTTTTCAAAATCCACTTTGGGCTTGTAAGATGTTGTAAAGTGACTTTCTGTCACAATGCACTACATGCACCTCAACACCCAACTTCATGAACACCACATCAGAGTGAATGATGCGACTGAACCGCGTGCGCTGGAGCCACCAGTGAGCGGCCAGTAGCTCATTGAGGCCCTTTGTGTTGTATGCGCTTGGTTTCAAGCTTCTAAGACCTTCCAATTTCAAGCTATGAAGGAAAAGTGAAGACACGTTTACTTTTCATATTTCATGACAGTTGGCTGAGACGGCCAAAACATGCGCTCGTGGAAACTTTTTTCAAAATCCACTTTGGGCTTGTAAGATGTTGTAAAGTGACTTTCTGTCACAATGCACTACATGCACCTCAACACCCAACTTCATGAACACCACATCAGAGTGAATGATGCGACTGAACCGCGTGCGCTGGAGCCACCAGTGAGCGGCCAGTAGCTCATTGAGGCCCTTTGTGTTGTATGCGCTTGGTTTCAAGCTTCTAAGACCTTCCAATTTCAAGCTATGAAGGAAAAGTGAAGACACGTTTACTTTTCATATTTCATGACAGTTGGCTGAGACGGCCAAAACATGCGCTCGTGGAAACTTTTTTCAAAATCCACTTTTGGGCTTGTAAGATGTTGTAAAGTGACTTTCTGTCACAATGCACTACATGCACCTCAACACCCAACTTCATGAACACCACATCAGAGTGAATGATGCGACTGAACCGCGTGCGCTGGAGCCACCAGTGAGCGGCCAGTAGCTCATTGAGGCCCTTTGTGTTGTATGCGCTTGGTTTCAAGCTTCTAAGACCTTCCAATTTCAAGCTATGAAGGAAAAGTGAAGACACGTTTACTTTTCATATTTCATGACAGTTGGCTGAGACGGCCAAAACATGCGCTCGTGGAAACTTTTTTCAAAATCCACTTTGGGCTTGTAAGATGTTGTAAAGTGACTTTCTGTCACAATGCACTACATGCACCTCAACACCCAACTTCATGAACACCACATCAGAGTGAATGATGCGACTGAACCGCGTGCGCTGGAGCCACCAGTGAGCGGCCAGTAGCTCATTGAGGCCCTTTGTGTTGTATGCGCTTGGTTTCAAGCTTCTAAGACCTTCCAATTTCAAGCTATGAAGGAAAAGTGAAGACACGTTTACTTTTCATATTTCATGACAGTTGGCTGAGACGGCCAAAACATGCGCTCGTGGAAACTTTTTTCAAAATCCACTTTGGGCTTGTAAGATGTTGTAAAGTGACTTTCTGTCACAATGCACTACATGCACCTCAACACCCAACTTCATGAACACCACATCAGAGTGAATGATGCGACTGAACCGCGTGCGCTGGAGCCACCAGTGAGCGGCCAGTAGCTCATTGAGGCCCTTTGTGTTGTATGCGCTTGGTTTCAAGCTTCTAAGACCTTCCAATTTCAAGCTATGAAGGAAAAGTGAAGACACGTTTACTTTTCATATTTCATGACAGTTGGCTGAGACGGCCAAAACATGCGCTCGTGGAAACTTTTTTCAAAATCCACTTTGGGCTTGTAAGATGTTGTAAAGTGACTTTCTGTCACAATGCACTACATGCACCTCAACACCCAACTTCATGAACACCACATCAGAGTGAATGATGCGACTGAACCGCGTGCGCTGGAGCCACCAGTGAGCGGCCAGTAGCTCATTGAGGCCCTTTGTGTTGTATGCGCTTGGTTTCAAGCTTCTAAGACCTTCCAATTTCAAGCTATGAAGGAAAAGTGAAGACACGTTTACTTTTCATATTTCATGACAGTTGGCTGAGACGGCCAAAACATGCGCTCGTGGAAACTTTTTTCAAAATCCACTTTGGGCTTGTAAGATGTTGTAAAGTGACTTTCTGTCACAATGCACTACATGCACCTCAACACCCAACTTCATGAACACCACATCAGAGTGAATGATGCGACTGAACCGCGTGCGCTGGAGCCACCAGTGAGCGGCCAGTAGCTCATTGAGGCCCTTTGTGTTGTATGCGCTTGGTTTCAAGCTTCTAAGACCTTCCAATTTCAAGCTATGAAGGAAAAGTGAAGACACGTTTACTTTTCATATTTCATGACAGTTGGCTGAGACGGCCAAAACATGCGCTCGTGGAAACTTTTTTCAAAATCCACTTTGGGCTTGTAAGATGTTGTAAAGTGACTTTCTGTCACAATGCACTACATGCACCTCAACACCCAACTTCATGAACACCACATCAGAGTGAATGATGCGACTGAACCGCGTGCGCTGGAGCCACCAGTGAGCGGCCAGTAGCTCATTGAGGCCCTTTGTGTTGTATGCGCTTGGTTTCAAGCTTCTAAGACCTTCCAATTTCAAGCTATGAAGGAAAAGTGAAGACACGTTTACTTTTCATATTTCATGACAGTTGGCTGAGACGGCCAAAACATGCGCTCGTGGAAACTTTTTTCAAAATCCACTTTGGGCTTGTAAGATGTTGTAAAGTGACTTTCTGTCACAATGCACTACATGCACCTCAACACCCAACTTCATGAACACCACATCAGAGTGAATGATGCGACTGAACCGCGTGCGCTGGAGCCACCAGTGAGCGGCCAGTAGCTCATTGAGGCCCTTTGTGTTGTATGCGCTTGGTTTCAAGCTTCTAAGACCTTCCAATTTCAAGCTATGAAGGAAAAGTGAAGACACGTTTACTTTTCATATTTCATGACAGTTGGCTGAGACGGCCAAAACATGCGCTCGTGGAAACTTTTTTCAAAATCCACTTTGGGCTTGTAAGATGTTGTAAAGTGACTTTCTGTCACAATGCACTACATGCACCTCAACACCCAACTTCATGAACACCACATCAGAGTGAATGATGCGACTGAACCGCGTGCGCTGGAGCCACCAGTGAGCGGCCAGTAGCTCATTGAGGCCCTTTGTGTTGTATGCGCTTGGTTTCAAGCTTCTAAGACCTTCCAATTTCAAGCTATGAAGGAAAAGTGAAGACACGTTTACTTTTCATATTTCATGACAGTTGGCTGAGACGGCCAAAACATGCGCTCGTGGAAACTTTTTTCAAAATCCACTTTGGGCTTGTAAGATGTTGTAAAGTGACTTTCTGTCACAATGCACTACATGCACCTCAACACCCAACTTCATGAACACCACATCAGAGTGAATGATGCGACTGAACCGCGTGCGCTGGAGCCACCAGTGAGCGGCCAGTAGCTCATTGAGGCCCTTTGTGTTGTATGCGCTTGGTTTCAAGCTTCTAAGACCTTCCAATTTCAAGCTATGAAGGAAAAGTGAAGACACGTTTACTTTTCATATTTCATGACAGTTGGCTGAGACGGCCAAAACATGCGCTCGTGGAAACTTTTTTCAAAATCCACTTTGGGCTTGTAAGATGTTGTAAAGTGACTTTCTGTCACAATGCACTACATGCACCTCAACACCCAACTTCATGAACACCACATCAGAGTGAATGATGCGACTGAACCGCGTGCGCTGGAGCCACCAGTGAGCGGCCAGTAGCTCATTGAGGCCCTTTGTGTTGTATGCGCTTGGTTTCAAGCTTCTAAGACCTTCCAATTTCAAGCTATGAAGGAAAAGTGAAGACACGTTTACTTTTCATATTTCATGACAGTTGGCTGAGACGGCCAAAACATGCGCTCGTGGAAACTTTTTTCAAAATCCACTTTGGGCTTGTAAGATGTTGTAAAGTGACTTTCTGTCACAATGCACTACATGCACCTCAACACCCAACTTCATGAACACCACATCAGAGTGAATGATGCGACTGAACCGCGTGCGCTGGAGCCACCAGTGAGCGGCCAGTAGCTCATTGAGGCCCTTTGTGTTGTATGCGCTTGGTTTCAAGCTTCTAAGACCTTCCAATTTCAAGCTATGAAGGAAAAGTGAAGACACGTTTACTTTTCATATTTCATGACAGTTGGCTGAGACGGCCAAAACATGCGCTCGTGGAAACTTTTTTCAAAATCCACTTTGGGCTTGTAAGATGTTGTAAAGTGACTTTCTGTCACAATGCACTACATGCACCTCAACACCCAACTTCATGAACACCACATCAGAGTGAATGATGCGACTGAACCGCGTGCGCTGGAGCCACCAGTGAGCGGCCAGTAGCTCATTGAGGCCCTTTGTGTTGTATGCGCTTGGTTTCAAGCTTCTAAGACCTTCCAATTTCAAGCTATGAAGGAAAAGTGAAGACACGTTTACTTTTCATATTTCATGACAGTTGGCTGAGACGGCCAAAACATGCGCTCGTGGAAACTTTTTTCAAAATCCACTTTGGGCTTGTAAGATGTTGTAAAGTGACTTTCTGTCACAATGCACTACATGCACCTCAACACCCAACTTCATGAACACCACATCAGAGTGAATGATGCGACTGAACCGCGTGCGCTGGAGCCACCAGTGAGCGGCCAGTAGCTCATTGAGGCCCTTTGTGTTGTATGCGCTTGGTTTCAAGCTTCTAAGACCTTCCAATTTCAAGCTATGAAGGAAAAGTGAAGACACGTTTACTTTTCATATTTCATGACAGTTGGCTGAGACGGCCAAAACATGCGCTCGTGGAAACTTTTTTCAAAATCCACTTTGGGCTTGTAAGATGTTGTAAAGTGACTTTCTGTCACAATGCACTACATGCACCTCAACACCCAACTTCATGAACACCACATCAGAGTGAATGATGCGACTGAACCGCGTGCGCTGGAGCCACCAGTGAGCGGCCAGTAGCTCATTGAGGCCCTTTGTGTTGTATGCGCTTGGTTTCAAGCTTCTAAGACCTTCCAATTTCAAGCTATGAAGGAAAAGTGAAGACACGTTTACTTTTCATATTTCATGACAGTTGGCTGAGACGGCCAAAACATGCGCTCGTGGAAACTTTTTTCAAAATCCACTTTGGGCTTGTAAGATGTTGTAAAGTGACTTTCTGTCACAATGCACTACATGCACCTCAACACCCAACTTCATGAACACCACATCAGAGTGAATGATGCGACTGAACCGCGTGCGCTGGAGCCACCAGTGAGCGGCCAGTAGCTCATTGAGGCCCTTTGTGTTGTATGCGCTTGGTTTCAAGCTTCTAAGACCTTCCAATTTCAAGCTATGAAGGAAAAGTGAAGACACGTTTACTTTTCATATTTCATGACAGTTGGCTGAGACGGCCAAAACATGCGCTCGTGGAAACTTTTTTCAAAATCCACTTTGGGCTTGTAAGATGTTGTAAAGTGACTTTCTGTCACAATGCACTACATGCACCTCAACACCCAACTTCATGAACACCACATCAGAGTGAATGATGCGACTGAACCGCGTGCGCTGGAGCCACCAGTGAGCGGCCAGTAGCTCATTGAGGCCCTTTGTGTTGTATGCGCTTGGTTTCAAGCTTCTAAGACCTTCCAATTTCAAGCTATGAAGGAAAAGTGAAGACACGTTTACTTTTCATATTTCATGACAGTTGGCTGAGACGGCCAAAACATGCGCTCGTGGAAACTTTTTTCAAAATCCACTTTGGGCTTGTAAGATGTTGTAAAGTGACTTTCTGTCACAATGCACTACATGCACCTCAACACCCAACTTCATGAACACCACATCAGAGTGAATGATGCGACTGAACCGCGTGCGCTGGAGCCACCAGTGAGCGGCCAGTAGCTCATTGAGGCCCTTTGTGTTGTATGCGCTTGGTTTCAAGCTTCTAAGACCTTCCAATTTCAAGCTATGAAGGAAAAGTGAAGACACGTTTACTTTTCATATTTCATGACAGTTGGCTGAGACGGCCAAAACATGCGCTGCGTGGAAACTTTTTTCAAAATCCACTTTGGGCTTGTAAGATGTTGTAAAGTGACTTTCTGTCACAATGCACTACATGCACCTCAACACCCAACTTCATGAACACCACATCAGAGTGAATGATGCGACTGAACCGCGTGCGCTGGAGCCACCAGTGAGCGGCCAGTAGCTCATTGAGGCCCTTTGTGTTGTATGCGCTTGGTTTCAAGCTTCTAAGACCTTCCAATTTCAAGCTATGAAGGAAAAGTGAAGACACGTTTACTTTTCATATTTCATGACAGTTGGCTGAGACGGCCAAAACATGCGCTCGTGGAAACTTTTTTCAAAATCCACTTTGGGCTTGTAAGATGTTGTAAAGTGACTTTCTGTCACAATGCACTACATGCACCTCAACACCCAACTTCATGAACACCGACATCAGAGTGAATGATGCGACTGAACCGCGTGCGCTGGAGCCACCAGTGAGCGGCCAGTAGCTCATTGAGGCCCTTTGTGTTGTATGCGCTTGGTTTCAAGCTTCTAAGACCTTCCAATTTCAAGCTATGAAGGAAAAGTGAAGACACGTTTACTTTTCATATTTCATGACAGTTGGCTGAGACGGCCAAAACATGCGCTCGTGGAAACTTTTTTCAAAATCCACTTTGGGCTTGTAAGATGTTGTAAAGTGACTTTCTGTCACAATGCACTACATGCACCTCAACACCCAACTTCATGAACACCACATCAGAGTGAATGATGCGACTGAACCGCGTGCGCTGGAGCCACCAGTGAGCGGCCAGTAGCTCATTGAGGCCCTTTGTGTTGTATGCGCTTGGTTTCAAGCTTCTAAGACCTTCCAATTTCAAGCTATGAAGGAAAAGTGAAGACACGTTTACTTTTCATATTTCATGACAGTTGGCTGAGACGGCCAAAACATGCGCTCGTGGAAACTTTTTTCAAAATCCACTTTGGGCTTGTAAGATGTTGTAAAGTGACTTTCTGTCACAATGCACTACATGCACCTCAACACCCAACTTCATGAACACCACATCAGAGTGAATGATGCGACTGAACCGCGTGCGCTGGAGCCACCAGTGAGCGGCCAGTAGCTCATTGAGGCCCTTTGTGTTGTATGCGCTTGGTTTCAAGCTTCTAAGACCTTCCAATTTCAAGCTATGAAGGAAAAGTGAAGACACGTTTACTTTTCATATTTCATGACAGTTGGCTGAGACGGCCAAAACATGCGCTCGTGGAAACTTTTTTCAAAATCCACTTTGGGCTTGTAAGATGTTGTAAAGTGACTTTCTGTCACAATGCACTACATGCACCTCAACACCCAACTTCATGAACACCACATCAGAGTGAATGATGCGACTGAACCGCGTGCGCTGGAGCCACCAGTGAGCGGCCAGTAGCTCATTGAGGCCCTTTGTGTTGTATGCGCTTGGTTTCAAGCTTCTAAGACCTTCCAATTTCAAGCTATGAAGGAAAAGTGAAGACACGTTTACTTTTCATATTTCATGACAGTTGGCTGAGACGGCCAAAACATGCGCTCGTGGAAACTTTTTTCAAAATCCACTTTGGGCTTGTAAGATGTTGTAAAGTGACTTTCTGTCACAATGCACTACATGCACCTCAACACCCAACTTCATGAACACCACATCAGAGTGAATGATGCGACTGAACCGCGTGCGCTGGAGCCACCAGTGAGCGGCCAGTAGCTCATTGAGGCCCTTTGTGTTGTATGCGCTTGGTTTCAAGCTTCTAAGACCTTCCAATTTCAAGCTATGAAGGAAAAGTGAAGACACGTTTACTTTTCATATTTCATGACAGTTGGCTGAGACGGCCAAAACATGCGCTCGTGGAAACTTTTTTCAAAATCCACTTTGGGCTTGTAAGATGTTGTAAAGTGACTTTCTGTCACAATGCACTACATGCACCTCAACACCCAACTTCATGAACACCACATCAGAGTGAATGATGCGACTGAACCGCGTGCGCTGGAGCCACCAGTGAGCGGCCAGTAGCTCATTGAGGCCCTTTGTGTTGTATGCGCTTGGTTTCAAGCTTCTAAGACCTTCCAATTTCAAGCTATGAAGGAAAAGTGAAGACACGTTTACTTTTCATATTTCATGACAGTTGGCTGAGACGGCCAAAACATGCGCTCGTGGAAACTTTTTTCAAAATCCACTTTGGGCTTGTAAGATGTTGTAAAGTGACTTTCTGTCACAATGCACTACATGCACCTCAACACCCAACTTCATGAACACCACATCAGAGTGAATGATGCGACTGAACCGCGTGCGCTGGAGCCACCAGTGAGCGGCCAGTAGCTCATTGAGGCCCTTTGTGTTGTATGCGCTTGGTTTCAAGCTTCTAAGACCTTCCAATTTCAAGCTATGAAGGAAAAGTGAAGACACGTTTACTTTTCATATTTCATGACAGTTGGCTGAGACGGCCAAAACATGCGCTCGTGGAAACTTTTTTCAAAATCCACTTTGGGCTTGTAAGATGTTGTAAAGTGACTTTCTGTCACAATGCACTACATGCACCTCAACACCCAACTTCATGAACACCACATCAGAGTGAATGATGCGACTGAACCGCGTGCGCTGGAGCCACCAGTGAGCGGCCAGTAGCTCATTGAGGCCCTTTGTGTTGTATGCGCTTGGTTTCAAGCTTCTAAGACCTTCCAATTTCAAGCTATGAAGGAAAAGTGAAGACACGTTTACTTTTCATATTTCATGACAGTTGGCTGAGACGGCCAAAACATGCGCTCGTGGAAACTTTTTTCAAAATCCACTTTGGGCTTGTAAGATGTTGTAAAGTGACTTTCTGTCACAATGCACTACATGCACCTCAACACCCAACTTCATGAACACCACATCAGAGTGAATGATGCGACTGAACCGCGTGCGCTGGAGCCACCAGTGAGCGGCCAGTAGCTCATTGAGGCCCTTTGTGTTGTATGCGCTTGGTTTCAAGCTTCTAAGACCTTCCAATTTCAAGCTATGAAGGAAAAGTGAAGACACGTTTACTTTTCATATTTCATGACAGTTGGCTGAGACGGCCAAAACATGCGCTCGTGGAAACTTTTTTCAAAATCCACTTTGGGCTTGTAAGATGTTGTAAAGTGACTTTCTGTCACAATGCACTACATGCACCTCAACACCCAACTTCATGAACACCACATCAGAGTGAATGATGCGACTGAACCGCGTGCGCTGGAGCCACCAGTGAGCGGCCAGTAGCTCATTGAGGCCCTTTGTGTTGTATGCGCTTGGTTTCAAGCTTCTAAGACCTTCCAATTTCAAGCTATGAAGGAAAAGTGAAGACACGTTTACTTTTCATATTTCATGACAGTTGGCTGAGACGGCCAAAACATGCGCTCGTGGAAACTTTTTTCAAAATCCACTTTGGGCTTGTAAGATGTTGTAAAGTGACTTTCTGTCACAATGCACTACATGCACCTCAACACCCAACTTCATGAACACCACATCAGAGTGAATGATGCGACTGAACCGCGTGCGCTGGAGCCACCAGTGAGCGGCCAGTAGCTCATTGAGGCCCTTTGTGTTGTATGCGCTTGGTTTCAAGCTTCTAAGACCTTCCAATTTCAAGCTATGAAGGAAAAGTGAAGACACGTTTACTTTTCATATTTCATGACAGTTGGCTGAGACGGCCAAAACATGCGCTCGTGGAAACTTTTTTCAAAATCCACTTTGGGCTTGTAAGATGTTGTAAAGTGACTTTCTGTCACAATGCACTACATGCACCTCAACACCCAACTTCATGAACACCACATCAGAGTGAATGATGCGACTGAACCGCGTGCGCTGGAGCCACCAGTGAGCGGCCAGTAGCTCATTGAGGCCCTTTGTGTTGTATGCGCTTGGTTTCAAGCTTCTAAGACCTTCCAATTTCAAGCTATGAAGGAAAAGTGAAGACACGTTTACTTTTCATATTTCATGACAGTTGGCTGAGACGGCCAAAACATGCGCTCGTGGAAACTTTTTTCAAAATCCACTTTGGGCTTGTAAGATGTTGTAAAGTGACTTTCTGTCACAATGCACTACATGCACCTCAACACCCAACTTCATGAACACCACATCAGAGTGAATGATGCGACTGAACCGCGTGCGCTGGAGCCACCAGTGAGCGGCCAGTAGCTCATTGAGGCCCTTTGTGTTGTATGCGCTTGGTTTCAAGCTTCTAAGACCTTCCAATTTCAAGCTATGAAGGAAAAGTGAAGACACGTTTACTTTTCATATTTCATGACAGTTGGCTGAGACGGCCAAAACATGCGCTCGTGGAAACTTTTTTCAAAATCCACTTTGGGCTTGTAAGATGTTGTAAAGTGACTTTCTGTCACAATGCACTACATGCACCTCAACACCCAACTTCATGAACACCACATCAGAGTGAATGATGCGACTGAACCGCGTGCGCTGGAGCCACCAGTGAGCGGCCAGTAGCTCATTGAGGCCCTTTGTGTTGTATGCGCTTGGTTTCAAGCTTCTAAGACCTTCCAATTTCAAGCTATGAAGGAAAAGTGAAGACACGTTTACTTTTCATATTTCATGACAGTTGGCTGAGACGGCCAAAACATGCGCTCGTGGAAACTTTTTTCAAAATCCACTTTGGGCTTGTAAGATGTTGTAAAGTGACTTTCTGTCACAATGCACTACATGCACCTCAACACCCAACTTCATGAACACCACATCAGAGTGAATGATGCGACTGAACCGCGTGCGCTGGAGCCACCAGTGAGCGGCCAGTAGCTCATTGAGGCCCTTTGTGTTGTATGCGCTTGGTTTCAAGCTTCTAAGACCTTCCAATTTCAAGCTATGAAGGAAAAGTGAAGACACGTTTACTTTTCATATTTCATGACAGTTGGCTGAGACGGCCAAAACATGCGCTCGTGGAAACTTTTTTCAAAATCCACTTTGGGCTTGTAAGATGTTGTAAAGTGACTTTCTGTCACAATGCACTACATGCACCTCAACACCCAACTTCATGAACACCACATCAGAGTGAATGATGCGACTGAACCGCGTGCGCTGGAGCCACCAGTGAGCGGCCAGTAGCTCATTGAGGCCCTTTGTGTTGTATGCGCTTGGTTTCAAGCTTCTAAGACCTTCCAATTTCAAGCTATGAAGGAAAAGTGAAGACACGTTTACTTTTCATATTTCATGACAGTTGGCTGAGACGGCCAAAACATGCGCTCGTGGAAACTTTTTTCAAAATCCACTTTGGGCTTGTAAGATGTTGTAAAGTGACTTTCTGTCACAATGCACTACATGCACCTCAACACCCAACTTCATGAACACCACATCAGAGTGAATGATGCGACTGAACCGCGTGCGCTGGAGCCACCAGTGAGCGGCCAGTAGCTCATTGAGGCCCTTTGTGTTGTATGCGCTTGGTTTCAAGCTTCTAAGACCTTCCAATTTCAAGCTATGAAGGAAAAGTGAAGACACGTTTACTTTTCATATTTCATGACAGTTGGCTGAGACGGCCAAAACATGCGCTCGTGGAAACTTTTTTCAAAATCCACTTTGGGCTTGTAAGATGTTGTAAAGTGACTTTCTGTCACAATGCACTACATGCACCTCAACACCCAACTTCATGAACACCACATCAGAGTGAATGATGCGACTGAACCGCGTGCGCTGGAGCCACCAGTGAGCGGCCAGTAGCTCATTGAGGCCCTTTGTGTTGTATGCGCTTGGTTTCAAGCTTCTAAGACCTTCCAATTTCAAGCTATGAAGGAAAAGTGAAGACACGTTTACTTTTCATATTTCATGACAGTTGGCTGAGACGGCCAAAACATGCGCTCGTGGAAACTTTTTTCAAAATCCACTTTGGGCTTGTAAGATGTTGTAAAGTGACTTTCTGTCACAATGCACTACATGCACCTCAACACCCAACTTCATGAACACCACATCAGAGTGAATGATGCGACTGAACCGCGTGCGCTGGAGCCACCAGTGAGCGGCCAGTAGCTCATTGAGGCCCTTTGTGTTGTATGCGCTTGGTTTCAAGCTTCTAAGACCTTCCAATTTCAAGCTATGAAGGAAAAGTGAAGACACGTTTACTTTTCATATTTCATGACAGTTGGCTGAGACGGCCAAAACATGCGCTCGTGGAAACTTTTTTCAAAATCCACTTTGGGCTTGTAAGATGTTGTAAAGTGACTTTCTGTCACAATGCACTACATGCACCTCAACACCCAACTTCATGAACACCACATCAGAGTGAATGATGCGACTGAACCGCGTGCGCTGGAGCCACCAGTGAGCGGCCAGTAGCTCATTGAGGCCCTTTGTGTTGTATGCGCTTGGTTTCAAGCTTCTAAGACCTTCCAATTTCAAGCTATGAAGGAAAAGTGAAGACACGTTTACTTTTCATATTTCATGACAGTTGGCTGAGACGGCCAAAACATGCGCTCGTGGAAACTTTTTTCAAAATCCACTTTGGGCTTGTAAGATGTTGTAAAGTGACTTTCTGTCACAATGCACTACATGCACCTCAACACCCAACTTCATGAACACCACATCAGAGTGAATGATGCGACTGAACCGCGTGCGCTGGAGCCACCAGTGAGCGGCCAGTAGCTCATTGAGGCCCTTTGTGTTGTATGCGCTTGGTTTCAAGCTTCTAAGACCTTCCAATTTCAAGCTATGAAGGAAAAGTGAAGACACGTTTACTTTTCATATTTCATGACAGTTGGCTGAGACGGCCAAAACATGCGCTCGTGGAAACTTTTTTCAAAATCCACTTTGGGCTTGTAAGATGTTGTAAAGTGACTTTCTGTCACAATGCACTACATGCACCTCAACACCCAACTTCATGAACACCACATCAGAGTGAATGATGCGACTGAACCGCGTGCGCTGGAGCCACCAGTGAGCGGCCAGTAGCTCATTGAGGCCCTTTGTGTTGTATGCGCTTGGTTTCAAGCTTCTAAGACCTTCCAATTTCAAGCTATGAAGGAAAAGTGAAGACACGTTTACTTTTCATATTTCATGACAGTTGGCTGAGACGGCCAAAACATGCGCTCGTGGAAACTTTTTTCAAAATCCACTTTGGGCTTGTAAGATGTTGTAAAGTGACTTTCTGTCACAATGCACTACATGCACCTCAACACCCAACTTCATGAACACCACATCAGAGTGAATGATGCGACTGAACCGCGTGCGCTGGAGCCACCAGTGAGCGGCCAGTAGCTCATTGAGGCCCTTTGTGTTGTATGCGCTTGGTTTCAAGCTTCTAAGACCTTCCAATTTCAAGCTATGAAGGAAAAGTGAAGACACGTTTACTTTTCATATTTCATGACAGTTGGCTGAGACGGCCAAAACATGCGCTCGTGGAAACTTTTTTCAAAATCCACTTTGGGCTTGTAAGATGTTGTAAAGTGACTTTCTGTCACAATGCACTACATGCACCTCAACACCCAACTTCATGAACACCACATCAGAGTGAATGATGCGACTGAACCGCGTGCGCTGGAGCCACCAGTGAGCGGCCAGTAGCTCATTGAGGCCCTTTGTGTTGTATGCGCTTGGTTTCAAGCTTCTAAGACCTTCCAATTTCAAGCTATGAAGGAAAAGTGAAGACACGTTTACTTTTCATATTTCATGACAGTTGGCTGAGACGGCCAAAACATGCGCTCGTGGAAACTTTTTTCAAAATCCACTTTGGGCTTGTAAGATGTTGTAAAGTGACTTTCTGTCACAATGCACTACATGCACCTCAACACCCAACTTCATGAACACCACATCAGAGTGAATGATGCGACTGAACCGCGTGCGCTGGAGCCACCAGTGAGCGGCCAGTAGCTCATTGAGGCCCTTTGTGTTGTATGCGCTTGGTTTCAAGCTTCTAAGACCTTCCAATTTCAAGCTATGAAGGAAAAGTGAAGACACGTTTACTTTTCATATTTCATGACAGTTGGCTGAGACGGCCAAAACATGCGCTCGTGGAAACTTTTTTCAAAATCCACTTTGGGCTTGTAAGATGTTGTAAAGTGACTTTCTGTCACAATGCACTACATGCACCTCAACACCCAACTTCATGAACACCACATCAGAGTGAATGATGCGACTGAACCGCGTGCGCTGGAGCCACCAGTGAGCGGCCAGTAGCTCATTGAGGCCCTTTGTGTTGTATGCGCTTGGTTTCAAGCTTCTAAGACCTTCCAATTTCAAGCTATGAAGGAAAAGTGAAGACACGTTTACTTTTCATATTTCATGACAGTTGGCTGAGACGGCCAAAACATGCGCTCGTGGAAACTTTTTTCAAAATCCACTTTGGGCTTGTAAGATGTTGTAAAGTGACTTTCTGTCACAATGCACTACATGCACCTCAACACCCAACTTCATGAACACCACATCAGAGTGAATGATGCGACTGAACCGCGTGCGCTGGAGCCACCAGTGAGCGGCCAGTAGCTCATTGAGGCCCTTTGTGTTGTATGCGCTTGGTTTCAAGCTTCTAAGACCTTCCAATTTCAAGCTATGAAGGAAAAGTGAAGACACGTTTACTTTTCATATTTCATGACAGTTGGCTGAGACGGCCAAAACATGCGCTCGTGGAAACTTTTTTCAAAATCCACTTTGGGCTTGTAAGATGTTGTAAAGTGACTTTCTGTCACAATGCACTACATGCACCTCAACACCCAACTTCATGAACACCACATCAGAGTGAATGATGCGACTGAACCGCGTGCGCTGGAGCCACCAGTGAGCGGCCAGTAGCTCATTGAGGCCCTTTGTGTTGTATGCGCTTGGTTTCAAGCTTCTAAGACCTTCCAATTTCAAGCTATGAAGGAAAAGTGAAGACACGTTTACTTTTCATATTTCATGACAGTTGGCTGAGACGGCCAAAACATGCGCTCGTGGAAACTTTTTTCAAAATCCACTTTGGGCTTGTAAGATGTTGTAAAGTGACTTTCTGTCACAATGCACTACATGCACCTCAACACCCAACTTCATGAACACCACATCAGAGTGAATGATGCGACTGAACCGCGTGCGCTGGAGCCACCAGTGAGCGGCCAGTAGCTCATTGAGGCCCTTTGTGTTGTATGCGCTTGGTTTCAAGCTTCTAAGACCTTCCAATTTCAAGCTATGAAGGAAAAGTGAAGACACGTTTACTTTTCATATTTCATGACAGTTGGCTGAGACGGCCAAAACATGCGCTCGTGGAAACTTTTTTCAAAATCCACTTTGGGCTTGTAAGATGTTGTAAAGTGACTTTCTGTCACAATGCACTACATGCACCTCAACACCCAACTTCATGAACACCACATCAGAGTGAATGATGCGACTGAACCGCGTGCGCTGGAGCCACCAGTGAGCGGCCAGTAGCTCATTGAGGCCCTTTGTGTTGTATGCGCTTGGTTTCAAGCTTCTAAGACCTTCCAATTTCAAGCTATGAAGGAAAAGTGAAGACACGTTTACTTTTCATATTTCATGACAGTTGGCTGAGACGGCCAAAACATGCGCTCGTGGAAACTTTTTTCAAAATCCACTTTGGGCTTGTAAGATGTTGTAAAGTGACTTTCTGTCACAATGCACTACATGCACCTCAACACCCAACTTCATGAACACCACATCAGAGTGAATGATGCGACTGAACCGCGTGCGCTGGAGCCACCAGTGAGCGGCCAGTAGCTCATTGAGGCCCTTTGTGTTGTATGCGCTTGGTTTCAAGCTTCTAAGACCTTCCAATTTCAAGCTATGAAGGAAAAGTGAAGACACGTTTACTTTTCATATTTCATGACAGTTGGCTGAGACGGCCAAAACATGCGCTCGTGGAAACTTTTTTCAAAATCCACTTTGGGCTTGTAAGATGTTGTAAAGTGACTTTCTGTCACAATGCACTACATGCACCTCAACACCCAACTTCATGAACACCACATCAGAGTGAATGATGCGACTGAACCGCGTGCGCTGGAGCCACCAGTGAGCGGCCAGTAGCTCATTGAGGCCCTTTGTGTTGTATGCGCTTGGTTTCAAGCTTCTAAGACCTTCCAATTTCAAGCTATGAAGGAAAAGTGAAGACACGTTTACTTTTCATATTTCATGACAGTTGGCTGAGACGGCCAAAACATGCGCTCGTGGAAACTTTTTTCAAAATCCACTTTGGGCTTGTAAGATGTTGTAAAGTGACTTTCTGTCACAATGCACTACATGCACCTCAACACCCAACTTCATGAACACCACATCAGAGTGAATGATGCGACTGAACCGCGTGCGCTGGAGCCACCAGTGAGCGGCCAGTAGCTCATTGAGGCCCTTTGTGTTGTATGCGCTTGGTTTCAAGCTTCTAAGACCTTCCAATTTCAAGCTATGAAGGAAAAGTGAAGACACGTTTACTTTTCATATTTCATGACAGTTGGCTGAGACGGCCAAAACATGCGCTCGTGGAAACTTTTTTCAAAATCCACTTTGGGCTTGTAAGATGTTGTAAAGTGACTTTCTGTCACAATGCACTACATGCACCTCAACACCCAACTTCATGAACACCACATCAGAGTGAATGATGCGACTGAACCGCGTGCGCTGGAGCCACCAGTGAGCGGCCAGTAGCTCATTGAGGCCCTTTGTGTTGTATGCGCTTGGTTTCAAGCTTCTAAGACCTTCCAATTTCAAGCTATGAAGGAAAAGTGAAGACACGTTTACTTTTCATATTTCATGACAGTTGGCTGAGACGGCCAAAACATGCGCTCGTGGAAACTTTTTTCAAAATCCACTTTGGGCTTGTAAGATGTTGTAAAGTGACTTTCTGTCACAATGCACTACATGCACCTCAACACCCAACTTCATGAACACCACATCAGAGTGAATGATGCGACTGAACCGCGTGCGCTGGAGCCACCAGTGAGCGGCCAGTAGCTCATTGAGGCCCTTTGTGTTGTATGCGCTTGGTTTCAAGCTTCTAAGACCTTCCAATTTCAAGCTATGAAGGAAAAGTGAAGACACGTTTACTTTTCATATTTCATGACAGTTGGCTGAGACGGCCAAAACATGCGCTCGTGGAAACTTTTTTCAAAATCCACTTTGGGCTTGTAAGATGTTGTAAAGTGACTTTCTGTCACAATGCACTACATGCACCTCAACACCCAACTTCATGAACACCACATCAGAGTGAATGATGCGACTGAACCGCGTGCGCTGGAGCCACCAGTGAGCGGCCAGTAGCTCATTGAGGCCCTTTGTGTTGTATGCGCTTGGTTTCAAGCTTCTAAGACCTTCCAATTTCAAGCTATGAAGGAAAAGTGAAGACACGTTTACTTTTCATATTTCATGACAGTTGGCTGAGACGGCCAAAACATGCGCTCGTGGAAACTTTTTTCAAAATCCACTTTGGGCTTGTAAGATGTTGTAAAGTGACTTTCTGTCACAATGCACTACATGCACCTCAACACCCAACTTCATGAACACCACATCAGAGTGAATGATGCGACTGAACCGCGTGCGCTGGAGCCACCAGTGAGCGGCCAGTAGCTCATTGAGGCCCTTTGTGTTGTATGCGCTTGGTTTCAAGCTTCTAAGACCTTCCAATTTCAAGCTATGAAGGAAAAGTGAAGACACGTTTACTTTTCATATTTCATGACAGTTGGCTGAGACGGCCAAAACATGCGCTCGTGGAAACTTTTTTCAAAATCCACTTTGGGCTTGTAAGATGTTGTAAAGTGACTTTCTGTCACAATGCACTACATGCACCTCAACACCCAACTTCATGAACACCACATCAGAGTGAATGATGCGACTGAACCGCGTGCGCTGGAGCCACCAGTGAGCGGCCAGTAGCTCATTGAGGCCCTTTGTGTTGTATGCGCTTGGTTTCAAGCTTCTAAGACCTTCCAATTTCAAGCTATGAAGGAAAAGTGAAGACACGTTTACTTTTCATATTTCATGACAGTTGGCTGAGACGGCCAAAACATGCGCTCGTGGAAACTTTTTTCAAAATCCACTTTGGGCTTGTAAGATGTTGTAAAGTGACTTTCTGTCACAATGCACTACATGCACCTCAACACCCAACTTCATGAACACCACATCAGAGTGAATGATGCGACTGAACCGCGTGCGCTGGAGCCACCAGTGAGCGGCCAGTAGCTCATTGAGGCCCTTTGTGTTGTATGCGCTTGGTTTCAAGCTTCTAAGACCTTCCAATTTCAAGCTATGAAGGAAAAGTGAAGACACGTTTACTTTTCATATTTCATGACAGTTGGCTGAGACGGCCAAAACATGCGCTCGTGGAAACTTTTTTCAAAATCCACTTTGGGCTTGTAAGATGTTGTAAAGTGACTTTCTGTCACAATGCACTACATGCACCTCAACACCCAACTTCATGAACACCACATCAGAGTGAATGATGCGACTGAACCGCGTGCGCTGGAGCCACCAGTGAGCGGCCAGTAGCTCATTGAGGCCCTTTGTGTTGTATGCGCTTGGTTTCAAGCTTCTAAGACCTTCCAATTTCAAGCTATGAAGGAAAAGTGAAGACACGTTTACTTTTCATATTTCATGACAGTTGGCTGAGACGGCCAAAACATGCGCTCGTGGAAACTTTTTTCAAAATCCACTTTGGGCTTGTAAGATGTTGTAAAGTGACTTTCTGTCACAATGCACTACATGCACCTCAACACCCAACTTCATGAACACCACATCAGAGTGAATGATGCGACTGAACCGCGTGCGCTGGAGCCACCAGTGAGCGGCCAGTAGCTCATTGAGGCCCTTTGTGTTGTATGCGCTTGGTTTCAAGCTTCTAAGACCTTCCAATTTCAAGCTATGAAGGAAAAGTGAAGACACGTTTACTTTTCATATTTCATGACAGTTGGCTGAGACGGCCAAAACATGCGCTCGTGGAAACTTTTTTCAAAATCCACTTTGGGCTTGTAAGATGTTGTAAAGTGACTTTCTGTCACAATGCACTACATGCACCTCAACACCCAACTTCATGAACACCACATCAGAGTGAATGATGCGACTGAACCGCGTGCGCTGGAGCCACCAGTGAGCGGCCAGTAGCTCATTGAGGCCCTTTGTGTTGTATGCGCTTGGTTTCAAGCTTCTAAGACCTTCCAATTTCAAGCTATGAAGGAAAAGTGAAGACACGTTTACTTTTCATATTTCATGACAGTTGGCTGAGACGGCCAAAACATGCGCTCGTGGAAACTTTTTTCAAAATCCACTTTGGGCTTGTAAGATGTTGTAAAGTGACTTTCTGTCACAATGCACTACATGCACCTCAACACCCAACTTCATGAACACCACATCAGAGTGAATGATGCGACTGAACCGCGTGCGCTGGAGCCACCAGTGAGCGGCCAGTAGCTCATTGAGGCCCTTTGTGTTGTATGCGCTTGGTTTCAAGCTTCTAAGACCTTCCAATTTCAAGCTATGAAGGAAAAGTGAAGACACGTTTACTTTTCATATTTCATGACAGTTGGCTGAGACGGCCAAAACATGCGCTCGTGGAAACTTTTTTCAAAATCCACTTTGGGCTTGTAAGATGTTGTAAAGTGACTTTCTGTCACAATGCACTACATGCACCTCAACACCCAACTTCATGAACACCACATCAGAGTGAATGATGCGACTGAACCGCGTGCGCTGGAGCCACCAGTGAGCGGCCAGTAGCTCATTGAGGCCCTTTGTGTTGTATGCGCTTGGTTTCAAGCTTCTAAGACCTTCCAATTTCAAGCTATGAAGGAAAAGTGAAGACACGTTTACTTTTCATATTTCATGACAGTTGGCTGAGACGGCCAAAACATGCGCTCGTGGAAACTTTTTTCAAAATCCACTTTGGGCTTGTAAGATGTTGTAAAGTGACTTTCTGTCACAATGCACTACATGCACCTCAACACCCAACTTCATGAACACCACATCAGAGTGAATGATGCGACTGAACCGCGTGCGCTGGAGCCACCAGTGAGCGGCCAGTAGCTCATTGAGGCCCTTTGTGTTGTATGCGCTTGGTTTCAAGCTTCTAAGACCTTCCAATTTCAAGCTATGAAGGAAAAGTGAAGACACGTTTACTTTTCATATTTCATGACAGTTGGCTGAGACGGCCAAAACATGCGCTCGTGGAAACTTTTTTCAAAATCCACTTTGGGCTTGTAAGATGTTGTAAAGTGACTTTCTGTCACAATGCACTACATGCACCTCAACACCCAACTTCATGAACACCACATCAGAGTGAATGATGCGACTGAACCGCGTGCGCTGGAGCCACCAGTGAGCGGCCAGTAGCTCATTGAGGCCCTTTGTGTTGTATGCGCTTGGTTTCAAGCTTCTAAGACCTTCCAATTTCAAGCTATGAAGGAAAAGTGAAGACACGTTTACTTTTCATATTTCATGACAGTTGGCTGAGACGGCCAAAACATGCGCTCGTGGAAACTTTTTTCAAAATCCACTTTGGGCTTGTAAGATGTTGTAAAGTGACTTTCTGTCACAATGCACTACATGCACCTCAACACCCAACTTCATGAACACCACATCAGAGTGAATGATGCGACTGAACCGCGTGCGCTGGAGCCACCAGTGAGCGGCCAGTAGCTCATTGAGGCCCTTTGTGTTGTATGCGCTTGGTTTCAAGCTTCTAAGACCTTCCAATTTCAAGCTATGAAGGAAAAGTGAAGACACGTTTACTTTTCATATTTCATGACAGTTGGCTGAGACGGCCAAAACATGCGCTCGTGGAAACTTTTTTCAAAATCCACTTTGGGCTTGTAAGATGTTGTAAAGTGACTTTCTGTCACAATGCACTACATGCACCTCAACACCCAACTTCATGAACACCACATCAGAGTGAATGATGCGACTGAACCGCGTGCGCTGGAGCCACCAGTGAGCGGCCAGTAGCTCATTGAGGCCCTTTGTGTTGTATGCGCTTGGTTTCAAGCTTCTAAGACCTTCCAATTTCAAGCTATGAAGGAAAAGTGAAGACACGTTTACTTTTCATATTTCATGACAGTTGGCTGAGACGGCCAAAACATGCGCTCGTGGAAACTTTTTTCAAAATCCACTTTGGGCTTGTAAGATGTTGTAAAGTGACTTTCTGTCACAATGCACTACATGCACCTCAACACCCAACTTCATGAACACCACATCAGAGTGAATGATGCGACTGAACCGCGTGCGCTGGAGCCACCAGTGAGCGGCCAGTAGCTCATTGAGGCCCTTTGTGTTGTATGCGCTTGGTTTCAAGCTTCTAAGACCTTCCAATTTCAAGCTATGAAGGAAAAGTGAAGACACGTTTACTTTTCATATTTCATGACAGTTGGCTGAGACGGCCAAAACATGCGCTCGTGGAAACTTTTTTCAAAATCCACTTTGGGCTTGTAAGATGTTGTAAAGTGACTTTCTGTCACAATGCACTACATGCACCTCAACACCCAACTTCATGAACACCACATCAGAGTGAATGATGCGACTGAACCGCGTGCGCTGGAGCCACCAGTGAGCGGCCAGTAGCTCATTGAGGCCCTTTGTGTTGTATGCGCTTGGTTTCAAGCTTCTAAGACCTTCCAATTTCAAGCTATGAAGGAAAAGTGAAGACACGTTTACTTTTCATATTTCATGACAGTTGGCTGAGACGGCCAAAACATGCGCTCGTGGAAACTTTTTTCAAAATCCACTTTGGGCTTGTAAGATGTTGTAAAGTGACTTTCTGTCACAATGCACTACATGCACCTCAACACCCAACTTCATGAACACCACATCAGAGTGAATGATGCGACTGAACCGCGTGCGCTGGAGCCACCAGTGAGCGGCCAGTAGCTCATTGAGGCCCTTTGTGTTGTATGCGCTTGGTTTCAAGCTTCTAAGACCTTCCAATTTCAAGCTATGAAGGAAAAGTGAAGACACGTTTACTTTTCATATTTCATGACAGTTGGCTGAGACGGCCAAAACATGCGCTCGTGGAAACTTTTTTCAAAATCCACTTTGGGCTTGTAAGATGTTGTAAAGTGACTTTCTGTCACAATGCACTACATGCACCTCAACACCCAACTTCATGAACACCACATCAGAGTGAATGATGCGACTGAACCGCGTGCGCTGGAGCCACCAGTGAGCGGCCAGTAGCTCATTGAGGCCCTTTGTGTTGTATGCGCTTGGTTTCAAGCTTCTAAGACCTTCCAATTTCAAGCTATGAAGGAAAAGTGAAGACACGTTTACTTTTCATATTTCATGACAGTTGGCTGAGACGGCCAAAACATGCGCTCGTGGAAACTTTTTTCAAAATCCACTTTGGGCTTGTAAGATGTTGTAAAGTGACTTTCTGTCACAATGCACTACATGCACCTCAACACCCAACTTCATGAACACCACATCAGAGTGAATGATGCGACTGAACCGCGTGCGCTGGAGCCACCAGTGAGCGGCCAGTAGCTCATTGAGGCCCTTTGTGTTGTATGCGCTTGGTTTCAAGCTTCTAAGACCTTCCAATTTCAAGCTATGAAGGAAAAGTGAAGACACGTTTACTTTTCATATTTCATGACAGTTGGCTGAGACGGCCAAAACATGCGCTCGTGGAAACTTTTTTCAAAATCCACTTTGGGCTTGTAAGATGTTGTAAAGTGACTTTCTGTCACAATGCACTACATGCACCTCAACACCCAACTTCATGAACACCACATCAGAGTGAATGATGCGACTGAACCGCGTGCGCTGGAGCCACCAGTGAGCGGCCAGTAGCTCATTGAGGCCCTTTGTGTTGTATGCGCTTGGTTTCAAGCTTCTAAGACCTTCCAATTTCAAGCTATGAAGGAAAAGTGAAGACACGTTTACTTTTCATATTTCATGACAGTTGGCTGAGACGGCCAAAACATGCGCTCGTGGAAACTTTTTTCAAAATCCACTTTGGGCTTGTAAGATGTTGTAAAGTGACTTTCTGTCACAATGCACTACATGCACCTCAACACCCAACTTCATGAACACCACATCAGAGTGAATGATGCGACTGAACCGCGTGCGCTGGAGCCACCAGTGAGCGGCCAGTAGCTCATTGAGGCCCTTTGTGTTGTATGCGCTTGGTTTCAAGCTTCTAAGACCTTCCAATTTCAAGCTATGAAGGAAAAGTGAAGACACGTTTACTTTTCATATTTCATGACAGTTGGCTGAGACGGCCAAAACATGCGCTCGTGGAAACTTTTTTCAAAATCCACTTTGGGCTTGTAAGATGTTGTAAAGTGACTTTCTGTCACAATGCACTACATGCACCTCAACACCCAACTTCATGAACACCACATCAGAGTGAATGATGCGACTGAACCGCGTGCGCTGGAGCCACCAGTGAGCGGCCAGTAGCTCATTGAGGCCCTTTGTGTTGTATGCGCTTGGTTTCAAGCTTCTAAGACCTTCCAATTTCAAGCTATGAAGGAAAAGTGAAGACACGTTTACTTTTCATATTTCATGACAGTTGGCTGAGACGGCCAAAACATGCGCTCGTGGAAACTTTTTTCAAAATCCACTTTGGGCTTGTAAGATGTTGTAAAGTGACTTTCTGTCACAATGCACTACATGCACCTCAACACCCAACTTCATGAACACCACATCAGAGTGAATGATGCGACTGAACCGCGTGCGCTGGAGCCACCAGTGAGCGGCCAGTAGCTCATTGAGGCCCTTTGTGTTGTATGCGCTTGGTTTCAAGCTTCTAAGACCTTCCAATTTCAAGCTATGAAGGAAAAGTGAAGACACGTTTACTTTTCATATTTCATGACAGTTGGCTGAGACGGCCAAAACATGCGCTCGTGGAAACTTTTTTCAAAATCCACTTTGGGCTTGTAAGATGTTGTAAAGTGACTTTCTGTCACAATGCACTACATGCACCTCAACACCCAACTTCATGAACACCACATCAGAGTGAATGATGCGACTGAACCGCGTGCGCTGGAGCCACCAGTGAGCGGCCAGTAGCTCATTGAGGCCCTTTGTGTTGTATGCGCTTGGTTTCAAGCTTCTAAGACCTTCCAATTTCAAGCTATGAAGGAAAAGTGAAGACACGTTTACTTTTCATATTTCATGACAGTTGGCTGAGACGGCCAAAACATGCGCTCGTGGAAACTTTTTTCAAAATCCACTTTGGGCTTGTAAGATGTTGTAAAGTGACTTTCTGTCACAATGCACTACATGCACCTCAACACCCAACTTCATGAACACCACATCAGAGTGAATGATGCGACTGAACCGCGTGCGCTGGAGCCACCAGTGAGCGGCCAGTAGCTCATTGAGGCCCTTTGTGTTGTATGCGCTTGGTTTCAAGCTTCTAAGACCTTCCAATTTCAAGCTATGAAGGAAAAGTGAAGACACGTTTACTTTTCATATTTCATGACAGTTGGCTGAGACGGCCAAAACATGCGCTCGTGGAAACTTTTTTCAAAATCCACTTTGGGCTTGTAAGATGTTGTAAAGTGACTTTCTGTCACAATGCACTACATGCACCTCAACACCCAACTTCATGAACACCACATCAGAGTGAATGATGCGACTGAACCGCGTGCGCTGGAGCCACCAGTGAGCGGCCAGTAGCTCATTGAGGCCCTTTGTGTTGTATGCGCTTGGTTTCAAGCTTCTAAGACCTTCCAATTTCAAGCTATGAAGGAAAAGTGAAGACACGTTTACTTTTCATATTTCATGACAGTTGGCTGAGACGGCCAAAACATGCGCTCGTGGAAACTTTTTTCAAAATCCACTTTGGGCTTGTAAGATGTTGTAAAGTGACTTTCTGTCACAATGCACTACATGCACCTCAACACCCAACTTCATGAACACCACATCAGAGTGAATGATGCGACTGAACCGCGTGCGCTGGAGCCACCAGTGAGCGGCCAGTAGCTCATTGAGGCCCTTTGTGTTGTATGCGCTTGGTTTCAAGCTTCTAAGACCTTCCAATTTCAAGCTATGAAGGAAAAGTGAAGACACGTTTACTTTTCATATTTCATGACAGTTGGCTGAGACGGCCAAAACATGCGCTCGTGGAAACTTTTTTCAAAATCCACTTTGGGCTTGTAAGATGTTGTAAAGTGACTTTCTGTCACAATGCACTACATGCACCTCAACACCCAACTTCATGAACACCACATCAGAGTGAATGATGCGACTGAACCGCGTGCGCTGGAGCCACCAGTGAGCGGCCAGTAGCTCATTGAGGCCCTTTGTGTTGTATGCGCTTGGTTTCAAGCTTCTAAGACCTTCCAATTTCAAGCTATGAAGGAAAAGTGAAGACACGTTTACTTTTCATATTTCATGACAGTTGGCTGAGACGGCCAAAACATGCGCTCGTGGAAACTTTTTTCAAAATCCACTTTGGGCTTGTAAGATGTTGTAAAGTGACTTTCTGTCACAATGCACTACATGCACCTCAACACCCAACTTCATGAACACCACATCAGAGTGAATGATGCGACTGAACCGCGTGCGCTGGAGCCACCAGTGAGCGGCCAGTAGCTCATTGAGGCCCTTTGTGTTGTATGCGCTTGGTTTCAAGCTTCTAAGACCTTCCAATTTCAAGCTATGAAGGAAAAGTGAAGACACGTTTACTTTTCATATTTCATGACAGTTGGCTGAGACGGCCAAAACATGCGCTCGTGGAAACTTTTTTCAAAATCCACTTTGGGCTTGTAAGATGTTGTAAAGTGACTTTCTGTCACAATGCACTACATGCACCTCAACACCCAACTTCATGAACACCACATCAGAGTGAATGATGCGACTGAACCGCGTGCGCTGGAGCCACCAGTGAGCGGCCAGTAGCTCATTGAGGCCCTTTGTGTTGTATGCGCTTGGTTTCAAGCTTCTAAGACCTTCCAATTTCAAGCTATGAAGGAAAAGTGAAGACACGTTTACTTTTCATATTTCATGACAGTTGGCTGAGACGGCCAAAACATGCGCTCGTGGAAACTTTTTTCAAAATCCACTTTGGGCTTGTAAGATGTTGTAAAGTGACTTTCTGTCACAATGCACTACATGCACCTCAACACCCAACTTCATGAACACCACATCAGAGTGAATGATGCGACTGAACCGCGTGCGCTGGAGCCACCAGTGAGCGGCCAGTAGCTCATTGAGGCCCTTTGTGTTGTATGCGCTTGGTTTCAAGCTTCTAAGACCTTCCAATTTCAAGCTATGAAGGAAAAGTGAAGACACGTTTACTTTTCATATTTCATGACAGTTGGCTGAGACGGCCAAAACATGCGCTCGTGGAAACTTTTTTCAAAATCCACTTTGGGCTTGTAAGATGTTGTAAAGTGACTTTCTGTCACAATGCACTACATGCACCTCAACACCCAACTTCATGAACACCACATCAGAGTGAATGATGCGACTGAACCGCGTGCGCTGGAGCCACCAGTGAGCGGCCAGTAGCTCATTGAGGCCCTTTGTGTTGTATGCGCTTGGTTTCAAGCTTCTAAGACCTTCCAATTTCAAGCTATGAAGGAAAAGTGAAGACACGTTTACTTTTCATATTTCATGACAGTTGGCTGAGACGGCCAAAACATGCGCTCGTGGAAACTTTTTTCAAAATCCACTTTGGGCTTGTAAGATGTTGTAAAGTGACTTTCTGTCACAATGCACTACATGCACCTCAACACCCAACTTCATGAACACCACATCAGAGTGAATGATGCGACTGAACCGCGTGCGCTGGAGCCACCAGTGAGCGGCCAGTAGCTCATTGAGGCCCTTTGTGTTGTATGCGCTTGGTTTCAAGCTTCTAAGACCTTCCAATTTCAAGCTATGAAGGAAAAGTGAAGACACGTTTACTTTTCATATTTCATGACAGTTGGCTGAGACGGCCAAAACATGCGCTCGTGGAAACTTTTTTCAAAATCCACTTTGGGCTTGTAAGATGTTGTAAAGTGACTTTCTGTCACAATGCACTACATGCACCTCAACACCCAACTTCATGAACACCACATCAGAGTGAATGATGCGACTGAACCGCGTGCGCTGGAGCCACCAGTGAGCGGCCAGTAGCTCATTGAGGCCCTTTGTGTTGTATGCGCTTGGTTTCAAGCTTCTAACACCTTCCAATTTCAAGCTATGAAGGAAAAGTGAAGACACGTTTACTTTTCATATTTCATGACAGTTGGCTGAGACGGCCAAAACATGCGCTCGTGGAAACTTTTTTCAAAATCCACTTTGGGCTTGTAAGATGTTGTAAAGTGACTTTCTGTCACAATGCACTACATGCACCTCAACACCCAACTTCATGAACACCACATCAGAGTGAATGATGCGACTGAACCGCGTGCGCTGGAGCCACCAGTGAGCGGCCAGTAGCTCATTGAGGCCCTTTGTGTTGTATGCGCTTGGTTTCAAGCTTCTAAGACCTTCCAATTTCAAGCTATGAAGGAAAAGTGAAGACACGTTTACTTTTCATATTTCATGACAGTTGGCTGAGACGGCCAAAACATGCGCTCGTGGAAACTTTTTTCAAAATCCACTTTGGGCTTGTAAGATGTTGTAAAGTGACTTTCTGTCACAATGCACTACATGCACCTCAACACCCAACTTCATGAACACCACATCAGAGTGAATGATGCGACTGAACCGCGTGCGCTGGAGCCACCAGTGAGCGGCCAGTAGCTCATTGAGGCCCTTTGTGTTGTATGCGCTTGGTTTCAAGCTTCTAAGACCTTCCAATTTCAAGCTATGAAGGAAAAGTGAAGACACGTTTACTTTTCATATTTCATGACAGTTGGCTGAGACGGCCAAAACATGCGCTCGTGGAAACTTTTTTCAAAATCCACTTTGGGCTTGTAAGATGTTGTAAAGTGACTTTCTGTCACAATGCACTACATGCACCTCAACACCCAACTTCATGAACACCACATCAGAGTGAATGATGCGACTGAACCGCGTGCGCTGGAGCCACCAGTGAGCGGCCAGTAGCTCATTGAGGCCCTTTGTGTTGTATGCGCTTGGTTTCAAGCTTCTAAGACCTTCCAATTTCAAGCTATGAAGGAAAAGTGAAGACACGTTTACTTTTCATATTTCATGACAGTTGGCTGAGACGGCCAAAACATGCGCTCGTGGAAACTTTTTTCAAAATCCACTTTGGGCTTGTAAGATGTTGTAAAGTGACTTTCTGTCACAATGCACTACATGCACCTCAACACCCAACTTCATGAACACCACATCAGAGTGAATGATGCGACTGAACCGCGTGCGCTGGAGCCACCAGTGAGCGGCCAGTAGCTCATTGAGGCCCTTTGTGTTGTATGCGCTTGGTTTCAAGCTTCTAAGACCTTCCAATTTCAAGCTATGAAGGAAAAGTGAAGACACGTTTACTTTTCATATTTCATGACAGTTGGCTGAGACGGCCAAAACATGCGCTCGTGGAAACTTTTTTCAAAATCCACTTTGGGCTTGTAAGATGTTGTAAAGTGACTTTCTGTCACAATGCACTACATGCACCTCAACACCCAACTTCATGAACACCACATCAGAGTGAATGATGCGACTGAACCGCGTGCGCTGGAGCCACCAGTGAGCGGCCAGTAGCTCATTGAGGCCCTTTGTGTTGTATGCGCTTGGTTTCAAGCTTCTAAGACCTTCCAATTTCAAGCTATGAAGGAAAAGTGAAGACACGTTTACTTTTCATATTTCATGACAGTTGGCTGAGACGGCCAAAACATGCGCTCGTGGAAACTTTTTTCAAAATCCACTTTGGGCTTGTAAGATGTTGTAAAGTGACTTTCTGTCACAATGCACTACATGCACCTCAACACCCAACTTCATGAACACCACATCAGAGTGAATGATGCGACTGAACCGCGTGCGCTGGAGCCACCAGTGAGCGGCCAGTAGCTCATTGAGGCCCTTTGTGTTGTATGCGCTTGGTTTCAAGCTTCTAAGACCTTCCAATTTCAAGCTATGAAGGAAAAGTGAAGACACGTTTACTTTTCATATTTCATGACAGTTGGCTGAGACGGCCAAAACATGCGCTCGTGGAAACTTTTTTCAAAATCCACTTTGGGCTTGTAAGATGTTGTAAAGTGACTTTCTGTCACAATGCACTACATGCACCTCAACACCCAACTTCATGAACACCACATCAGAGTGAATGATGCGACTGAACCGCGTGCGCTGGAGCCACCAGTGAGCGGCCAGTAGCTCATTGAGGCCCTTTGTGTTGTATGCGCTTGGTTTCAAGCTTCTAAGACCTTCCAATTTCAAGCTATGAAGGAAAAGTGAAGACACGTTTACTTTTCATATTTCATGACAGTTGGCTGAGACGGCCAAAACATGCGCTCGTGGAAACTTTTTTCAAAATCCACTTTGGGCTTGTAAGATGTTGTAAAGTGACTTTCTGTCACAATGCACTACATGCACCTCAACACCCAACTTCATGAACACCACATCAGAGTGAATGATGCGACTGAACCGCGTGCGCTGGAGCCACCAGTGAGCGGCCAGTAGCTCATTGAGGCCCTTTGTGTTGTATGCGCTTGGTTTCAAGCTTCTAAGACCTTCCAATTTCAAGCTATGAAGGAAAAGTGAAGACACGTTTACTTTTCATATTTCATGACAGTTGGCTGAGACGGCCAAAACATGCGCTCGTGGAAACTTTTTTCAAAATCCACTTTGGGCTTGTAAGATGTTGTAAAGTGACTTTCTGTCACAATGCACTACATGCACCTCAACACCCAACTTCATGAACACCACATCAGAGTGAATGATGCGACTGAACCGCGTGCGCTGGAGCCACCAGTGAGCGGCCAGTAGCTCATTGAGGCCCTTTGTGTTGTATGCGCTTGGTTTCAAGCTTCTAACACCTTCCAATTTCAAGCTATGAAGGAAAAGTGAAGACACGTTTACTTTTCATATTTCATGACAGTTGGCTGAGACGGCCAAAACATGCGCTCGTGGAAACTTTTTTCAAAATCCACTTTGGGCTTGTAAGATGTTGTAAAGTGACTTTCTGTCACAATGCACTACATGCACCTCAACACCCAACTTCATGAACACCACATCAGAGTGAATGATGCGACTGAACCGCGTGCGCTGGAGCCACCAGTGAGCGGCCAGTAGCTCATTGAGGCCCTTTGTGTTGTATGCGCTTGGTTTCAAGCTTCTAACACCTTCCAATTTCAAGCTATGAAGGAAAAGTGAAGACACGTTTACTTTTCATATTTCATGACAGTTGGCTGAGACGGCCAAAACATGCGCTCGTGGAAACTTTTTTCAAAATCCACTTTGGGCTTGTAAGATGTTGTAAAGTGACTTTCTGTCACAATGCACTACATGCACCTCAACACCCAACTTCATGAACACCACATCAGAGTGAATGATGCGACTGAACCGCGTGCGCTGGAGCCACCAGTGAGCGGCCAGTAGCTCATTGAGGCCCTTTGTGTTGTATGCGCTTGGTTTCAAGCTTCTAAGACCTTCCAATTTCAAGCTATGAAGGAAAAGTGAAGACACGTTTACTTTTCATATTTCATGACAGTTGGCTGAGACGGCCAAAACATGCGCTCGTGGAAACTTTTTTCAAAATCCACTTTGGGCTTGTAAGATGTTGTAAAGTGACTTTCTGTCACAATGCACTACATGCACCTCAACACCCAACTTCATGAACACCACATCAGAGTGAATGATGCGACTGAACCGCGTGCGCTGGAGCCACCAGTGAGCGGCCAGTAGCTCATTGAGGCCCTTTGTGTTGTATGCGCTTGGTTTCAAGCTTCTAAGACCTTCCAATTTCAAGCTATGAAGGAAAAGTGAAGACACGTTTACTTTTCATATTTCATGACAGTTGGCTGAGACGGCCAAAACATGCGCTCGTGGAAACTTTTTTCAAAATCCACTTTGGGCTTGTAAGATGTTGTAAAGTGACTTTCTGTCACAATGCACTACATGCACCTCAACACCCAACTTCATGAACACCACATCAGAGTGAATGATGCGACTGAACCGCGTGCGCTGGAGCCACCAGTGAGCGGCCAGTAGCTCATTGAGGCCCTTTGTGTTGTATGCGCTTGGTTTCAAGCTTCTAAGACCTTCCAATTTCAAGCTATGAAGGAAAAGTGAAGACACGTTTACTTTTCATATTTCATGACAGTTGGCTGAGACGGCCAAAACATGCGCTCGTGGAAACTTTTTTCAAAATCCACTTTGGGCTTGTAAGATGTTGTAAAGTGACTTTCTGTCACAATGCACTACATGCACCTCAACACCCAACTTCATGAACACCACATCAGAGTGAATGATGCGACTGAACCGCGTGCGCTGGAGCCACCAGTGAGCGGCCAGTAGCTCATTGAGGCCCTTTGTGTTGTATGCGCTTGGTTTCAAGCTTCTAAGACCTTCCAATTTCAAGCTATGAAGGAAAAGTGAAGACACGTTTACTTTTCATATTTCATGACAGTTGGCTGAGACGGCCAAAACATGCGCTCGTGGAAACTTTTTTCAAAATCCACTTTGGGCTTGTAAGATGTTGTAAAGTGACTTTCTGTCACAATGCACTACATGCACCTCAACACCCAACTTCATGAACACCACATCAGAGTGAATGATGCGACTGAACCGCGTGCGCTGGAGCCACCAGTGAGCGGCCAGTAGCTCATTGAGGCCCTTTGTGTTGTATGCGCTTGGTTTCAAGCTTCTAAGACCTTCCAATTTCAAGCTATGAAGGAAAAGTGAAGACACGTTTACTTTTCATATTTCATGAGAGTTGGCTGAGACGGCCAAAACATGCGCTCGTGGAAACTTTTTTCAAAATCCACTTTGGGCTTGTAAGATGTTGTAAAGTGACTTTCTGTCACAATGCACTACATGCACCTCAACACCCAACTTCATGAACACCACATCAGAGTGAATGATGCGACTGAACCGCGTGCGCTGGAGCCACCAGTGAGCGGCCAGTAGCTCATTGAGGCCCTTTGTGTTGTATGCGCTTGGTTTCAAGCTTCTAAGACCTTCCAATTTCAAGCTATGAAGGAAAAGTGAAGACACGTTTACTTTTCATATTTCATGACAGTTGGCTGAGACGGCCAAAACATGCGCTCGTGGAAACTTTTTTCAAAATCCACTTTGGGCTTGTAAGATGTTGTAAAGTGACTTTCTGTCACAATGCACTACATGCACCTCAACACCCAACTTCATGAACACCACATCAGAGTGAATGATGCGACTGAACCGCGTGCGCTGGAGCCACCAGTGAGCGGCCAGTAGCTCATTGAGGCCCTTTGTGTTGTATGCGCTTGGTTTCAAGCTTCTAAGACCTTCCAATTTCAAGCTATGAAGGAAAAGTGAAGACACGTTTACTTTTCATATTTCATGAGAGTTGGCTGAGACGGCCAAAACATGCGCTCGTGGAAACTTTTTTCAAAATCCACTTTGGGCTTGTAAGATGTTGTAAAGTGACTTTCTGTCACAATGCACTACATGCACCTCAACACCCAACTTCATGAACACCACATCAGAGTGAATGATGCGACTGAACCGCGTGCGCTGGAGCCACCAGTGAGCGGCCAGTAGCTCATTGAGGCCCTTTGTGTTGTATGCGCTTGGTTTCAAGCTTCTAAGACCTTCCAATTTCAAGCTATGAAGGAAAAGTGAAGACACGTTTACTTTTCATATTTCATGACAGTTGGCTGAGACGGCCAAAACATGCGCTCGTGGAAACTTTTTTCAAAATCCACTTTGGGCTTGTAAGATGTTGTAAAGTGACTTTCTGTCACAATGCACTACATGCACCTCAACACCCAACTTCATGAACACCACATCAGAGTGAATGATGCGACTGAACCGCGTGCGCTGGAGCCACCAGTGAGCGGCCAGTAGCTCATTGAGGCCCTTTGTGTTGTATGCGCTTGGTTTCAAGCTTCTAAGACCTTCCAATTTCAAGCTATGAAGGAAAAGTGAAGACACGTTTACTTTTCATATTTCATGAGAGTTGGCTGAGACGGCCAAAACATGCGCTCGTGGAAACTTTTTTCAAAATCCACTTTGGGCTTGTAAGATGTTGTAAAGTGACTTTCTGTCACAATGCACTACATGCACCTCAACACCCAACTTCATGAACACCACATCAGAGTGAATGATGCGACTGAACCGCGTGCGCTGGAGCCACCAGTGAGCGGCCAGTAGCTCATTGAGGCCCTTTGTGTTGTATGCGCTTGGTTTCAAGCTTCTAAGACCTTCCAATTTCAAGCTATGAAGGAAAAGTGAAGACACGTTTACTTTTCATATTTCATGAGAGTTGGCTGAGACGGCCAAAACATGCGCTCGTGGAAACTTTTTTCAAAATCCACTTTGGGCTTGTAAGATGTTGTAAAGTGACTTTCTGTCACAATGCACTACATGCACCTCAACACCCAACTTCATGAACACCACATCAGAGTGAATGATGCGACTGAACCGCGTGCGCTGGAGCCACCAGTGAGCGGCCAGTAGCTCATTGAGGCCCTTTGTGTTGTATGCGCTTGGTTTCAAGCTTCTAAGACCTTCCAATTTCAAGCTATGAAGGAAAAGTGAAGACACGTTTACTTTTCATATTTCATGAGAGTTGGCTGAGACGGCCAAAACATGCGCTCGTGGAAACTTTTTTCAAAATCCACTTTGGGCTTGTAAGATGTTGTAAAGTGACTTTCTGTCACAATGCACTACATGCACCTCAACACCCAACTTCATGAACACCACATCAGAGTGAATGATGCGACTGAACCGCGTGCGCTGGAGCCACCAGTGAGCGGCCAGTAGCTCATTGAGGCCCTTTGTGTTGTATGCGCTTGGTTTCAAGCTTCTAAGACCTTCCAATTTCAAGCTATGAAGGAAAAGTGAAGACACGTTTACTTTTCATATTTCATGACAGTTGGCTGAGACGGCCAAAACATGCGCTCGTGGAAACTTTTTTCAAAATCCACTTTGGGCTTGTAAGATGTTGTAAAGTGACTTTCTGTCACAATGCACTACATGCACCTCAACACCCAACTTCATGAACACCACATCAGAGTGAATGATGCGACTGAACCGCGTGCGCTGGAGCCACCAGTGAGCGGCCAGTAGCTCATTGAGGCCCTTTGTGTTGTATGCGCTTGGTTTCAAGCTTCTAAGACCTTCCAATTTCAAGCTATGAAGGAAAAGTGAAGACACGTTTACTTTTCATATTTCATGACAGTTGGCTGAGACGGCCAAAACATGCGCTCGTGGAAACTTTTTTCAAAATCCACTTTGGGCTTGTAAGATGTTGTAAAGTGACTTTCTGTCACAATGCACTACATGCACCTCAACACCCAACTTCATGAACACCACATCAGAGTGAATGATGCGACTGAACCGCGTGCGCTGGAGCCACCAGTGAGCGGCCAGTAGCTCATTGAGGCCCTTTGTGTTGTATGCGCTTGGTTTCAAGCTTCTAAGACCTTCCAATTTCAAGCTATGAAGGAAAAGTGAAGACACGTTTACTTTTCATATTTCATGACAGTTGGCTGAGACGGCCAAAACATGCGCTCGTGGAAACTTTTTTCAAAATCCACTTTGGGCTTGTAAGATGTTGTAAAGTGACTTTCTGTCACAATGCACTACATGCACCTCAACACCCAACTTCATGAACACCACATCAGAGTGAATGATGCGACTGAACCGCGTGCGCTGGAGCCACCAGTGAGCGGCCAGTAGCTCATTGAGGCCCTTTGTGTTGTATGCGCTTGGTTTCAAGCTTCTAAGACCTTCCAATTTCAAGCTATGAAGGAAAAGTGAAGACACGTTTACTTTTCATATTTCATGACAGTTGGCTGAGACGGCCAAAACATGCGCTCGTGGAAACTTTTTTCAAAATCCACTTTGGGCTTGTAAGATGTTGTAAAGTGACTTTCTGTCACAATGCACTACATGCACCTCAACACCCAACTTCATGAACACCACATCAGAGTGAATGATGCGACTGAACCGCGTGCGCTGGAGCCACCAGTGAGCGGCCAGTAGCTCATTGAGGCCCTTTGTGTTGTATGCGCTTGGTTTCAAGCTTCTAAGACCTTCCAATTTCAAGCTATGAAGGAAAAGTGAAGACACGTTTACTTTTCATATTTCATGACAGTTGGCTGAGACGGCCAAAACATGCGCTCGTGGAAACTTTTTTCAAAATCCACTTTGGGCTTGTAAGATGTTGTAAAGTGACTTTCTGTCACAATGCACTACATGCACCTCAACACCCAACTTCATGAACACCACATCAGAGTGAATGATGCGACTGAACCGCGTGCGCTGGAGCCACCAGTGAGCGGCCAGTAGCTCATTGAGGCCCTTTGTGTTGTATGCGCTTGGTTTCAAGCTTCTAAGACCTTCCAATTTCAAGCTATGAAGGAAAAGTGAAGACACGTTTACTTTTCATATTTCATGACAGTTGGCTGAGACGGCCAAAACATGCGCTCGTGGAAACTTTTTTCAAAATCCACTTTGGGCTTGTAAGATGTTGTAAAGTGACTTTCTGTCACAATGCACTACATGCACCTCAACACCCAACTTCATGAACACCACATCAGAGTGAATGATGCGACTGAACCGCGTGCGCTGGAGCCACCAGTGAGCGGCCAGTAGCTCATTGAGGCCCTTTGTGTTGTATGCGCTTGGTTTCAAGCTTCTAAGACCTTCCAATTTCAAGCTATGAAGGAAAAGTGAAGACACGTTTACTTTTCATATTTCATGACAGTTGGCTGAGACGGCCAAAACATGCGCTCGTGGAAACTTTTTTCAAAATCCACTTTGGGCTTGTAAGATGTTGTAAAGTGACTTTCTGTCACAATGCACTACATGCACCTCAACACCCAACTTCATGAACACCACATCAGAGTGAATGATGCGACTGAACCGCGTGCGCTGGAGCCACCAGTGAGCGGCCAGTAGCTCATTGAGGCCCTTTGTGTTGTATGCGCTTGGTTTCAAGCTTCTAAGACCTTCCAATTTCAAGCTATGAAGGAAAAGTGAAGACACGTTTACTTTTCATATTTCATGACAGTTGGCTGAGACGGCCAAAACATGCGCTCGTGGAAACTTTTTTCAAAATCCACTTTGGGCTTGTAAGATGTTGTAAAGTGACTTTCTGTCACAATGCACTACATGCACCTCAACACCCAACTTCATGAACACCACATCAGAGTGAATGATGCGACTGAACCGCGTGCGCTGGAGCCACCAGTGAGCGGCCAGTAGCTCATTGAGGCCCTTTGTGTTGTATGCGCTTGGTTTCAAGCTTCTAAGACCTTCCAATTTCAAGCTATGAAGGAAAAGTGAAGACACGTTTACTTTTCATATTTCATGACAGTTGGCTGAGACGGCCAAAACATGCGCTCGTGGAAACTTTTTTCAAAATCCACTTTGGGCTTGTAAGATGTTGTAAAGTGACTTTCTGTCACAATGCACTACATGCACCTCAACACCCAACTTCATGAACACCACATCAGAGTGAATGATGCGACTGAACCGCGTGCGCTGGAGCCACCAGTGAGCGGCCAGTAGCTCATTGAGGCCCTTTGTGTTGTATGCGCTTGGTTTCAAGCTTCTAAGACCTTCCAATTTCAAGCTATGAAGGAAAAGTGAAGACACGTTTACTTTTCATATTTCATGACAGTTGGCTGAGACGGCCAAAACATGCGCTCGTGGAAACTTTTTTCAAAATCCACTTTGGGCTTGTAAGATGTTGTAAAGTGACTTTCTGTCACAATGCACTACATGCACCTCAACACCCAACTTCATGAACACCACATCAGAGTGAATGATGCGACTGAACCGCGTGCGCTGGAGCCACCAGTGAGCGGCCAGTAGCTCATTGAGGCCCTTTGTGTTGTATGCGCTTGGTTTCAAGCTTCTAAGACCTTCCAATTTCAAGCTATGAAGGAAAAGTGAAGACACGTTTACTTTTCATATTTCATGACAGTTGGCTGAGACGGCCAAAACATGCGCTCGTGGAAACTTTTTTCAAAATCCACTTTGGGCTTGTAAGATGTTGTAAAGTGACTTTCTGTCACAATGCACTACATGCACCTCAACACCCAACTTCATGAACACCACATCAGAGTGAATGATGCGACTGAACCGCGTGCGCTGGAGCCACCAGTGAGCGGCCAGTAGCTCATTGAGGCCCTTTGTGTTGTATGCGCTTGGTTTCAAGCTTCTAAGACCTTCCAATTTCAAGCTATGAAGGAAAAGTGAAGACACGTTTACTTTTCATATTTCATGACAGTTGGCTGAGACGGCCAAAACATGCGCTCGTGGAAACTTTTTTCAAAATCCACTTTGGGCTTGTAAGATGTTGTAAAGTGACTTTCTGTCACAATGCACTACATGCACCTCAACACCCAACTTCATGAACACCACATCAGAGTGAATGATGCGACTGAACCGCGTGCGCTGGAGCCACCAGTGAGCGGCCAGTAGCTCATTGAGGCCCTTTGTGTTGTATGCGCTTGGTTTCAAGCTTCTAAGACCTTCCAATTTCAAGCTATGAAGGAAAAGTGAAGACACGTTTACTTTTCATATTTCATGACAGTTGGCTGAGACGGCCAAAACATGCGCTCGTGGAAACTTTTTTCAAAATCCACTTTGGGCTTGTAAGATGTTGTAAAGTGACTTTCTGTCACAATGCACTACATGCACCTCAACACCCAACTTCATGAACACCACATCAGAGTGAATGATGCGACTGAACCGCGTGCGCTGGAGCCACCAGTGAGCGGCCAGTAGCTCATTGAGGCCCTTTGTGTTGTATGCGCTTGGTTTCAAGCTTCTAAGACCTTCCAATTTCAAGCTATGAAGGAAAAGTGAAGACACGTTTACTTTTCATATTTCATGACAGTTGGCTGAGACGGCCAAAACATGCGCTCGTGGAAACTTTTTTCAAAATCCACTTTGGGCTTGTAAGATGTTGTAAAGTGACTTTCTGTCACAATGCACTACATGCACCTCAACACCCAACTTCATGAACACCACATCAGAGTGAATGATGCGACTGAACCGCGTGCGCTGGAGCCACCAGTGAGCGGCCAGTAGCTCATTGAGGCCCTTTGTGTTGTATGCGCTTGGTTTCAAGCTTCTAAGACCTTCCAATTTCAAGCTATGAAGGAAAAGTGAAGACACGTTTACTTTTCATATTTCATGACAGTTGGCTGAGACGGCCAAAACATGCGCTCGTGGAAACTTTTTTCAAAATCCACTTTGGGCTTGTAAGATGTTGTAAAGTGACTTTCTGTCACAATGCACTACATGCACCTCAACACCCAACTTCATGAACACCACATCAGAGTGAATGATGCGACTGAACCGCGTGCGCTGGAGCCACCAGTGAGCGGCCAGTAGCTCATTGAGGCCCTTTGTGTTGTATGCGCTTGGTTTCAAGCTTCTAAGACCTTCCAATTTCAAGCTATGAAGGAAAAGTGAAGACACGTTTACTTTTCATATTTCATGACAGTTGGCTGAGACGGCCAAAACATGCGCTCGTGGAAACTTTTTTCAAAATCCACTTTGGGCTTGTAAGAAGTTGTAAAGTGACTTTCTGTCACAATGCACTACATGCACCTCAACACCCAACTTCATGAACACCACATCAGAGTGAATGATGCGACTGAACCGCGTGCGCTGGAGCCACCAGTGAGCGGCCAGTAGCTCATTGAGGCCCTTTGTGTTGTATGCGCTTGGTTTCAAGCTTCTAAGACCTTCCAATTTCAAGCTATGAAGGAAAAGTGAAGACACGTTTACTTTTCATATTTCATGACAGTTGGCTGAGACGGCCAAAACATGCGCTCGTGGAAACTTTTTTCAAAATCCACTTTGGGCTTGTAAGATGTTGTAAAGTGACTTTCTGTCACAATGCACTACATGCACCTCAACACCCAACTTCATGAACACCACATCAGAGTGAATGATGCGACTGAACCGCGTGCGCTGGAGCCACCAGTGAGCGGCCAGTAGCTCATTGAGGCCCTTTGTGTTGTATGCGCTTGGTTTCAAGCTTCTAAGACCTTCCAATTTCAAGCTATGAAGGAAAAGTGAAGACACGTTTACTTTTCATATTTCATGACAGTTGGCTGAGACGGCCAAAACATGCGCTCGTGGAAACTTTTTTCAAAATCCACTTTGGGCTTGTAAGATGTTGTAAAGTGACTTTCTGTCACAATGCACTACATGCACCTCAACACCCAACTTCATGAACACCACATCAGAGTGAATGATGCGACTGAACCGCGTGCGCTGGAGCCACCAGTGAGCGGCCAGTAGCTCATTGAGGCCCTTTGTGTTGTATGCGCTTGGTTTCAAGCTTCTAAGACCTTCCAATTTCAAGCTATGAAGGAAAAGTGAAGACACGTTTACTTTTCATATTTCATGACAGTTGGCTGAGACGGCCAAAACATGCGCTCGTGGAAACTTTTTTCAAAATCCACTTTGGGCTTGTAAGATGTTGTAAAGTGACTTTCTGTCACAATGCACTACATGCACCTCAACACCCAACTTCATGAACACCACATCAGAGTGAATGATGCGACTGAACCGCGTGCGCTGGAGCCACCAGTGAGCGGCCAGTAGCTCATTGAGGCCCTTTGTGTTGTATGCGCTTGGTTTCAAGCTTCTAAGACCTTCCAATTTCAAGCTATGAAGGAAAAGTGAAGACACGTTTACTTTTCATATTTCATGACAGTTGGCTGAGACGGCCAAAACATGCGCTCGTGGAAACTTTTTTCAAAATCCACTTTGGGCTTGTAAGATGTTGTAAAGTGACTTTCTGTCACAATGCACTACATGCACCTCAACACCCAACTTCATGAACACCACATCAGAGTGAATGATGCGACTGAACCGCGTGCGCTGGAGCCACCAGTGAGCGGCCAGTAGCTCATTGAGGCCCTTTGTGTTGTATGCGCTTGGTTTCAAGCTTCTAAGACCTTCCAATTTCAAGCTATGAAGGAAAAGTGAAGACACGTTTACTTTTCATATTTCATGACAGTTGGCTGAGACGGCCGAAACATGCGCTCGTGGAAACTTTTTTCAAAATCCACTTTGGGCTTGTAAGATGTTGTAAAGTGACTTTCTGTCACAATGCACTACATGCACCTCAACACCCAACTTCATGAACACCACATCAGAGTGAATGATGCGACTGAACCGCGTGCGCTGGAGCCACCAGTGAGCGGCCAGTAGCTCATTGAGGCCCTTTGTGTTGTATGCGCTTGGTTTCAAGCTTCTAAGACCTTCCAATTTCAAGCTATGAAGGAAAAGTGAAGACACGTTTACTTTTCATATTTCATGACAGTTGGCTGAGACGGCCAAAACATGCGCTCGTGGAAACTTTTTTCAAAATCCACTTTGGGCTTGTAAGATGTTGTAAAGTGACTTTCTGTCACAATGCACTACATGCACCTCAACACCCAACTTCATGAACACCACATCAGAGTGAATGATGCGACTGAACCGCGTGCGCTGGAGCCACCAGTGAGCGGCCAGTAGCTCATTGAGGCCCTTTGTGTTGTATGCGCTTGGTTTCAAGCTTCTAAGACCTTCCAATTTCAAGCTATGAAGGAAAAGTGAAGACACGTTTACTTTTCATATTTCATGACAGTTGGCTGAGACGGCCAAAACATGCGCTCGTGGAAACTTTTTTCAAAATCCACTTTGGGCTTGTAAGATGTTGTAAAGTGACTTTCTGTCACAATGCACTACATGCACCTCAACACCCAACTTCATGAACACCACATCAGAGTGAATGATGCGACTGAACCGCGTGCGCTGGAGCCACCAGTGAGCGGCCAGTAGCTCATTGAGGCCCTTTGTGTTGTATGCGCTTGGTTTCAAGCTTCTAAGACCTTCCAATTTCAAGCTATGAAGGAAAAGTGAAGACACGTTTACTTTTCATATTTCATGACAGTTGGCTGAGACGGCCAAAACATGCGCTCGTGGAAACTTTTTTCAAAATCCACTTTGGGCTTGTAAGATGTTGTAAAGTGACTTTCTGTCACAATGCACTACATGCACCTCAACACCCAACTTCATGAACACCACATCAGAGTGAATGATGCGACTGAACCGCGTGCGCTGGAGCCACCAGTGAGCGGCCAGTAGCTCATTGAGGCCCTTTGTGTTGTATGCGCTTGGTTTCAAGCTTCTAAGACCTTCCAATTTCAAGCTATGAAGGAAAAGTGAAGACACGTTTACTTTTCATATTTCATGACAGTTGGCTGAGACGGCCAAAACATGCGCTCGTGGAAACTTTTTTCAAAATCCACTTTGGGCTTGTAAGATGTTGTAAAGTGACTTTCTGTCACAATGCACTACATGCACCTCAACACCCAACTTCATGAACACCACATCAGAGTGAATGATGCGACTGAACCGCGTGCGCTGGAGCCACCAGTGAGCGGCCAGTAGCTCATTGAGGCCCTTTGTGTTGTATGCGCTTGGTTTCAAGCTTCTAAGACCTTCCAATTTCAAGCTATGAAGGAAAAGTGAAGACACGTTTACTTTTCATATTTCATGACAGTTGGCTGAGACGGCCAAAACATGCGCTCGTGGAAACTTTTTTCAAAATCCACTTTGGGCTTGTAAGATGTTGTAAAGTGACTTTCTGTCACAATGCACTACATGCACCTCAACACCCAACTTCATGAACACCACATCAGAGTGAATGATGCGACTGAACCGCGTGCGCTGGAGCCACCAGTGAGCGGCCAGTAGCTCATTGAGGCCCTTTGTGTTGTATGCGCTTGGTTTCAAGCTTCTAAGACCTTCCAATTTCAAGCTATGAAGGAAAAGTGAAGACACGTTTACTTTTCATATTTCATGACAGTTGGCTGAGACGGCCAAAACATGCGCTCGTGGAAACTTTTTTCAAAATCCACTTTGGGCTTGTAAGATGTTGTAAAGTGACTTTCTGTCACAATGCACTACATGCACCTCAACACCCAACTTCATGAACACCACATCAGAGTGAATGATGCGACTGAACCGCGTGCGCTGGAGCCACCAGTGAGCGGCCAGTAGCTCATTGAGGCCCTTTGTGTTGTATGCGCTTGGTTTCAAGCTTCTAAGACCTTCCAATTTCAAGCTATGAAGGAAAAGTGAAGACACGTTTACTTTTCATATTTCATGACAGTTGGCTGAGACGGCCAAAAACATGCGCTCGTGGAAACTTTTTTCAAATCCACTTTGGGCTTGTAAGATGTTGTAAAGTGACTTTCTGTCACAATGCACTACATGCACCTCAACACCCAACTTCATGAACACCACATCAGAGTGAATGATGCGACTGAACCGCGTGCGCTGGAGCCACCAGTGAGCGGCCAGTAGCTCATTGAGGCCCTTTGTGTTGTATGCGCTTGGTTTCAAGCTTCTAAGACCTTCCAATTTCAAGCTATGAAGGAAAAGTGAAGACACGTTTACTTTTCATATTTCATGACAGTTGGCTGAGACGGCCAAAACATGCGCTCGTGGAAACTTTTTTCAAAATCCACTTTGGGCTTGTAAGATGTTGTAAAGTGACTTTCTGTCACAATGCACTACATGCACCTCAACACCCAACTTCATGAACACCACATCAGAGTGAATGATGCGACTGAACCGCGTGCGCTGGAGCCACCAGTGAGCGGCCAGTAGCTCATTGAGGCCCTTTGTGTTGTATGCGCTTGGTTTCAAGCTTCTAAGACCTTCCAATTTCAAGCTATGAAGGAAAAGTGAAGACACGTTTACTTTTCATATTTCATGACAGTTGGCTGAGACGGCCAAAACATGCGCTCGTGGAAACTTTTTTCAAAATCCACTTTGGGCTTGTAAGATGTTGTAAAGTGACTTTCTGTCACAATGCACTACATGCACCTCAACACCCAACTTCATGAACACCACATCAGAGTGAATGATGCGACTGAACCGCGTGCGCTGGAGCCACCAGTGAGCGGCCAGTAGCTCATTGAGGCCCTTTGTGTTGTATGCGCTTGGTTTCAAGCTTCTAAGACCTTCCAATTTCAAGCTATGAAGGAAAAGTGAAGACACGTTTACTTTTCATATTTCATGACAGTTGGCTGAGACGGCCAAAACATGCGCTCGTGGAAACTTTTTTCAAAATCCACTTTGGGCTTGTAAGATGTTGTAAAGTGACTTTCTGTCACAATGCACTACATGCACCTCAACACCCAACTTCATGAACACCACATCAGAGTGAATGATGCGACTGAACCGCGTGCGCTGGAGCCACCAGTGAGCGGCCAGTAGCTCATTGAGGCCCTTTGTGTTGTATGCGCTTGGTTTCAAGCTTCTAAGACCTTCCAATTTCAAGCTATGAAGGAAAAGTGAAGACACGTTTACTTTTCATATTTCATGACAGTTGGCTGAGACGGCCAAAACATGCGCTCGTGGAAACTTTTTTCAAAATCCACTTTGGGCTTGTAAGATGTTGTAAAGTGACTTTCTGTCACAATGCACTACATGCACCTCAACACCCAACTTCATGAACACCACATCAGAGTGAATGATGCGACTGAACCGCGTGCGCTGGAGCCACCAGTGAGCGGCCAGTAGCTCATTGAGGCCCTTTGTGTTGTATGCGCTTGGTTTCAAGCTTCTAAGACCTTCCAATTTCAAGCTATGAAGGAAAAGTGAAGACACGTTTACTTTTCATATTTCATGACAGTTGGCTGAGACGGCCAAAACATGCGCTCGTGGAAACTTTTTTCAAAATCCACTTTGGGCTTGTAAGATGTTGTAAAGTGACTTTCTGTCACAATGCACTACATGCACCTCAACACCCAACTTCATGAACACCACATCAGAGTGAATGATGCGACTGAACCGCGTGCGCTGGAGCCACCAGTGAGCGGCCAGTAGCTCATTGAGGCCCTTTGTGTTGTATGCGCTTGGTTTCAAGCTTCTAAGACCTTCCAATTTCAAGCTATGAAGGAAAAGTGAAGACACGTTTACTTTTCATATTTCATGACAGTTGGCTGAGACGGCCAAAACATGCGCTCGTGGAAACTTTTTTCAAAATCCACTTTGGGCTTGTAAGATGTTGTAAAGTGACTTTCTGTCACAATGCACTACATGCACCTCAACACCCAACTTCATGAACACCACATCAGAGTGAATGATGCGACTGAACCGCGTGCGCTGGAGCCACCAGTGAGCGGCCAGTAGCTCATTGAGGCCCTTTGTGTTGTATGCGCTTGGTTTCAAGCTTCTAAGACCTTCCAATTTCAAGCTATGAAGGAAAAGTGAAGACACGTTTACTTTTCATATTTCATGACAGTTGGCTGAGACGGCCAAAACATGCGCTCGTGGAAACTTTTTTCAAAATCCACTTTGGGCTTGTAAGATGTTGTAAAGTGACTTTCTGTCACAATGCACTACATGCACCTCAACACCCAACTTCATGAACACCACATCAGAGTGAATGATGCGACTGAACCGCGTGCGCTGGAGCCACCAGTGAGCGGCCAGTAGCTCATTGAGGCCCTTTGTGTTGTATGCGCTTGGTTTCAAGCTTCTAAGACCTTCCAATTTCAAGCTATGAAGGAAAAGTGAAGACACGTTTACTTTTCATATTTCATGACAGTTGGCTGAGACGGCCAAAACATGCGCTCGTGGAAACTTTTTTCAAAATCCACTTTGGGCTTGTAAGATGTTGTAAAGTGACTTTCTGTCACAATGCACTACATGCACCTCAACACCCAACTTCATGAACACCACATCAGAGTGAATGATGCGACTGAACCGCGTGCGCTGGAGCCACCAGTGAGCGGCCAGTAGCTCATTGAGGCCCTTTGTGTTGTATGCGCTTGGTTTCAAGCTTCTAAGACCTTCCAATTTCAAGCTATGAAGGAAAAGTGAAGACACGTTTACTTTTCATATTTCATGACAGTTGGCTGAGACGGCCAAAACATGCGCTCGTGGAAACTTTTTTCAAAATCCACTTTGGGCTTGTAAGATGTTGTAAAGTGACTTTCTGTCACAATGCACTACATGCACCTCAACACCCAACTTCATGAACACCACATCAGAGTGAATGATGCGACTGAACCGCGTGCGCTGGAGCCACCAGTGAGCGGCCAGTAGCTCATTGAGGCCCTTTGTGTTGTATGCGCTTGGTTTCAAGCTTCTAAGACCTTCCAATTTCAAGCTATGAAGGAAAAGTGAAGACACGTTTACTTTTCATATTTCATGACAGTTGGCTGAGACGGCCAAAACATGCGCTCGTGGAAACTTTTTTCAAAATCCACTTTGGGCTTGTAAGATGTTGTAAAGTGACTTTCTGTCACAATGCACTACATGCACCTCAACACCCAACTTCATGAACACCACATCAGAGTGAATGATGCGACTGAACCGCGTGCGCTGGAGCCACCAGTGAGCGGCCAGTAGCTCATTGAGGCCCTTTGTGTTGTATGCGCTTGGTTTCAAGCTTCTAAGACCTTCCAATTTCAAGCTATGAAGGAAAAGTGAAGACACGTTTACTTTTCATATTTCATGACAGTTGGCTGAGACGGCCAAAACATGCGCTCGTGGAAACTTTTTTCAAAATCCACTTTGGGCTTGTAAGATGTTGTAAAGTGACTTTCTGTCACAATGCACTACATGCACCTCAACACCCAACTTCATGAACACCACATCAGAGTGAATGATGCGACTGAACCGCGTGCGCTGGAGCCACCAGTGAGCGGCCAGTAGCTCATTGAGGCCCTTTGTGTTGTATGCGCTTGGTTTCAAGCTTCTAAGACCTTCCAATTTCAAGCTATGAAGGAAAAGTGAAGACACGTTTACTTTTCATATTTCATGACAGTTGGCTGAGACGGCCAAAACATGCGCTCGTGGAAACTTTTTTCAAAATCCACTTTGGGCTTGTAAGATGTTGTAAAGTGACTTTCTGTCACAATGCACTACATGCACCTCAACACCCAACTTCATGAACACCACATCAGAGTGAATGATGCGACTGAACCGCGTGCGCTGGAGCCACCAGTGAGCGGCCAGTAGCTCATTGAGGCCCTTTGTGTTGTATGCGCTTGGTTTCAAGCTTCTAAGACCTTCCAATTTCAAGCTATGAAGGAAAAGTGAAGACACGTTTACTTTTCATATTTCATGACAGTTGGCTGAGACGGCCAAAACATGCGCTCGTGGAAACTTTTTTCAAAATCCACTTTGGGCTTGTAAGATGTTGTAAAGTGACTTTCTGTCACAATGCACTACATGCACCTCAACACCCAACTTCATGAACACCACATCAGAGTGAATGATGCGACTGAACCGCGTGCGCTGGAGCCACCAGTGAGCGGCCAGTAGCTCATTGAGGCCCTTTGTGTTGTATGCGCTTGGTTTCAAGCTTCTAAGACCTTCCAATTTCAAGCTATGAAGGAAAAGTGAAGACACGTTTACTTTTCATATTTCATGACAGTTGGCTGAGACGGCCAAAACATGCGCTCGTGGAAACTTTTTTCAAAATCCACTTTGGGCTTGTAAGATGTTGTAAAGTGACTTTCTGTCACAATGCACTACATGCACCTCAACACCCAACTTCATGAACACCACATCAGAGTGAATGATGCGACTGAACCGCGTGCGCTGGAGCCACCAGTGAGCGGCCAGTAGCTCATTGAGGCCCTTTGTGTTGTATGCGCTTGGTTTCAAGCTTCTAAGACCTTCCAATTTCAAGCTATGAAGGAAAAGTGAAGACACGTTTACTTTTCATATTTCATGACAGTTGGCTGAGACGGCCAAAACATGCGCTCGTGGAAACTTTTTTCAAAATCCACTTTGGGCTTGTAAGATGTTGTAAAGTGACTTTCTGTCACAATGCACTACATGCACCTCAACACCCAACTTCATGAACACCACATCAGAGTGAATGATGCGACTGAACCGCGTGCGCTGGAGCCACCAGTGAGCGGCCAGTAGCTCATTGAGGCCCTTTGTGTTGTATGCGCTTGGTTTCAAGCTTCTAAGACCTTCCAATTTCAAGCTATGAAGGAAAAGTGAAGACACGTTTACTTTTCATATTTCATGACAGTTGGCTGAGACGGCCAAAACATGCGCTCGTGGAAACTTTTTTCAAAATCCACTTTGGGCTTGTAAGATGTTGTAAAGTGACTTTCTGTCACAATGCACTACATGCACCTCAACACCCAACTTCATGAACACCACATCAGAGTGAATGATGCGACTGAACCGCGTGCGCTGGAGCCACCAGTGAGCGGCCAGTAGCTCATTGAGGCCCTTTGTGTTGTATGCGCTTGGTTTCAAGCTTCTAAGACCTTCCAATTTCAAGCTATGAAGGAAAAGTGAAGACACGTTTACTTTTCATATTTCATGACAGTTGGCTGAGACGGCCAAAACATGCGCTCGTGGAAACTTTTTTCAAAATCCACTTTGGGCTTGTAAGATGTTGTAAAGTGACTTTCTGTCACAATGCACTACATGCACCTCAACACCCAACTTCATGAACACCACATCAGAGTGAATGATGCGACTGAACCGCGTGCGCTGGAGCCACCAGTGAGCGGCCAGTAGCTCATTGAGGCCCTTTGTGTTGTATGCGCTTGGTTTCAAGCTTCTAAGACCTTCCAATTTCAAGCTATGAAGGAAAAGTGAAGACACGTTTACTTTTCATATTTCATGACAGTTGGCTGAGACGGCCAAAACATGCGCTCGTGGAAACTTTTTTCAAAATCCACTTTGGGCTTGTAAGATGTTGTAAAGTGACTTTCTGTCACAATGCACTACATGCACCTCAACACCCAACTTCATGAACACCACATCAGAGTGAATGATGCGACTGAACCGCGTGCGCTGGAGCCACCAGTGAGCGGCCAGTAGCTCATTGAGGCCCTTTGTGTTGTATGCGCTTGGTTTCAAGCTTCTAAGACCTTCCAATTTCAAGCTATGAAGGAAAAGTGAAGACACGTTTACTTTTCATATTTCATGACAGTTGGCTGAGACGGCCAAAACATGCGCTCGTGGAAACTTTTTTCAAAATCCACTTTGGGCTTGTAAGATGTTGTAAAGTGACTTTCTGTCACAATGCACTACATGCACCTCAACACCCAACTTCATGAACACCACATCAGAGTGAATGATGCGACTGAACCGCGTGCGCTGGAGCCACCAGTGAGCGGCCAGTAGCTCATTGAGGCCCTTTGTGTTGTATGCGCTTGGTTTCAAGCTTCTAAGACCTTCCAATTTCAAGCTATGAAGGAAAAGTGAAGACACGTTTACTTTTCATATTTCATGACAGTTGGCTGAGACGGCCAAAACATGCGCTCGTGGAAACTTTTTTCAAAATCCACTTTGGGCTTGTAAGATGTTGTAAAGTGACTTTCTGTCACAATGCACTACATGCACCTCAACACCCAACTTCATGAACACCACATCAGAGTGAATGATGCGACTGAACCGCGTGCGCTGGAGCCACCAGTGAGCGGCCAGTAGCTCATTGAGGCCCTTTGTGTTGTATGCGCTTGGTTTCAAGCTTCTAAGACCTTCCAATTTCAAGCTATGAAGGAAAAGTGAAGACACGTTTACTTTTCATATTTCATGACAGTTGGCTGAGACGGCCAAAACATGCGCTCGTGGAAACTTTTTTCAAAATCCACTTTGGGCTTGTAAGATGTTGTAAAGTGACTTTCTGTCACAATGCACTACATGCACCTCAACACCCAACTTCATGAACACCACATCAGAGTGAATGATGCGACTGAACCGCGTGCGCTGGAGCCACCAGTGAGCGGCCAGTAGCTCATTGAGGCCCTTTGTGTTGTATGCGCTTGGTTTCAAGCTTCTAAGACCTTCCAATTTCAAGCTATGAAGGAAAAGTGAAGACACGTTTACTTTTCATATTTCATGACAGTTGGCTGAGACGGCCAAAACATGCGCTCGTGGAAACTTTTTTCAAAATCCACTTTGGGCTTGTAAGATGTTGTAAAGTGACTTTCTGTCACAATGCACTACATGCACCTCAACACCCAACTTCATGAACACCACATCAGAGTGAATGATGCGACTGAACCGCGTGCGCTGGAGCCACCAGTGAGCGGCCAGTAGCTCATTGAGGCCCTTTGTGTTGTATGCGCTTGGTTTCAAGCTTCTAAGACCTTCCAATTTCAAGCTATGAAGGAAAAGTGAAGACACGTTTACTTTTCATATTTCATGACAGTTGGCTGAGACGGCCAAAACATGCGCTCGTGGAAACTTTTTTCAAAATCCACTTTGGGCTTGTAAGATGTTGTAAAGTGACTTTCTGTCACAATGCACTACATGCACCTCAACACCCAACTTCATGAACACCACATCAGAGTGAATGATGCGACTGAACCGCGTGCGCTGGAGCCACCAGTGAGCGGCCAGTAGCTCATTGAGGCCCTTTGTGTTGTATGCGCTTGGTTTCAAGCTTCTAAGACCTTCCAATTTCAAGCTATGAAGGAAAAGTGAAGACACGTTTACTTTTCATATTTCATGACAGTTGGCTGAGACGGCCAAAACATGCGCTCGTGGAAACTTTTTTCAAAATCCACTTTGGGCTTGTAAGATGTTGTAAAGTGACTTTCTGTCACAATGCACTACATGCACCTCAACACCCAACTTCATGAACACCACATCAGAGTGAATGATGCGACTGAACCGCGTGCGCTGGAGCCACCAGTGAGCGGCCAGTAGCTCATTGAGGCCCTTTGTGTTGTATGCGCTTGGTTTCAAGCTTCTAAGACCTTCCAATTTCAAGCTATGAAGGAAAAGTGAAGACACGTTTACTTTTCATATTTCATGACAGTTGGCTGAGACGGCCAAAACATGCGCTCGTGGAAACTTTTTTCAAAATCCACTTTGGGCTTGTAAGATGTTGTAAAGTGACTTTCTGTCACAATGCACTACATGCACCTCAACACCCAACTTCATGAACACCACATCAGAGTGAATGATGCGACTGAACCGCGTGCGCTGGAGCCACCAGTGAGCGGCCAGTAGCTCATTGAGGCCCTTTGTGTTGTATGCGCTTGGTTTCAAGCTTCTAAGACCTTCCAATTTCAAGCTATGAAGGAAAAGTGAAGACACGTTTACTTTTCATATTTCATGACAGTTGGCTGAGACGGCCAAAACATGCGCTCGTGGAAACTTTTTTCAAAATCCACTTTGGGCTTGTAAGATGTTGTAAAGTGACTTTCTGTCACAATGCACTACATGCACCTCAACACCCAACTTCATGAACACCACATCAGAGTGAATGATGCGACTGAACCGCGTGCGCTGGAGCCACCAGTGAGCGGCCAGTAGCTCATTGAGGCCCTTTGTGTTGTATGCGCTTGGTTTCAAGCTTCTAAGACCTTCCAATTTCAAGCTATGAAGGAAAAGTGAAGACACGTTTACTTTTCATATTTCATGACAGTTGGCTGAGACGGCCAAAACATGCGCTCGTGGAAACTTTTTTCAAAATCCACTTTGGGCTTGTAAGATGTTGTAAAGTGACTTTCTGTCACAATGCACTACATGCACCTCAACACCCAACTTCATGAACACCACATCAGAGTGAATGATGCGACTGAACCGCGTGCGCTGGAGCCACCAGTGAGCGGCCAGTAGCTCATTGAGGCCCTTTGTGTTGTATGCGCTTGGTTTCAAGCTTCTAAGACCTTCCAATTTCAAGCTATGAAGGAAAAGTGAAGACACGTTTACTTTTCATATTTCATGACAGTTGGCTGAGACGGCCAAAACATGCGCTCGTGGAAACTTTTTTCAAAATCCACTTTGGGCTTGTAAGATGTTGTAAAGTGACTTTCTGTCACAATGCACTACATGCACCTCAACACCCAACTTCATGAACACCACATCAGAGTGAATGATGCGACTGAACCGCGTGCGCTGGAGCCACCAGTGAGCGGCCAGTAGCTCATTGAGGCCCTTTGTGTTGTATGCGCTTGGTTTCAAGCTTCTAAGACCTTCCAATTTCAAGCTATGAAGGAAAAGTGAAGACACGTTTACTTTTCATATTTCATGACAGTTGGCTGAGACGGCCAAAACATGCGCTCGTGGAAACTTTTTTCAAAATCCACTTTGGGCTTGTAAGATGTTGTAAAGTGACTTTCTGTCACAATGCACTACATGCACCTCAACACCCAACTTCATGAACACCACATCAGAGTGAATGATGCGACTGAACCGCGTGCGCTGGAGCCACCAGTGAGCGGCCAGTAGCTCATTGAGGCCCTTTGTGTTGTATGCGCTTGGTTTCAAGCTTCTAAGACCTTCCAATTTCAAGCTATGAAGGAAAAGTGAAGACACGTTTACTTTTCATATTTCATGACAGTTGGCTGAGACGGCCAAAACATGCGCTCGTGGAAACTTTTTTCAAAATCCACTTTGGGCTTGTAAGATGTTGTAAAGTGACTTTCTGTCACAATGCACTACATGCACCTCAACACCCAACTTCATGAACACCACATCAGAGTGAATGATGCGACTGAACCGCGTGCGCTGGAGCCACCAGTGAGCGGCCAGTAGCTCATTGAGGCCCTTTGTGTTGTATGCGCTTGGTTTCAAGCTTCTAAGACCTTCCAATTTCAAGCTATGAAGGAAAAGTGAAGACACGTTTACTTTTCATATTTCATGACAGTTGGCTGAGACGGCCAAAACATGCGCTCGTGGAAACTTTTTTCAAAATCCACTTTGGGCTTGTAAGATGTTGTAAAGTGACTTTCTGTCACAATGCACTACATGCACCTCAACACCCAACTTCATGAACACCACATCAGAGTGAATGATGCGACTGAACCGCGTGCGCTGGAGCCACCAGTGAGCGGCCAGTAGCTCATTGAGGCCCTTTGTGTTGTATGCGCTTGGTTTCAAGCTTCTAAGACCTTCCAATTTCAAGCTATGAAGGAAAAGTGAAGACACGTTTACTTTTCATATTTCATGACAGTTGGCTGAGACGGCCAAAACATGCGCTCGTGGAAACTTTTTTCAAAATCCACTTTGGGCTTGTAAGATGTTGTAAAGTGACTTTCTGTCACAATGCACTACATGCACCTCAACACCCAACTTCATGAACACCACATCAGAGTGAATGATGCGACTGAACCGCGTGCGCTGGAGCCACCATGTGAGCGGCCAGTAGCTCATTGAGGCCCTTTGTGTTGTATGCGCTTGGTTTCAAGCTTCTAAGACCTTCCAATTTCAAGCTATGAAGGAAAAGTGAAGACACGTTTACTTTTCATATTTCATGACAGTTGGCTGAGACGGCCAAAACATGCGCTCGTGGAAACTTTTTTCAAAATCCACTTTGGGCTTGTAAGATGTTGTAAAGTGACTTTCTGTCACAATGCACTACATGCACCTCAACACCCAACTTCATGAACACCACATCAGAGTGAATGTGCGACTGAACCGCGTGCGCTGGAGCCACCAGTGAGCGGCCAGTAGCTCATTGAGGCCCTTTGTGTTGTATGCGCTTGGTTTCAAGCTTCTAAGACCTTCCAATTTCAAGCTATGAAGGAAAAGTGAAGACACGTTTACTTTTCATATTTCATGACAGTTGGCTGAGACGGCCAAAACATGCGCTCGTGGAAACTTTTTTCAAAATCCACTTTGGGCTTGTAAGATGTTGTAAAGTGACTTTCTGTCACAATGCACTACATGCACCTCAACACCCAACTTCATGAACACCACATCAGAGTGAATGATGCGACTGAACCGCGTGCGCTGGAGCCACCAGTGAGCGGCCAGTAGCTCATTGAGGCCCTTTGTGTTGTATGCGCTTGGTTTCAAGCTTCTAAGACCTTCCAATTTCAAGCTATGAAGGAAAAGTGAAGACACGTTTACTTTTCATATTTCATGACAGTTGGCTGAGACGGCCAAAACATGCGCTCGTGGAAACTTTTTTCAAAATCCACTTTGGGCTTGTAAGATGTTGTAAAGTGACTTTCTGTCACAATGCACTACATGCACCTCAACACCCAACTTCATGAACACCACATCAGAGTGAATGATGCGACTGAACCGCGTGCGCTGGAGCCACCAGTGAGCGGCCAGTAGCTCATTGAGGCCCTTTGTGTTGTATGCGCTTGGTTTCAAGCTTCTAAGACCTTCCAATTTCAAGCTATGAAGGAAAAGTGAAGACACGTTTACTTTTCATATTTCATGACAGTTGGCTGAGACGGCCAAAACATGCGCTCGTGGAAACTTTTTTCAAAATCCACTTTGGGCTTGTAAGATGTTGTAAAGTGACTTTCTGTCACAATGCACTACATGCACCTCAACACCCAACTTCATGAACACCACATCAGAGTGAATGATGCGACTGAACCGCGTGCGCTGGAGCCACCAGTGAGCGGCCAGTAGCTCATTGAGGCCCTTTGTGTTGTATGCGCTTGGTTTCAAGCTTCTAAGACCTTCCAATTTCAAGCTATGAAGGAAAAGTGAAGACACGTTTACTTTTCATATTTCATGACAGTTGGCTGAGACGGCCAAAACATGCGCTCGTGGAAACTTTTTTCAAAATCCACTTTGGGCTTGTAAGATGTTGTAAAGTGACTTTCTGTCACAATGCACTACATGCACCTCAACACCCAACTTCATGAACACCACATCAGAGTGAATGATGCGACTGAACCGCGTGCGCTGGAGCCACCAGTGAGCGGCCAGTAGCTCATTGAGGCCCTTTGTGTTGTATGCGCTTGGTTTCAAGCTTCTAAGACCTTCCAATTTCAAGCTATGAAGGAAAAGTGAAGACACGTTTACTTTTCATATTTCATGAGAGTTGGCTGAGACGGCCAAAACATGCGCTCGTGGAAACTTTTTTCAAAATCCACTTTGGGCTTGTAAGATGTTGTAAAGTGACTTTCTGTCACAATGCACTACATGCACCTCAACACCCAACTTCATGAACACCACATCAGAGTGAATGATGCGACTGAACCGCGTGCGCTGGAGCCACCAGTGAGCGGCCAGTAGCTCATTGAGGCCCTTTGTGTTGTATGCGCTTGGTTTCAAGCTTCTAAGACCTTCCAATTTCAAGCTATGAAGGAAAAGTGAAGACACGTTTACTTTTCATATTTCATGACAGTTGGCTGAGACGGCCAAAACATGCGCTCGTGGAAACTTTTTTCAAAATCCACTTTGGGCTTGTAAGATGTTGTAAAGTGACTTTCTGTCACAATGCACTACATGCACCTCAACACCCAACTTCATGAACACCACATCAGAGTGAATGATGCGACTGAACCGCGTGCGCTGGAGCCACCAGTGAGCGGCCAGTAGCTCATTGAGGCCCTTTGTGTTGTATGCGCTTGGTTTCAAGCTTCTAAGACCTTCCAATTTCAAGCTATGAAGGAAAAGTGAAGACACGTTTACTTTTCATATTTCATGAGAGTTGGCTGAGACGGCCAAAACATGCGCTCGTGGAAACTTTTTTCAAAATCCACTTTGGGCTTGTAAGATGTTGTAAAGTGACTTTCTGTCACAATGCACTACATGCACCTCAACACCCAACTTCATGAACACCACATCAGAGTGAATGATGCGACTGAACCGCGTGCGCTGGAGCCACCAGTGAGCGGCCAGTAGCTCATTGAGGCCCTTTGTGTTGTATGCGCTTGGTTTCAAGCTTCTAAGACCTTCCAATTTCAAGCTATGAAGGAAAAGTGAAGACACGTTTACTTTTCATATTTCATGACAGTTGGCTGAGACCAGGGGCGGTTCTAGGGGCGGGGCCACAGGGGCCCTGGCCCCTACTGAAATCTGATTGGCCCCCGAAGTGCCCCTGTTCCATTAATCGCCGATGAAAGAGCAACCGGAGTCTTTTTAACGCACACATTAAAAACGCACACATTTTCTTTGTTACATTGCTCCGCTATTATTAGTCACAGCGAGATGAGACTTATATTGCAGGAAAGAGCAGAACCGGGGCTTTCCAACGATACTAGACACTTGTCTGTACGATCAAGTATGAAAATAAAATAAAATCATGAAGTTAAATCAAAGTATATCATATTTACAGTCTATATTGCTCTGCGTTCACCGGCGCATCCAGAACTCTCGCTTGAATTACTCGCGGACCACGCATCGCACAGACATGACACGCATATCAAATGAAAGAGGAGAAGCAGAGCTTTGCATTGATACCAAATACATCGATAATTTCGTATTATAAAATCAGACGAAGTTACAAACAAATAATAATGTCATATAGCTAAATGGCTACCTTTACTCTCGTTTGATTTCCTCGTGAAACCGCTATCAAAAAGATATGGCACGCATGTCAGATGAAAGAGGAGAGCTAGAGCTATCCACAGATACCAAATACAACCTTCTAGGCCATAAAACAGACGAAGTGACAGCAAAATAATAACTTCATTTAGCTCCACTTACCTCGTGTTTTTGTGTGGCATAATAGCCTTTGTTCATAATCCAATGTTATCATGTGTTTCTCTTTGACAAGTCACGTTCATAACACGGTTTTGAGATCCTAGCAAACTCCTGTATGGTATCCAATTCAAGACTCATATTGCATCCAAATTTGTTTGTCAAATAAACACTTTTTGCCTTTACTGTGTTCATTGCAATGCAGTAAAACAAATATTATAGAGAAACATCATCTGTGCACGTCATGTGTGCTATCGCAAACAAGTCATGTCAGATCAGCTAGTGTCACAAATATGGAGAGATCAGCTAGTGTCACAAATATGGAGAGAAAGTCATTTTTTCATCACTAAATAAAAATTGCCATTTATTTCTGGAAGGCACACACCACATATTTCTGTAAATTGCTCAGCCCCAAAGTATACCTCCATCGTGGTTCTTATATTGCCATTTTCAGGACAGTCAGGCCTACACAACCATGCAAGTCATGTTGAGCTGTCAGCTTGCTGTGGTGAGATAGCCTACACGTCAAAATGTAAGAATTTGTATAGTACGCTTTTCAAATTTGTATTATTTAAAAATCTAAATCAAATCAATGCAAGTATTTATACATGATATTGTGGCAGATCTGGACTGTGCTGAAAAAAGCAATATGTAGCATGTGTGAATGGCACTTACAATGACCAGAATAAATGCTTCTAACTAGAGGTAGTGAAAATGCCCTTAAAACAGCTTAGGGCTCATATTAAACGAGTGGCTGCTCTGCTCAGTTGCAGCAAATAAATAAGTAGCCTATAAGGGTAAGAGTAGCCTATGTGTATCAGATCAAGAGAGTGCTGGATAGGATAGAAAAAAAGTGACCACACTCCTTGAGTTTGTTGCTTTTCTGGAGTCTTTCAAAGAGATGTTCCATGAGCTTTTCAGGCTTGCTGTAATGTGTGTGTGTGTGGGGGGGGTGTCTATTGTTGTATGCAGTGTACCCTTTATGCATAGTAGCCTATAGATAAGAGTATAAGGGTAAGAGTATGTGTATCAGATCAAGAGAGTGCTGGATAGGATAGAAAAAAGTGACCACGCTCCTTGAGTTTGTTGCTTTTCTGGAGTCTATCAAAGAGATGTTCCATGAGCTTTTCAGGCTTGGCAGTATTGCTGTAGTAATGTGTGTGTGTGTGTGTGTGTGTGTGTGTGTGTGTGTGTGTGTGTGTGTGTGTGTGTGTGTGTGGTCTATGCATTGTTGTATGCAGTGTACCCTTTATGCATAGTATAAATAAGAGTATAAGGGTAAGAGTATGTGCGTGTGGTGTGTTGCATTCAATGAGTTCTATGCATTGTGTCCTTTACGCACAGTATAAATAAATGAGAAAACTTGAACTGAATAAATTATTTTCTGTGCTTGGATGTACCCTGTACTCGGCCCCTGAATGTAACATCTGGCCCCTTAATGGCCCCTGTTACAGAAAAATCCTAGAACCGCCACTGGCTGAGACGGCCAAAACATGCGCTCGTGGAAACTTTTTTCAAAATCCACTTTGGGCTTGTAAGATGTTGTAAAGTGACTTTCTGTCACAATGCACTACATGCACCTCAACACCCAACTTCATGAACACCACATCAGAGTGAATGATGCGACTGAACCGCGTGCGCTGGAGCCACCAGTGAGCGGCCAGTAGCTCATTGAGGCCCTTTGTGTTGTATGCGCTTGGTTTCAAGCTTCTAAGACCTTCCAATTTCAAGCTATGAAGGAAAAGTGAAGACACGTTTACTTTTCATATTTCATGACAGTTGGCTGAGACGGCCAAAACATGCGCTCGTGGAAACTTTTTTCAAAATCCACTTTGGGCTTGTAAGATGTTGTAAAGTGACTTTCTGTCACAATGCACTACATGCACCTCAACACCCAACTTCATGAACACCACATCAGAGTGAATGATGCGACTGAACCGCGTGCGCTGGAGCCACCAGTGAGCGGCCAGTAGCTCATTGAGGCCCTTTGTGTTGTATGCGCTTGGTTTCAAGCTTCTAAGACCTTCCAATTTCAAGCTATGAAGGAAAAGTGAAGACACGTTTACTTTTCATATTTCATGACAGTTGGCTGAGACGGCCAAAACATGCGCTCGTGGAAACTTTTTTCAAAATCCACTTTGGGCTTGTAAGATGTTGTAAAGTGACTTTCTGTCACAATGCACTACATGCACCTCAACACCCAACTTCATGAACACCACATCAGAGTGAATGATGCGACTGAACCGCGTGCGCTGGAGCCACCAGTGAGCGGCCAGTAGCTCATTGAGGCCCTTTGTGTTGTATGCGCTTGGTTTCAAGCTTCTAAGACCTTCCAATTTCAAGCTATGAAGGAAAAGTGAAGACACGTTTACTTTTCATATTTCATGACAGTTGGCTGAGACGGCCAAAACATGCGCTCGTGGAAACTTTTTTCAAAATCCACTTTGGGCTTGTAAGATGTTGTAAAGTGACTTTCTGTCACAATGCACTACATGCACCTCAACACCCAACTTCATGAACACCACATCAGAGTGAATGATGCGACTGAACCGCGTGCGCTGGAGCCACCAGTGAGCGGCCAGTAGCTCATTGAGGCCCTTTGTGTTGTATGCGCTTGGTTTCAAGCTTCTAAGACCTTCCAATTTCAAGCTATGAAGGAAAAGTGAAGACACGTTTACTTTTCATATTTCATGACAGTTGGCTGAGACGGCCAAAACATGCGCTCGTGGAAACTTTTTTCAAAATCCACTTTGGGCTTGTAAGATGTTGTAAAGTGACTTTCTGTCACAATGCACTACATGCACCTCAACACCCAACTTCATGAACACCACATCAGAGTGAATGATGCGACTGAACCGCGTGCGCTGGAGCCACCAGTGAGCGGCCAGTAGCTCATTGAGGCCCTTTGTGTTGTATGCGCTTGGTTTCAAGCTTCTAAGACCTTCCAATTTCAAGCTATGAAGGAAAAGTGAAGACACGTTTACTTTTCATATTTCATGACAGTTGGCTGAGACGGCCAAAACATGCGCTCGTGGAAACTTTTTTCAAAATCCACTTTGGGCTTGTAAGATGTTGTAAAGTGACTTTCTGTCACAATGCACTACATGCACCTCAACACCCAACTTCATGAACACCACATCAGAGTGAATGATGCGACTGAACCGCGTGCGCTGGAGCCACCAGTGAGCGGCCAGTAGCTCATTGAGGCCCTTTGTGTTGTATGCGCTTGGTTTCAAGCTTCTAAGACCTTCCAATTTCAAGCTATGAAGGAAAAGTGAAGACACGTTTACTTTTCATATTTCATGACAGTTGGCTGAGACGGCCAAAACATGCGCTCGTGGAAACTTTTTTCAAAATCCACTTTGGGCTTGTAAGATGTTGTAAAGTGACTTTCTGTCACAATGCACTACATGCACCTCAACACCCAACTTCATGAACACCACATCAGAGTGAATGATGCGACTGAACCGCGTGCGCTGGAGCCACCAGTGAGCGGCCAGTAGCTCATTGAGGCCCTTTGTGTTGTATGCGCTTGGTTTCAAGCTTCTAAGACCTTCCAATTTCAAGCTATGAAGGAAAAGTGAAGACACGTTTACTTTTCATATTTCATGACAGTTGGCTGAGACGGCCAAAACATGCGCTCGTGGAAACTTTTTTCAAAATCCACTTTGGGCTTGTAAGATGTTGTAAAGTGACTTTCTGTCACAATGCACTACATGCACCTCAACACCCAACTTCATGAACACCACATCAGAGTGAATGATGCGACTGAACCGCGTGCGCTGGAGCCACCAGTGAGCGGCCAGTAGCTCATTGAGGCCCTTTGTGTTGTATGCGCTTGGTTTCAAGCTTCTAAGACCTTCCAATTTCAAGCTATGAAGGAAAAGTGAAGACACGTTTACTTTTCATATTTCATGACAGTTGGCTGAGACGGCCAAAACATGCGCTCGTGGAAACTTTTTTCAAAATCCACTTTGGGCTTGTAAGATGTTGTAAAGTGACTTTCTGTCACAATGCACTACATGCACCTCAACACCCAACTTCATGAACACCACATCAGAGTGAATGATGCGACTGAACCGCGTGCGCTGGAGCCACCAGTGAGCGGCCAGTAGCTCATTGAGGCCCTTTGTGTTGTATGCGCTTGGTTTCAAGCTTCTAAGACCTTCCAATTTCAAGCTATGAAGGAAAAGTGAAGACACGTTTACTTTTCATATTTCATGACAGTTGGCTGAGACGGCCAAAACATGCGCTCGTGGAAACTTTTTTCAAAATCCACTTTGGGCTTGTAAGATGTTGTAAAGTGACTTTCTGTCACAATGCACTACATGCACCTCAACACCCAACTTCATGAACACCACATCAGAGTGAATGATGCGACTGAACCGCGTGCGCTGGAGCCACCAGTGAGCGGCCAGTAGCTCATTGAGGCCCTTTGTGTTGTATGCGCTTGGTTTCAAGCTTCTAAGACCTTCCAATTTCAAGCTATGAAGGAAAAGTGAAGACACGTTTACTTTTCATATTTCATGACAGTTGGCTGAGACGGCCAAAACATGCGCTCGTGGAAACTTTTTTCAAAATCCACTTTGGGCTTGTAAGATGTTGTAAAGTGACTTTCTGTCACAATGCACTACATGCACCTCAACACCCAACTTCATGAACACCACATCAGAGTGAATGATGCGACTGAACCGCGTGCGCTGGAGCCACCAGTGAGCGGCCAGTAGCTCATTGAGGCCCTTTGTGTTGTATGCGCTTGGTTTCAAGCTTCTAAGACCTTCCAATTTCAAGCTATGAAGGAAAAGTGAAGACACGTTTACTTTTCATATTTCATGACAGTTGGCTGAGACGGCCAAAACATGCGCTCGTGGAAACTTTTTTCAAAATCCACTTTGGGCTTGTAAGATGTTGTAAAGTGACTTTCTGTCACAATGCACTACATGCACCTCAACACCCAACTTCATGAACACCACATCAGAGTGAATGATGCGACTGAACCGCGTGCGCTGGAGCCACCAGTGAGCGGCCAGTAGCTCATTGAGGCCCTTTGTGTTGTATGCGCTTGGTTTCAAGCTTCTAAGACCTTCCAATTTCAAGCTATGAAGGAAAAGTGAAGACACGTTTACTTTTCATATTTCATGACAGTTGGCTGAGACGGCCAAAACATGCGCTCGTGGAAACTTTTTTCAAAATCCACTTTGGGCTTGTAAGATGTTGTAAAGTGACTTTCTGTCACAATGCACTACATGCACCTCAACACCCAACTTCATGAACACCACATCAGAGTGAATGATGCGACTGAACCGCGTGCGCTGGAGCCACCAGTGAGCGGCCAGTAGCTCATTGAGGCCCTTTGTGTTGTATGCGCTTGGTTTCAAGCTTCTAAGACCTTCCAATTTCAAGCTATGAAGGAAAAGTGAAGACACGTTTACTTTTCATATTTCATGACAGTTGGCTGAGACGGCCAAAACATGCGCTCGTGGAAACTTTTTTCAAAATCCACTTTGGGCTTGTAAGATGTTGTAAAGTGACTTTCTGTCACAATGCACTACATGCACCTCAACACCCAACTTCATGAACACCACATCAGAGTGAATGATGCGACTGAACCGCGTGCGCTGGAGCCACCAGTGAGCGGCCAGTAGCTCATTGAGGCCCTTTGTGTTGTATGCGCTTGGTTTCAAGCTTCTAAGACCTTCCAATTTCAAGCTATGAAGGAAAAGTGAAGACACGTTTACTTTTCATATTTCATGAGAGTTGGCTGAGACGGCCAAAACATGCGCTCGTGGAAACTTTTTTCAAAATCCACTTTGGGCTTGTAAGATGTTGTAAAGTGACTTTCTGTCACAATGCACTACATGCACCTCAACACCCAACTTCATGAACACCACATCAGAGTGAATGATGCGACTGAACCGCGTGCGCTGGAGCCACCAGTGAGCGGCCAGTAGCTCATTGAGGCCCTTTGTGTTGTATGCGCTTGGTTTCAAGCTTCTAAGACCTTCCAATTTCAAGCTATGAAGGAAAAGTGAAGACACGTTTACTTTTCATATTTCATGACAGTTGGCTGAGACGGCCAAAACATGCGCTCGTGGAAACTTTTTTCAAAATCCACTTTGGGCTTGTAAGATGTTGTAAAGTGACTTTCTGTCACAATGCACTACATGCACCTCAACACCCAACTTCATGAACACCACATCAGAGTGAATGATGCGACTGAACCGCGTGCGCTGGAGCCACCAGTGAGCGGCCAGTAGCTCATTGAGGCCCTTTGTGTTGTATGCGCTTGGTTTCAAGCTTCTAAGACCTTCCAATTTCAAGCTATGAAGGAAAAGTGAAGACACGTTTACTTTTCATATTTCATGACAGTTGGCTGAGACGGCCAAAACATGCGCTCGTGGAAACTTTTTTCAAAATCCACTTTGGGCTTGTAAGATGTTGTAAAGTGACTTTCTGTCACAATGCACTACATGCACCTCAACACCCAACTTCATGAACACCACATCAGAGTGAATGATGCGACTGAACCGCGTGCGCTGGAGCCACCAGTGAGCGGCCAGTAGCTCATTGAGGCCCTTTGTGTTGTATGCGCTTGGTTTCAAGCTTCTAAGACCTTCCAATTTCAAGCTATGAAGGAAAAGTGAAGACACGTTTACTTTTCATATTTCATGACAGTTGGCTGAGACGGCCAAAACATGCGCTCGTGGAAACTTTTTTCAAAATCCACTTTGGGCTTGTAAGATGTTGTAAAGTGACTTTCTGTCACAATGCACTACATGCACCTCAACACCCAACTTCATGAACACCACATCAGAGTGAATGATGCGACTGAACCGCGTGCGCTGGAGCCACCAGTGAGCGGCCAGTAGCTCATTGAGGCCCTTTGTGTTGTATGCGCTTGGTTTCAAGCTTCTAAGACCTTCCAATTTCAAGCTATGAAGGAAAAGTGAAGACACGTTTACTTTTCATATTTCATGACAGTTGGCTGAGACGGCCAAAACATGCGCTCGTGGAAACTTTTTTCAAAATCCACTTTGGGCTTGTAAGATGTTGTAAAGTGACTTTCTGTCACAATGCACTACATGCACCTCAACACCCAACTTCATGAACACCACATCAGAGTGAATGATGCGACTGAACCGCGTGCGCTGGAGCCACCAGTGAGCGGCCAGTAGCTCATTGAGGCCCTTTGTGTTGTATGCGCTTGGTTTCAAGCTTCTAAGACCTTCCAATTTCAAGCTATGAAGGAAAAGTGAAGACACGTTTACTTTTCATATTTCATGACAGTTGGCTGAGACGGCCAAAACATGCGCTCGTGGAAACTTTTTTCAAAATCCACTTTGGGCTTGTAAGATGTTGTAAAGTGACTTTCTGTCACAATGCACTACATGCACCTCAACACCCAACTTCATGAACACCACATCAGAGTGAATGATGCGACTGAACCGCGTGCGCTGGAGCCACCAGTGAGCGGCCAGTAGCTCATTGAGGCCCTTTGTGTTGTATGCGCTTGGTTTCAAGCTTCTAAGACCTTCCAATTTCAAGCTATGAAGGAAAAGTGAAGACACGTTTACTTTTCATATTTCATGACAGTTGGCTGAGACGGCCAAAACATGCGCTCGTGGAAACTTTTTTCAAAATCCACTTTGGGCTTGTAAGATGTTGTAAAGTGACTTTCTGTCACAATGCACTACATGCACCTCAACACCCAACTTCATGAACACCACATCAGAGTGAATGATGCGACTGAACCGCGTGCGCTGGAGCCACCAGTGAGCGGCCAGTAGCTCATTGAGGCCCTTTGTGTTGTATGCGCTTGGTTTCAAGCTTCTAAGACCTTCCAATTTCAAGCTATGAAGGAAAAGTGAAGACACGTTTACTTTTCATATTTCATGACAGTTGGCTGAGACGGCCAAAACATGCGCTCGTGGAAACTTTTTTCAAAATCCACTTTGGGCTTGTAAGATGTTGTAAAGTGACTTTCTGTCACAATGCACTACATGCACCTCAACACCCAACTTCATGAACACCACATCAGAGTGAATGATGCGACTGAACCGCGTGCGCTGGAGCCACCAGTGAGCGGCCAGTAGCTCATTGAGGCCCTTTGTGTTGTATGCGCTTGGTTTCAAGCTTCTAAGACCTTCCAATTTCAAGCTATGAAGGAAAAGTGAAGACACGTTTACTTTTCATATTTCATGACAGTTGGCTGAGACGGCCAAAACATGCGCTCGTGGAAACTTTTTTCAAAATCCACTTTGGGCTTGTAAGATGTTGTAAAGTGACTTTCTGTCACAATGCACTACATGCACCTCAACACCCAACTTCATGAACACCACATCAGAGTGAATGATGCGACTGAACCGCGTGCGCTGGAGCCACCAGTGAGCGGCCAGTAGCTCATTGAGGCCCTTTGTGTTGTATGCGCTTGGTTTCAAGCTTCTAAGACCTTCCAATTTCAAGCTATGAAGGAAAAGTGAAGACACGTTTACTTTTCATATTTCATGACAGTTGGCTGAGACGGCCAAAACATGCGCTCGTGGAAACTTTTTTCAAAATCCACTTTGGGCTTGTAAGATGTTGTAAAGTGACTTTCTGTCACAATGCACTACATGCACCTCAACACCCAACTTCATGAACACCACATCAGAGTGAATGATGCGACTGAACCGCGTGCGCTGGAGCCACCAGTGAGCGGCCAGTAGCTCATTGAGGCCCTTTGTGTTGTATGCGCTTGGTTTCAAGCTTCTAAGACCTTCCAATTTCAAGCTATGAAGGAAAAGTGAAGACACGTTTACTTTTCATATTTCATGACAGTTGGCTGAGACGGCCAAAACATGCGCTCGTGGAAACTTTTTTCAAAATCCACTTTGGGCTTGTAAGATGTTGTAAAGTGACTTTCTGTCACAATGCACTACATGCACCTCAACACCCAACTTCATGAACACCACATCAGAGTGAATGATGCGACTGAACCGCGTGCGCTGGAGCCACCAGTGAGCGGCCAGTAGCTCATTGAGGCCCTTTGTGTTGTATGCGCTTGGTTTCAAGCTTCTAAGACCTTCCAATTTCAAGCTATGAAGGAAAAGTGAAGACACGTTTACTTTTCATATTTCATGACAGTTGGCTGAGACGGCCAAAACATGCGCTCGTGGAAACTTTTTTCAAAATCCACTTTGGGCTTGTAAGATGTTGTAAAGTGACTTTCTGTCACAATGCACTACATGCACCTCAACACCCAACTTCATGAACACCACATCAGAGTGAATGATGCGACTGAACCGCGTGCGCTGGAGCCACCAGTGAGCGGCCAGTAGCTCATTGAGGCCCTTTGTGTTGTATGCGCTTGGTTTCAAGCTTCTAAGACCTTCCAATTTCAAGCTATGAAGGAAAAGTGAAGACACGTTTACTTTTCATATTTCATGACAGTTGGCTGAGACGGCCAAAACATGCGCTCGTGGAAACTTTTTTCAAAATCCACTTTGGGCTTGTAAGATGTTGTAAAGTGACTTTCTGTCACAATGCACTACATGCACCTCAACACCCAACTTCATGAACACCACATCAGAGTGAATGATGCGACTGAACCGCGTGCGCTGGAGCCACCAGTGAGCGGCCAGTAGCTCATTGAGGCCCTTTGTGTTGTATGCGCTTGGTTTCAAGCTTCTAAGACCTTCCAATTTCAAGCTATGAAGGAAAAGTGAAGACACGTTTACTTTTCATATTTCATGACAGTTGGCTGAGACGGCCAAAACATGCGCTCGTGGAAACTTTTTTCAAAATCCACTTTGGGCTTGTAAGATGTTGTAAAGTGACTTTCTGTCACAATGCACTACATGCACCTCAACACCCAACTTCATGAACACCACATCAGAGTGAATGATGCGACTGAACCGCGTGCGCTGGAGCCACCAGTGAGCGGCCAGTAGCTCATTGAGGCCCTTTGTGTTGTATGCGCTTGGTTTCAAGCTTCTAAGACCTTCCAATTTCAAGCTATGAAGGAAAAGTGAAGACACGTTTACTTTTCATATTTCATGACAGTTGGCTGAGACGGCCAAAACATGCGCTCGTGGAAACTTTTTTCAAAATCCACTTTGGGCTTGTAAGATGTTGTAAAGTGACTTTCTGTCACAATGCACTGCATGCACCTCAACACCCAACTTCATGAACACCACATCAGAGTGAATGATGCGACTGAACCGCGTGCGCTGGAGCCACCAGTGAGCGGCCAGTAGCTCATTGAGGCCCTTTGTGTTGTATGCGCTTGGTTTCAAGCTTCTAAGACCTTCCAATTTCAAGCTATGAAGGAAAAGTGAAGACACGTTTACTTTTCATATTTCATGACAGTTGGCTGAGACGGCCAAAACATGCGCTCGTGGAAACTTTTTTCAAAATCCACTTTGGGCTTGTAAGATGTTGTAAAGTGACTTTCTGTCACAATGCACTACATGCACCTCAACACCCAACTTCATGAACACCACATCAGAGTGAATGATGCGACTGAACCGCGTGCGCTGGAGCCACCAGTGAGCGGCCAGTAGCTCATTGAGGCCCTTTGTGTTGTATGCGCTTGGTTTCAAGCTTCTAAGACCTTCCAATTTCAAGCTATGAAGGAAAAGTGAAGACACGTTTACTTTTCATATTTCATGACAGTTGGCTGAGACGGCCAAAACATGCGCTCGTGGAAACTTTTTTCAAAATCCACTTTGGGCTTGTAAGATGTTGTAAAGTGACTTTCTGTCACAATGCACTACATGCACCTCAACACCCAACTTCATGAACACCACATCAGAGTGAATGATGCGACTGAACCGCGTGCGCTGGAGCCACCAGTGAGCGGCCAGTAGCTCATTGAGGCCCTTTGTGTTGTATGCGCTTGGTTTCAAGCTTCTAAGACCTTCCAATTTCAAGCTATGAAGGAAAAGTGAAGACACGTTTACTTTTCATATTTCATGACAGTTGGCTGAGACGGCCAAAACATGCGCTCGTGGAAACTTTTTTCAAAATCCACTTTGGGCTTGTAAGATGTTGTAAAGTGACTTTCTGTCACAATGCACTACATGCACCTCAACACCCAACTTCATGAACACCACATCAGAGTGAATGATGCGACTGAACCGCGTGCGCTGGAGCCACCAGTGAGCGGCCAGTAGCTCATTGAGGCCCTTTGTGTTGTATGCGCTTGGTTTCAAGCTTCTAAGACCTTCCAATTTCAAGCTATGAAGGAAAAGTGAAGACACGTTTACTTTTCATATTTCATGACAGTTGGCTGAGACGGCCAAAACATGCGCTCGTGGAAACTTTTTTCAAAATCCACTTTGGGCTTGTAAGATGTTGTAAAGTGACTTTCTGTCACAATGCACTACATGCACCTCAACACCCAACTTCATGAACACCACATCAGAGTGAATGATGCGACTGAACCGCGTGCGCTGGAGCCACCAGTGAGCGGCCAGTAGCTCATTGAGGCCCTTTGTGTTGTATGCGCTTGGTTTCAAGCTTCTAAGACCTTCCAATTTCAAGCTATGAAGGAAAAGTGAAGACACGTTTACTTTTCATATTTCATGACAGTTGGCTGAGACGGCCAAAACATGCGCTCGTGGAAACTTTTTTCAAAATCCACTTTGGGCTTGTAAGATGTTGTAAAGTGACTTTCTGTCACAATGCACTACATGCACCTCAACACCCAACTTCATGAACACCACATCAGAGTGAATGATGCGACTGAACCGCGTGCGCTGGAGCCACCAGTGAGCGGCCAGTAGCTCATTGAGGCCCTTTGTGTTGTATGCGCTTGGTTTCAAGCTTCTAAGACCTTCCAATTTCAAGCTATGAAGGAAAAGTGAAGACACGTTTACTTTTCATATTTCATGACAGTTGGCTGAGACGGCCAAAACATGCGCTCGTGGAAACTTTTTTCAAAATCCACTTTGGGCTTGTAAGATGTTGTAAAGTGACTTTCTGTCACAATGCACTACATGCACCTCAACACCCAACTTCATGAACACCACATCAGAGTGAATGATGCGACTGAACCGCGTGCGCTGGAGCCACCAGTGAGCGGCCAGTAGCTCATTGAGGCCCTTTGTGTTGTATGCGCTTGGTTTCAAGCTTCTAAGACCTTCCAATTTCAAGCTATGAAGGAAAAGTGAAGACACGTTTACTTTTCATATTTCATGACAGTTGGCTGAGACGGCCAAAACATGCGCTCGTGGAAACTTTTTTCAAAATCCACTTTGGGCTTGTAAGATGTTGTAAAGTGACTTTCTGTCACAATGCACTACATGCACCTCAACACCCAACTTCATGAACACCACATCAGAGTGAATGATGCGACTGAACCGCGTGCGCTGGAGCCACCAGTGAGCGGCCAGTAGCTCATTGAGGCCCTTTGTGTTGTATGCGCTTGGTTTCAAGCTTCTAAGACCTTCCAATTTCAAGCTATGAAGGAAAAGTGAAGACACGTTTACTTTTCATATTTCATGACAGTTGGCTGAGACGGCCAAAACATGCGCTCGTGGAAACTTTTTTCAAAATCCACTTTGGGCTTGTAAGATGTTGTAAAGTGACTTTCTGTCACAATGCACTACATGCACCTCAACACCCAACTTCATGAACACCACATCAGAGTGAATGATGCGACTGAACCGCGTGCGCTGGAGCCACCAGTGAGCGGCCAGTAGCTCATTGAGGCCCTTTGTGTTGTATGCGCTTGGTTTCAAGCTTCTAAGACCTTCCAATTTCAAGCTATGAAGGAAAAGTGAAGACACGTTTACTTTTCATATTTCATGACAGTTGGCTGAGACGGCCAAAACATGCGCTCGTGGAAACTTTTTTCAAAATCCACTTTGGGCTTGTAAGATGTTGTAAAGTGACTTTCTGTCACAATGCACTACATGCACCTCAACACCCAACTTCATGAACACCACATCAGAGTGAATGATGCGACTGAACCGCGTGCGCTGGAGCCACCAGTGAGCGGCCAGTAGCTCATTGAGGCCCTTTGTGTTGTATGCGCTTGGTTTCAAGCTTCTAAGACCTTCCAATTTCAAGCTATGAAGGAAAAGTGAAGACACGTTTACTTTTCATATTTCATGACAGTTGGCTGAGACGGCCAAAACATGCGCTCGTGGAAACTTTTTTCAAAATCCACTTTGGGCTTGTAAGATGTTGTAAAGTGACTTTCTGTCACAATGCACTACATGCACCTCAACACCCAACTTCATGAACACCACATCAGAGTGAATGATGCGACTGAACCGCGTGCGCTGGAGCCACCAGTGAGCGGCCAGTAGCTCATTGAGGCCCTTTGTGTTGTATGCGCTTGGTTTCAAGCTTCTAAGACCTTCCAATTTCAAGCTATGAAGGAAAAGTGAAGACACGTTTACTTTTCATATTTCATGACAGTTGGCTGAGACGGCCAAAACATGCGCTCGTGGAAACTTTTTTCAAAATCCACTTTGGGCTTGTAAGATGTTGTAAAGTGACTTTCTGTCACAATGCACTACATGCACCTCAACACCCAACTTCATGAACACCACATCAGAGTGAATGATGCGACTGAACCGCGTGCGCTGGAGCCACCAGTGAGCGGCCAGTAGCTCATTGAGGCCCTTTGTGTTGTATGCGCTTGGTTTCAAGCTTCTAAGACCTTCCAATTTCAAGCTATGAAGGAAAAGTGAAGACACGTTTACTTTTCATATTTCATGACAGTTGGCTGAGACGGCCAAAACATGCGCTCGTGGAAACTTTTTTCAAAATCCACTTTGGGCTTGTAAGATGTTGTAAAGTGACTTTCTGTCACAATGCACTACATGCACCTCAACACCCAACTTCATGAACACCACATCAGAGTGAATGATGCGACTGAACCGCGTGCGCTGGAGCCACCAGTGAGCGGCCAGTAGCTCATTGAGGCCCTTTGTGTTGTATGCGCTTGGTTTCAAGCTTCTAAGACCTTCCAATTTCAAGCTATGAAGGAAAAGTGAAGACACGTTTACTTTTCATATTTCATGACAGTTGGCTGAGACGGCCAAAACATGCGCTCGTGGAAACTTTTTTCAAAATCCACTTTGGGCTTGTAAGATGTTGTAAAGTGACTTTCTGTCACAATGCACTACATGCACCTCAACACCCAACTTCATGAACACCACATCAGAGTGAATGATGCGACTGAACCGCGTGCGCTGGAGCCACCAGTGAGCGGCCAGTAGCTCATTGAGGCCCTTTGTGTTGTATGCGCTTGGTTTCAAGCTTCTAAGACCTTCCAATTTCAAGCTATGAAGGAAAAGTGAAGACACGTTTACTTTTCATATTTCATGACAGTTGGCTGAGACGGCCAAAACATGCGCTCGTGGAAACTTTTTTCAAAATCCACTTTGGGCTTGTAAGATGTTGTAAAGTGACTTTCTGTCACAATGCACTACATGCACCTCAACACCCAACTTCATGAACACCACATCAGAGTGAATGATGCGACTGAACCGCGTGCGCTGGAGCCACCAGTGAGCGGCCAGTAGCTCATTGAGGCCCTTTGTGTTGTATGCGCTTGGTTTCAAGCTTCTAAGACCTTCCAATTTCAAGCTATGAAGGAAAAGTGAAGACACGTTTACTTTTCATATTTCATGACAGTTGGCTGAGACGGCCAAAACATGCGCTCGTGGAAACTTTTTTCAAAATCCACTTTGGGCTTGTAAGATGTTGTAAAGTGACTTTCTGTCACAATGCACTGCATGCACCTCAACACCCAACTTCATGAACACCACATCAGAGTGAATGATGCGACTGAACCGCGTGCGCTGGAGCCACCAGTGAGCGGCCAGTAGCTCATTGAGGCCCTTTGTGTTGTATGCGCTTGGTTTCAAGCTTCTAAGACCTTCCAATTTCAAGCTATGAAGGAAAAGTGAAGACACGTTTACTTTTCATATTTCATGACAGTTGGCTGAGACGGCCAAAACATGCGCTCGTGGAAACTTTTTTCAAAATCCACTTTGGGCTTGTAAGATGTTGTAAAGTGACTTTCTGTCACAATGCACTGCATGCACCTCAACACCCAACTTCATGAACACCACATCAGAGTGAATGATGCGACTGAACCGCGTGCGCTGGAGCCACCAGTGAGCGGCCAGTAGCTCATTGAGGCCCTTTGTGTTGTATGCGCTTGGTTTCAAGCTTCTAAGACCTTCCAATTTCAAGCTATGAAGGAAAAGTGAAGACACGTTTACTTTTCATATTTCATGACAGTTGGCTGAGACGGCCAAAACATGCGCTCGTGGAAACTTTTTTCAAAATCCACTTTGGGCTTGTAAGATGTTGTAAAGTGACTTTCTGTCACAATGCACTGCATGCACCTCAACACCCAACTTCATGAACACCACATCAGAGTGAATGATGCGACTGAACCGCGTGCGCTGGAGCCACCAGTGAGCGGCCAGTAGCTCATTGAGGCCCTTTGTGTTGTATGCGCTTGGTTTCAAGCTTCTAAGACCTTCCAATTTCAAGCTATGAAGGAAAAGTGAAGACACGTTTACTTTTCATATTTCATGACAGTTGGCTGAGACGGCCAAAACATGCGCTCGTGGAAACTTTTTTCAAAATCCACTTTGGGCTTGTAAGATGTTGTAAAGTGACTTTCTGTCACAATGCACTGCATGCACCTCAACACCCAACTTCATGAACACCACATCAGAGTGAATGATGCGACTGAACCGCGTGCGCTGGAGCCACCAGTGAGCGGCCAGTAGCTCATTGAGGCCCTTTGTGTTGTATGCGCTTGGTTTCAAGCTTCTAAGACCTTCCAATTTCAAGCTATGAAGGAAAAGTGAAGACACGTTTACTTTTCATATTTCATGACAGTTGGCTGAGACGGCCAAAACATGCGCTCGTGGAAACTTTTTCAAAATCCACTTTGGGCTTGTAAGATGTTGTAAAGTGACTTTCTGTCACAATGCACTACATGCACCTCAACACCCAACTTCATGAACACCACATCAGAGTGAATGATGCGACTGAACCGCGTGCGCTGGAGCCACCAGTGAGCGGCCAGTAGCTCATTGAGGCCCTTTGTGTTGTATGCGCTTGGTTTCAAGCTTCTAAGACCTTCCAATTTCAAGCTATGAAGGAAAAGTGAAGACACGTTTACTTTTCATATTTCATGACAGTTGGCTGAGACGGCCAAAACATGCGCTCGTGGAAACTTTTTTCAAAATCCACTTTGGGCTTGTAAGATGTTGTAAAGTGACTTTCTGTCACAATGCACTACATGCACCTCAACACCCAACTTCATGAACACCACATCAGAGTGAATGATGCGACTGAACCGCGTGCGCTGGAGCCACCAGTGAGCGGCCAGTAGCTCATTGAGGCCCTTTGTGTTGTATGCGCTTGGTTTCAAGCTTCTAAGACCTTCCAATTTCAAGCTATGAAGGAAAAGTGAAGACACGTTTACTTTTCATATTTCATGACAGTTGGCTGAGACGGCCAAAACATGCGCTCGTGGAAACTTTTTTCAAAATCCACTTTGGGCTTGTAAGATGTTGTAAAGTGACTTTCTGTCACAATGCACTACATGCACCTCAACACCCAACTTCATGAACACCACATCAGAGTGAATGATGCGACTGAACCGCGTGCGCTGGAGCCACCAGTGAGCGGCCAGTAGCTCATTGAGGCCCTTTGTGTTGTATGCGCTTGGTTTCAAGCTTCTAAGACCTTCCAATTTCAAGCTATGAAGGAAAAGTGAAGACACGTTTACTTTTCATATTTCATGACAGTTGGCTGAGACGGCCAAAACATGCGCTCGTGGAAACTTTTTTCAAAATCCACTTTGGGCTTGTAAGATGTTGTAAAGTGACTTTCTGTCACAATGCACTACATGCACCTCAACACCCAACTTCATGAACACCACATCAGAGTGAATGATGCGACTGAACCGCGTGCGCTGGAGCCACCAGTGAGCGGCCAGTAGCTCATTGAGGCCCTTTGTGTTGTATGCGCTTGGTTTCAAGCTTCTAAGACCTTCCAATTTCAAGCTATGAGGGAAAAGTGAAGACACGTTTACTTTTCATATTTCATGACAGTTGGCTGAGACGGCCAAAACATGCGCTCGTGGAAACTTTTTTCAAAATCCACTTTGGGCTTGTAAGATGTTGTAAAGTGACTTTCTGTCACAATGCACTACATGCACCTCAACACCCAACTTCATGAACACCACATCAGAGTGAATGATGCGACTGAACCGCGTGCGCTGGAGCCACCAGTGAGCGGCCAGTAGCTCATTGAGGCCCTTTGTGTTGTATGCGCTTGGTTTCAAGCTTCTAAGACCTTCCAATTTCAAGCCATGAAGGAAAAGTGAAGACACGTTTACTTTTCATATTTCATGACAGTTGGCTGAGACGGCCAAAACATGCGCTCGTGGAAACTTTTTTCAAAATCCACTTTGGGCTTGTAAGATGTTGTAAAGTGACTTTCTGTCACAATGCACTACATGCACCTCAACACCCAACTTCATGAACACCACATCAGAGTGAATGATGCGACTGAACCGCGTGCGCTGGAGCCACCAGTGAGCGGCCAGTAGCTCATTGAGGCCCTTTGTGTTGTATGCGCTTGGTTTCAAGCTTCTAAGACCTTCCAATTTCAAGCTATGAAGGAAAAGTGAAGACACGTTTACTTTTCATATTTCATGACAGTTGGCTGAGACGGCCAAAACATGCGCTCGTGGAAACTTTTTTCAAAATCCACTTTGGGCTTGTAAGATGTTGTAAAGTGACTTTCTGTCACAATGCACTACATGCACCTCAACACCCAACTTCATGAACACCACATCAGAGTGAATGATGCGACTGAACCGCGTGCGCTGGAGCCACCAGTGAGCGGCCAGTAGCTCATTGAGGCCCTTTGTGTTGTATGCGCTTGGTTTCAAGCTTCTAAGACCTTCCAATTTCAAGCTGAAAAGTGAAGACACGTTTACTTTTCATATTTCATGACAGTTGGCTGAGACGGCCAAAACATGCGCTCGTGGAAACTTTTTTCAAAATCCACTTTGGGCTTGTAAGATGTTGTAAAGTGACTTTCTGTCACAATGCACTACATGCACCTCAACACCCAACTTCATGAACACCACATCAGAGTGAATGATGCGACTGAACCGCGTGCGCTGGAGCCACCAGTGAGCGGCCAGTAGCTCATTGAGGCCCTTTGTGTTGTATGCGCTTGGTTTCAAGCTTCTAAAGTCTCGTTTCCACCGAGCAGTACGGTACAGTTCGGTTCAGTTCGGTCCGCAATTATTTGTGTTTCGATTGTGAGAAGTTCTAAAGCGTACCTAAATAAGCGTACCGAACCGTACTGTTTTAGGGGACCCTTCTGTTGAGGTACCAGTTTGTGGTACGGTATTGAGGATTCCGGGCGCGTCACTATTTCTCACTGTTCCCATAACAACCAGCATATAGATATTAACGCCGCCATTTTGGGAGTCAAAAATTAGCGGAGTCCAATAGCGACACACGTGAGATTGAATCAAAGTTTGCTTCATTGAGTATTTTAAATGACCTGGTGCAAGGTGATCGACTTCCTAGACCTCAAGTAAGATACTGTGACACTGATTATTTAGTTAACACCACGTCTTGATGACGCTTGACCATTAAAGCTTAGAGTTTGAAGATTTTCAGGCTGGATTTACGTAGGCTTTAGATAACGCTGCAGGGAACAGCTTCTATTATCGGTCCTAAACAGTGCTATTTGTTCCTCAGGCTTGAAAGTGACAGGCAGTCAGCCTACATGAATAAACAAAAATATGTGCCTGTATATTGCCTGAAAGAGTGGACGTGCTAGCAGTGCATCCAAGCTGCCTACCACAGATCCTTCAGCGAACTGTTTTGACTGGCTATCAAGCATATCAACGGGAGCTACAGTAGCCTGGGCCCATCTGGATTACATCTATTTATTTCGTTTGGCAAATGACAACGTGTTAACTACGCTACCGGTCGCTAGGATTACATTTATTTATTTCGTTTGGCAAAATGACGACGTGTTGGTCGTAGACGCTAGTTAGCAGGAGTTAGTAATTAGCCCACTGTGTTTCTAAATTAGGCATAGGCTACAAGTTATCTTAACTAAGTTTACAGCACACTTGGATTAACTCTGAAAGACAGCATGACGTTTACTGGATATCTTAGGATTTTTCTCTGTGGACAACTAGAAAGCAGGAGAGAAGAACAGCTAGACTGGCCGTCAGTTTAGCTGGCTAGCTTTCAAGCAAGGTAAGACATTTTCCCTCCAGTGCTAGCAAAAAAGGGCAGGATATTGTTATTCAGTTGTGGTTATCATTTGCCTTTAAATTGAGTGAACGTATCTATTCAAAATAAACTAAACGTTTCCCCAATCTGGACATACGTTTTAGTTTGGTGCCACCGATTCATGAGCAGTCGTGCAATGTGTGTGGTCCCTGCAGTGAAACCATACGAAGCTAGCAACGATATTTAACATACGATTGATTCCTGCAACTATATCCATGCAAACAGCATAGGCAGACTGCCTAATCCTTGTTTTTGAAACGATTTAAGATGATATGATGGTGAAACGATTTAAGATGGTATGAACACAAATATCCCTTTGCATAGGCCTACATTTGCAAACATGCGTTGGGTAGACAAAACGGAACAACTGCTATCCCGCCTGTCATACAGTAGTGCCTTTTGCAGTGGGTACACAAAGCGGACCAAACTGTACCAAAACGTTCCGTACCAAAACCTAATGTACTGAACCGAACTGTACCGTACTACTCGGTCGAAACGTAGCTTAAGACCTTCCAATTTCAAGCTATGAAGGAAAAGTGAAGACACGTTTACTTTTCATATTTCATGACAGTTGGCTGAGACGGCCAAAACATGCGCTCGTGGAAACTTTTTTCAAAATCCACTTTGGGCTTGTAAGATGTTGTAAAGTGACTTTCTGTCACAATGCACTGCATGCACCTCAACACCCAACTTCATGAACACCACATCAGAGTGAATGATGCGACTGAACCGCGTGCGCTGGAGCCACCAGTGAGCGGCCAGTAGCTCATTGAGGCCCTTTGTGTTGTATGCGCTTGGTTTCAAGCTTCTAAGACCTTCCAATTTCAAGCTATGAAGGAAAAGTGAAGACACGTTTACTTTTCATATTTCATGACAGTTGGCTGAGACGGCCAAAACATGCGCTCGTGGAAACTTTTTCAAAATCCACTTTGGGCTTGTAAGATGTTGTAAAGTGACTTTCTGTCACAATGCACTACATGCACCTCAACACCCAACTTCATGAACACCACATCAGAGTGAATGATGCGACTGAACCGCGTGCGCTGGAGCCACCAGTGAGCGGCCAGTAGCTCATTGAGGCCCTTTGTGTTGTATGCGCTTGGTTTCAAGCTTCTAAGACCTTCCAATTTCAAGCTATGAAGGAAAAGTGAAGACACGTTTACTTTTCATATTTCATGACAGTTGGCTGAGACGGCCAAAACATGCGCTCGTGGAAACTTTTTTCAAAATCCACTTTGGGCTTGTAAGATGTTGTAAAGTGACTTTCTGTCACAATGCACTACATGCACCTCAACACCCAACTTCATGAACACCACATCAGAGTGAATGATGCGACTGAACCGCGTGCGCTGGAGCCACCAGTGAGCGGCCAGTAGCTCATTGAGGCCCTTTGTGTTGTATGCGCTTGGTTTCAAGCTTCTAAGACCTTCCAATTTCAAGCTATGAAGGAAAAGTGAAGACACGTTTACTTTTCATATTTCATGACAGTTGGCTGAGACGGCCAAAACATGCGCTCGTGGAAACTTTTTTCAAAATCCACTTTGGGCTTGTAAGATGTTGTAAAGTGACTTTCTGTCACAATGCACTACATGCACCTCAACACCCAACTTCATGAACACCACATCAGAGTGAATGATGCGACTGAACCGCGTGCGCTGGAGCCACCAGTGAGCGGCCAGTAGCTCATTGAGGCCCTTTGTGTTGTATGCGCTTGGTTTCAAGCTTCTAAGACCTTCCAATTTCAAGCTATGAAGGAAAAGTGAAGACACGTTTACTTTTCATATTTCATGACAGTTGGCTGAGACGGCCAAAACATGCGCTCGTGGAAACTTTTTTCAAAATCCACTTTGGGCTTGTAAGATGTTGTAAAGTGACTTTCTGTCACAATGCACTACATGCACCTCAACACCCAACTTCATGAACACCACATCAGAGTGAATGATGCGACTGAACCGCGTGCGCTGGAGCCACCAGTGAGCGGCCAGTAGCTCATTGAGGCCCTTTGTGTTGTATGCGCTTGGTTTCAAGCTTCTAAGACCTTCCAATTTCAAGCTATGAAGGAAAAGTGAAGACACGTTTACTTTTCATATTTCATGACAGTTGGCTGAGACGGCCAAAACATGCGCTCGTGGAAACTTTTTTCAAAATCCACTTTGGGCTTGTAAGATGTTGTAAAGTGACTTTCTGTCACAATGCACTACATGCACCTCAACACCCAACTTCATGAACACCACATCAGAGTGAATGATGCGACTGAACCGCGTGCGCTGGAGCCACCAGTGAGCGGCCAGTAGCTCATTGAGGCCCTTTGTGTTGTATGCGCTTGGTTTCAAGCTTCTAAGACCTTCCAATTTCAAGCCATGAAGGAAAAGTGAAGACACGTTTACTTTTCATATTTCATGACAGTTGGCTGAGACGGCCAAAACATGCGCTCGTGGAAACTTTTTTCAAAATCCACTTTGGGCTTGTAAGATGTTGTAAAGTGACTTTCTGTCACAATGCACTACATGCACCTCAACACCCAACTTCATGAACACCACATCAGAGTGAATGATGCGACTGAACCGCGTGCGCTGGAGCCACCAGTGAGCGGCCAGTAGCTCATTGAGGCCCTTTGTGTTGTATGCGCTTGGTTTCAAGCTTCTAAGACCTTCCAATTTCAAGCTATGAAGGAAAAGTGAAGACACGTTTACTTTTCATATTTCATGACAGTTGGCTGAGACGGCCAAAACATGCGCTCGTGGAAACTTTTTTCAAAATCCACTTTGGGCTTGTAAGATGTTGTAAAGTGACTTTCTGTCACAATGCACTACATGCACCTCAACACCCAACTTCATGAACACCACATCAGAGTGAATGATGCGACTGAACCGCGTGCGCTGGAGCCACCAGTGAGCGGCCAGTAGCTCATTGAGGCCCTTTGTGTTGTATGCGCTTGGTTTCAAGCTTCTAAGACCTTCCAATTTCAAGCTGAAAAGTGAAGACACGTTTACTTTTCATATTTCATGACAGTTGGCTGAGACGGCCAAAACATGCGCTCGTGGAAACTTTTTTCAAAATCCACTTTGGGCTTGTAAGATGTTGTAAAGTGACTTTCTGTCACAATGCACTACATGCACCTCAACACCCAACTTCATGAACACCACATCAGAGTGAATGATGCGACTGAACCGCGTGCGCTGGAGCCACCAGTGAGCGGCCAGTAGCTCATTGAGGCCCTTTGTGTTGTATGCGCTTGGTTTCAAGCTTCTAAAGTCTCGTTTCCACCGAGCAGTACGGTACAGTTCGGTTCAGTTCGGTCCGCAATTATTTGTGTTTCGATTGTGAGAAGTTCTAAAGCGTACCTAAATAAGCGTACCGAACCGTACTGTTTTAGGGGACCCTTCTGTTGAGGTACCAGTTTGTGGTACGGTATTGAGGATTCCGGGCGCGTCACTATTTCTCACTGTTCCCATAACAACCAGCATATAGATATTAACGCCGCCATTTTGGGAGTCAAAAATTAGCGGAGTCCAATAGCGACACACGTGAGATTGAATCAAAGTTTGCTTCATTGAGTATTTTAAATGACCTGGTGCAAGGTGATCGACTTCCTAGACCTCAAGTAAGATACTGTGACACTGATTATTTAGTTAACACCACGTCTTGATGACGCTTGACCATTAAAGCTTAGAGTTTGAAGATTTTCAGGCTGGATTTACGTAGGCTTTAGATAACGCTGCAGGGAACAGCTTCTATTATCGGTCCTAAACAGTGCTATTTGTTCCTCAGGCTTGAAAGTGACAGGCAGTCAGCCTACATGAATAAACAAAAATATGTGCCTGTATATTGCCTGAAAGAGTGGACGTGCTAGCAGTGCATCCAAGCTGCCTACCACAGATCCTTCAGCGAACTGTTTTGACTGGCTATCAAGCATATCAACGGGAGCTACAGTAGCCTGGGCCCATCTGGATTACATCTATTTATTTCGTTTGGCAAATGACAACGTGTTAACTACGCTACCGGTCGCTAGGATTACATTTATTTATTTCGTTTGGCAAAATGACGACGTGTTGGTCGTAGACGCTAGTTAGCAGGAGTTAGTAATTAGCCCACTGTGTTTCTAAATTAGGCATAGGCTACAAGTTATCTTAACTAAGTTTACAGCACACTTGGATTAACTCTGAAAGACAGCATGACGTTTACTGGATATCTTAGGATTTTTCTCTGTGGACAACTAGAAAGCAGGAGAGAAGAACAGCTAGACTGGCCGTCAGTTTAGCTGGCTAGCTTTCAAGCAAGGTAAGACATTTTCCCTCCAGTGCTAGCAAAAAAGGGCAGGATATTGTTATTCAGTTGTGGTTATCATTTGCCTTTAAATTGAGTGAACGTATCTATTCAAAATAAACTAAACGTTTCCCCAATCTGGACATACGTTTTAGTTTGGTGCCACCGATTCATGAGCAGTCGTGCAATGTGTGTGGTCCCTGCAGTGAAACCATACGAAGCTAGCAACGATATTTAACATACGATTGATTCCTGCAACTATATCCATGCAAACAGCATAGGCAGACTGCCTAATCCTTGTTTTTGAAACGATTTAAGATGATATGATGGTGAAACGATTTAAGATGGTATGAACACAAATATCCCTTTGCATAGGCCTACATTTGCAAACATGCGTTGGGTAGACAAAACGGAACAACTGCTATCCCGCCTGTCATACAGTAGTGCCTTTTGCAGTGGGTACACAAAGCGGACCAAACTGTACCAAAACGTTCCGTACCAAAACCTAATGTACTGAACCGAACTGTACCGTACTACTCGGTCGAAACGTAGCTTAAGACCTTCCAATTTCAAGCTATGAAGGAAAAGTGAAGACACGTTTACTTTTCATATTTCATGACAGTTGGCTGAGACGGCCAAAACATGCGCTCGTGGAAACTTTTTTCAAAATCCACTTTGGGCTTGTAAGATGTTGTAAAGTGACTTTCTGTCACAATGCACTACATGCACCTCAACACCCAACTTCATGAACACCACATCAGAGTGAATGATGCGACTGAACCGCGTGCGCTGGAGCCACCAGTGAGCGGCCAGTAGCTCATTGAGGCCCTTTGTGTTGTATGCGCTTGGTTTCAAGCTTCTAAGACCTTCCAATTTCAAGCTATGAAGGAAAAGTGAAGACACGTTTACTTTTCATATTTCATGACAGTTGGCTGAGACGGCCAAAACATGCGCTCGTGGAAACTTTTTTCAAAATCCACTTTGGGCTTGTAAGATGTTGTAAAGTGACTTTCTGTCACAATGCACTACATGCACCTCAACACCCAACTTCATGAACACCACATCAGAGTGAATGATGCGACTGAACCGCGTGCGCTGGAGCCACCAGTGAGCGGCCAGTAGCTCATTGAGGCCCTTTGTGTTGTATGCGCTTGGTTTCAAGCTTCTAAGACCTTCCAATTTCAAGCTATGAAGGAAAAGTGAAGACACGTTTACTTTTCATATTTCATGACAGTTGGCTGAGACGGCCAAAACATGCGCTCGTGGAAACTTTTTTCAAAATCCACTTTGGGCTTGTAAGATGTTGTAAAGTGACTTTCTGTCACAATGCACTACATGCACCTCAACACCCAACTTCATGAACACCACATCAGAGTGAATGATGCGACTGAACCGCGTGCGCTGGAGCCACCAGTGAGCGGCCAGTAGCTCATTGAGGCCCTTTGTGTTGTATGCGCTTGGTTTCAAGCTTCTAAGACCTTCCAATTTCAAGCTATGAAGGAAAAGTGAAGACACGTTTACTTTTCATATTTCATGACAGTTGGCTGAGACGGCCAAAACATGCGCTCGTGGAAACTTTTTTCAAAATCCACTTTGGGCTTGTAAGATGTTGTAAAGTGACTTTCTGTCACAATGCACTACATGCACCTCAACACCCAACTTCATGAACACCACATCAGAGTGAATGATGCGACTGAACCGCGTGCGCTGGAGCCACCAGTGAGCGGCCAGTAGCTCATTGAGGCCCTTTGTGTTGTATGCGCTTGGTTTCAAGCTTCTAAGACCTTCCAATTTCAAGCTATGAAGGAAAAGTGAAGACACGTTTACTTTTCATATTTCATGACAGTTGGCTGAGACGGCCAAAACATGCGCTCGTGGAAACTTTTTTCAAAATCCACTTTGGGCTTGTAAGATGTTGTAAAGTGACTTTCTGTCACAATGCACTACATGCACCTCAACACCCAACTTCATGAACACCACATCAGAGTGAATGATGCGACTGAACCGCGTGCGCTGGAGCCACCAGTGAGCGGCCAGTAGCTCATTGAGGCCCTTTGTGTTGTATGCGCTTGGTTTCAAGCTTCTAAGACCTTCCAATTTCAAGCTATGAAGGAAAAGTGAAGACACGTTTACTTTTCATATTTCATGACAGTTGGCTGAGACGGCCAAAACATGCGCTCGTGGAAACTTTTTTCAAAATCCACTTTGGGCTTGTAAGATGTTGTAAAGTGACTTTCTGTCACAATGCACTACATGCACCTCAACACCCAACTTCATGAACACCACATCAGAGTGAATGATGCGACTGAACCGCGTGCGCTGGAGCCACCAGTGAGCGGCCAGTAGCTCATTGAGGCCCTTTGTGTTGTATGCGCTTGGTTTCAAGCTTCTAAGACCTTCCAATTTCAAGCTATGAAGGAAAAGTGAAGACACGTTTACTTTTCATATTTCATGACAGTTGGCTGAGACGGCCAAAACATGCGCTCGTGGAAACTTTTTTCAAAATCCACTTTGGGCTTGTAAGATGTTGTAAAGTGACTTTCTGTCACAATGCACTACATGCACCTCAACACCCAACTTCATGAACACCACATCAGAGTGAATGATGCGACTGAACCGCGTGCGCTGGAGCCACCAGTGAGCGGCCAGTAGCTCATTGAGGCCCTTTGTGTTGTATGCGCTTGGTTTCAAGCTTCTAAGACCTTCCAATTTCAAGCTATGAAGGAAAAGTGAAGACACGTTTACTTTTCATATTTCATGACAGTTGGCTGAGACGGCCAAAACATGCGCTCGTGGAAACTTTTTTCAAAATCCACTTTGGGCTTGTAAGATGTTGTAAAGTGACTTTCTGTCACAATGCACTACATGCACCTCAACACCCAACTTCATGAACACCACATCAGAGTGAATGATGCGACTGAACCGCGTGCGCTGGAGCCACCAGTGAGCGGCCAGTAGCTCATTGAGGCCCTTTGTGTTGTATGCGCTTGGTTTCAAGCTTCTAAGACCTTCCAATTTCAAGCTATGAAGGAAAAGTGAAGACACGTTTACTTTTCATATTTCATGACAGTTGGCTGAGACGGCCAAAACATGCGCTCGTGGAAACTTTTTTCAAAATCCACTTTGGGCTTGTAAGATGTTGTAAAGTGACTTTCTGTCACAATGCACTACATGCACCTCAACACCCAACTTCATGAACACCACATCAGAGTGAATGATGCGACTGAACCGCGTGCGCTGGAGCCACCAGTGAGCGGCCAGTAGCTCATTGAGGCCCTTTGTGTTGTATGCGCTTGGTTTCAAGCTTCTAAGACCTTCCAATTTCAAGCTATGAAGGAAAAGTGAAGACACGTTTACTTTTCATATTTCATGACAGTTGGCTGAGACGGCCAAAACATGCGCTCGTGGAAACTTTTTTCAAAATCCACTTTGGGCTTGTAAGATGTTGTAAAGTGACTTTCTGTCACAATGCACTACATGCACCTCAACACCCAACTTCATGAACACCACATCAGAGTGAATGATGCGACTGAACCGCGTGCGCTGGAGCCACCAGTGAGCGGCCAGTAGCTCATTGAGGCCCTTTGTGTTGTATGCGCTTGGTTTCAAGCTTCTAAGACCTTCCAATTTCAAGCTATGAAGGAAAAGTGAAGACACGTTTACTTTTCATATTTCATGACAGTTGGCTGAGACGGCCAAAACATGCGCTCGTGGAAACTTTTTTCAAAATCCACTTTGGGCTTGTAAGATGTTGTAAAGTGACTTTCTGTCACAATGCACTACATGCACCTCAACACCCAACTTCATGAACACCACATCAGAGTGAATGATGCGACTGAACCGCGTGCGCTGGAGCCACCAGTGAGCGGCCAGTAGCTCATTGAGGCCCTTTGTGTTGTATGCGCTTGGTTTCAAGCTTCTAAGACCTTCCAATTTCAAGCTATGAAGGAAAAGTGAAGACACGTTTACTTTTCATATTTCATGACAGTTGGCTGAGACGGCCAAAACATGCGCTCGTGGAAACTTTTTTCAAAATCCACTTTGGGCTTGTAAGATGTTGTAAAGTGACTTTCTGTCACAATGCACTACATGCACCTCAACACCCAACTTCATGAACACCACATCAGAGTGAATGATGCGACTGAACCGCGTGCGCTGGAGCCACCAGTGAGCGGCCAGTAGCTCATTGAGGCCCTTTGTGTTGTATGCGCTTGGTTTCAAGCTTCTAAGACCTTCCAATTTCAAGCTATGAAGGAAAAGTGAAGACACGTTTACTTTTCATATTTCATGACAGTTGGCTGAGACGGCCAAAACATGCGCTCGTGGAAACTTTTTTCAAAATCCACTTTGGGCTTGTAAGATGTTGTAAAGTGACTTTCTGTCACAATGCACTACATGCACCTCAACACCCAACTTCATGAACACCACATCAGAGTGAATGATGCGACTGAACCGCGTGCGCTGGAGCCACCAGTGAGCGGCCAGTAGCTCATTGAGGCCCTTTGTGTTGTATGCGCTTGGTTTCAAGCTTCTAAGACCTTCCAATTTCAAGCTATGAAGGAAAAGTGAAGACACGTTTACTTTTCATATTTCATGACAGTTGGCTGAGACGGCCAAAACATGCGCTCGTGGAAACTTTTTTCAAAATCCACTTTGGGCTTGTAAGATGTTGTAAAGTGACTTTCTGTCACAATGCACTACATGCACCTCAACACCCAACTTCATGAACACCACATCAGAGTGAATGATGCGACTGAACCGCGTGCGCTGGAGCCACCAGTGAGCGGCCAGTAGCTCATTGAGGCCCTTTGTGTTGTATGCGCTTGGTTTCAAGCTTCTAAGACCTTCCAATTTCAAGCTATGAAGGAAAAGTGAAGACACGTTTACTTTTCATATTTCATGACAGTTGGCTGAGACGGCCAAAACATGCGCTCGTGGAAACTTTTTTCAAAATCCACTTTGGGCTTGTAAGATGTTGTAAAGTGACTTTCTGTCACAATGCACTACATGCACCTCAACACCCAACTTCATGAACACCACATCAGAGTGAATGATGCGACTGAACCGCGTGCGCTGGAGCCACCAGTGAGCGGCCAGTAGCTCATTGAGGCCCTTTGTGTTGTATGCGCTTGGTTTCAAGCTTCTAAGACCTTCCAATTTCAAGCTATGAAGGAAAAGTGAAGACACGTTTACTTTTCATATTTCATGACAGTTGGCTGAGACGGCCAAAACATGCGCTCGTGGAAACTTTTTTCAAAATCCACTTTGGGCTTGTAAGATGTTGTAAAGTGACTTTCTGTCACAATGCACTACATGCACCTCAACACCCAACTTCATGAACACCACATCAGAGTGAATGATGCGACTGAACCGCGTGCGCTGGAGCCACCAGTGAGCGGCCAGTAGCTCATTGAGGCCCTTTGTGTTGTATGCGCTTGGTTTCAAGCTTCTAAGACCTTCCAATTTCAAGCTATGAAGGAAAAGTGAAGACACGTTTACTTTTCATATTTCATGACAGTTGGCTGAGACGGCCAAAACATGCGCTCGTGGAAACTTTTTTCAAAATCCACTTTGGGCTTGTAAGATGTTGTAAAGTGACTTTCTGTCACAATGCACTACATGCACCTCAACACCCAACTTCATGAACACCACATCAGAGTGAATGATGCGACTGAACCGCGTGCGCTGGAGCCACCAGTGAGCGGCCAGTAGCTCATTGAGGCCCTTTGTGTTGTATGCGCTTGGTTTCAAGCTTCTAAGACCTTCCAATTTCAAGCTATGAAGGAAAAGTGAAGACACGTTTACTTTTCATATTTCATGACAGTTGGCTGAGACGGCCAAAACATGCGCTCGTGGAAACTTTTTTCAAAATCCACTTTGGGCTTGTAAGATGTTGTAAAGTGACTTTCTGTCACAATGCACTACATGCACCTCAACACCCAACTTCATGAACACCACATCAGAGTGAATGATGCGACTGAACCGCGTGCGCTGGAGCCACCAGTGAGCGGCCAGTAGCTCATTGAGGCCCTTTGTGTTGTATGCGCTTGGTTTCAAGCTTCTAAGACCTTCCAATTTCAAGCTATGAAGGAAAAGTGAAGACACGTTTACTTTTCATATTTCATGACAGTTGGCTGAGACGGCCAAAACATGCGCTCGTGGAAACTTTTTTCAAAATCCACTTTGGGCTTGTAAGATGTTGTAAAGTGACTTTCTGTCACAATGCACTACATGCACCTCAACACCCAACTTCATGAACACCACATCAGAGTGAATGATGCGACTGAACCGCGTGCGCTGGAGCCACCAGTGAGCGGCCAGTAGCTCATTGAGGCCCTTTGTGTTGTATGCGCTTGGTTTCAAGCTTCTAAGACCTTCCAATTTCAAGCTATGAAGGAAAAGTGAAGACACGTTTACTTTTCATATTTCATGACAGTTGGCTGAGACGGCCAAAACATGCGCTCGTGGAAACTTTTTTCAAAATCCACTTTGGGCTTGTAAGATGTTGTAAAGTGACTTTCTGTCACAATGCACTACATGCACCTCAACACCCAACTTCATGAACACCACATCAGAGTGAATGATGCGACTGAACCGCGTGCGCTGGAGCCACCAGTGAGCGGCCAGTAGCTCATTGAGGCCCTTTGTGTTGTATGCGCTTGGTTTCAAGCTTCTAAGACCTTCCAATTTCAAGCTATGAAGGAAAAGTGAAGACACGTTTACTTTTCATATTTCATGACAGTTGGCTGAGACGGCCAAAACATGCGCTCGTGGAAACTTTTTTCAAAATCCACTTTGGGCTTGTAAGATGTTGTAAAGTGACTTTCTGTCACAATGCACTACATGCACCTCAACACCCAACTTCATGAACACCACATCAGAGTGAATGATGCGACTGAACCGCGTGCGCTGGAGCCACCAGTGAGCGGCCAGTAGCTCATTGAGGCCCTTTGTGTTGTATGCGCTTGGTTTCAAGCTTCTAAGACCTTCCAATTTCAAGCTATGAAGGAAAAGTGAAGACACGTTTACTTTTCATATTTCATGACAGTTGGCTGAGACGGCCAAAACATGCGCTCGTGGAAACTTTTTTCAAAATCCACTTTGGGCTTGTAAGATGTTGTAAAGTGACTTTCTGTCACAATGCACTACATGCACCTCAACACCCAACTTCATGAACACCACATCAGAGTGAATGATGCGACTGAACCGCGTGCGCTGGAGCCACCAGTGAGCGGCCAGTAGCTCATTGAGGCCCTTTGTGTTGTATGCGCTTGGTTTCAAGCTTCTAAGACCTTCCAATTTCAAGCTATGAAGGAAAAGTGAAGACACGTTTACTTTTCATATTTCATGACAGTTGGCTGAGACGGCCAAAACATGCGCTCGTGGAAACTTTTTTCAAAATCCACTTTGGGCTTGTAAGATGTTGTAAAGTGACTTTCTGTCACAATGCACTACATGCACCTCAACACCCAACTTCATGAACACCACATCAGAGTGAATGATGCGACTGAACCGCGTGCGCTGGAGCCACCAGTGAGCGGCCAGTAGCTCATTGAGGCCCTTTGTGTTGTATGCGCTTGGTTTCAAGCTTCTAAGACCTTCCAATTTCAAGCTATGAAGGAAAAGTGAAGACACGTTTACTTTTCATATTTCATGACAGTTGGCTGAGACGGCCAAAACATGCGCTCGTGGAAACTTTTTTCAAAATCCACTTTGGGCTTGTAAGATGTTGTAAAGTGACTTTCTGTCACAATGCACTACATGCACCTCAACACCCAACTTCATGAACACCACATCAGAGTGAATGATGCGACTGAACCGCGTGCGCTGGAGCCACCAGTGAGCGGCCAGTAGCTCATTGAGGCCCTTTGTGTTGTATGCGCTTGGTTTCAAGCTTCTAAGACCTTCCAATTTCAAGCTATGAAGGAAAAGTGAAGACACGTTTACTTTTCATATTTCATGACAGTTGGCTGAGACGGCCAAAACATGCGCTCGTGGAAACTTTTTTCAAAATCCACTTTGGGCTTGTAAGATGTTGTAAAGTGACTTTCTGTCACAATGCACTACATGCACCTCAACACCCAACTTCATGAACACCACATCAGAGTGAATGATGCGACTGAACCGCGTGCGCTGGAGCCACCAGTGAGCGGCCAGTAGCTCATTGAGGCCCTTTGTGTTGTATGCGCTTGGTTTCAAGCTTCTAAGACCTTCCAATTTCAAGCTATGAAGGAAAAGTGAAGACACGTTTACTTTTCATATTTCATGACAGTTGGCTGAGACGGCCAAAACATGCGCTCGTGGAAACTTTTTTCAAAATCCACTTTGGGCTTGTAAGATGTTGTAAAGTGACTTTCTGTCACAATGCACTACATGCACCTCAACACCCAACTTCATGAACACCACATCAGAGTGAATGATGCGACTGAACCGCGTGCGCTGGAGCCACCAGTGAGCGGCCAGTAGCTCATTGAGGCCCTTTGTGTTGTATGCGCTTGGTTTCAAGCTTCTAAGACCTTCCAATTTCAAGCTATGAAGGAAAAGTGAAGACACGTTTACTTTTCATATTTCATGACAGTTGGCTGAGACGGCCAAAACATGCGCTCGTGGAAACTTTTTTCAAAATCCACTTTGGGCTTGTAAGATGTTGTAAAGTGACTTTCTGTCACAATGCACTACATGCACCTCAACACCCAACTTCATGAACACCACATCAGAGTGAATGATGCGACTGAACCGCGTGCGCTGGAGCCACCAGTGAGCGGCCAGTAGCTCATTGAGGCCCTTTGTGTTGTATGCGCTTGGTTTCAAGCTTCTAAGACCTTCCAATTTCAAGCTATGAAGGAAAAGTGAAGACACGTTTACTTTTCATATTTCATGACAGTTGGCTGAGACGGCCAAAACATGCGCTCGTGGAAACTTTTTTCAAAATCCACTTTGGGCTTGTAAGATGTTGTAAAGTGACTTTCTGTCACAATGCACTACATGCACCTCAACACCCAACTTCATGAACACCACATCAGAGTGAATGATGCGACTGAACCGCGTGCGCTGGAGCCACCAGTGAGCGGCCAGTAGCTCATTGAGGCCCTTTGTGTTGTATGCGCTTGGTTTCAAGCTTCTAAGACCTTCCAATTTCAAGCTATGAAGGAAAAGTGAAGACACGTTTACTTTTCATATTTCATGACAGTTGGCTGAGACGGCCAAAACATGCGCTCGTGGAAACTTTTTTCAAAATCCACTTTGGGCTTGTAAGATGATCGTAAAGGACTTCTGTCACAATGCACTACATGCACCTCAATCAGGTGAATGATGAAACGTTGCATGTAGGTTCAAGTTCTAAAGACTCCAATTTCAAGCTATGAAGGAAGTGAAGAGTTACTTTTCATATTTCATGACAGTTGGCTGAGACGGCAAAATGCGCTGTGGAAATATCAAAATCCACTTTGGGTTGTAAGATGATACTCGTCATGCTGGGGGGGGGGGGGGGGGGGGGACTTTTCATATTTCATGACAGTTGGCTGAGACGGCCAAAACATGCGCTCGTGGAAACTTTTTTCAAAATCCACTTTGGGCTTGTAAGATGTTGTAAAGTGACATGCACCTCAACACCCAACTTCATGAACACCACATCAGAGTGAATGATGCGACTGAACCGCGTGCGCTGGAGCCACCAGTGAGCGGCCAGTAGCTCATTGAGGCCCTTTGTGTTGTATGCGCTTGGTTTCAAGCTTCTAAGACCTTCCAATTTCAAGCTATGAAGGAAAAGTGAAGACACGTTTACTTTTCATATTTCATGACAGTTGGCTGAGACGGCCAAAACATGCGCTCGTGGAAACTTTTTTCAAAATCCACTTTGGGCTTGTAAGATGTTGTAAAGTGACTTTCTGTCACAATGCACTACATGCACCTCAACACCCAACTTCATGAACACCACATCAGAGTGAATGATGCGACTGAACCGCGTGCGCTGGAGCCACCAGTGAGCGGCCAGTAGCTCATTGAGGCCCTTTGTGTTGTATGCGCTTGGTTTCAAGCTTCTAAGACCTTCCAATTTCAAGCTATGAAGGAAAAGTGAAGACACGTTTACTTTTCATATTTCATGACAGTTGGCTGAGACGGCCAAAACAAGCGCTCGTGGAAACTTTTTTCAAAATCCACTTTGGGCTTGTAAGATGTTGTAAAGTGACTTTCTGTCACAATGCACTACATGCACCTCAACACCCAACTTCATGAACACCACATCAGAGTGAATGATGCGACTGAACCGCGTGCGCTGGAGCCACCAGTGAGCGGCCAGTAGCTCATTGAGGCCCTTTGTGTTGTATGCGCTTGGTTTCAAGCTTCTAAGACCTTCCAATTTCAAGCTATGAAGGAAAAGTGAAGACACGTTTACTTTTCATATTTCATGACAGTTGGCTGAGACGGCCAAAACATGCGCTCGTGGAAACTTTTTTCAAAATCCACTTTGGGCTTGTAAGATGTTGTAAAGTGACTTTCTGTCACAATGCACTACATGCACCTCAACACCCAACTTCATGAACACCACATCAGAGTGAATGATGCGACTGAACCGCGTGCGCTGGAGCCACCAGTGAGCGGCCAGTAGCTCATTGAGGCCCTTTGTGTTGTATGCGCTTGGTTTCAAGCTTCTAAGACCTTCCAATTTCAAGCTATGAAGGAAAAGTGAAGACACGTTTACTTTTCATATTTCATGACAGTTGGCTGAGACGGCCAAAACATGCGCTCGTGGAAACTTTTTTCAAAATCCACTTTGGGCTTGTAAGATGTTGTAAAGTGACTTTCTGTCACAATGCACTACATGCACCTCAACACCCAACTTCATGAACACCACATCAGAGTGAATGATGCGACTGAACCGCGTGCGCTGGAGCCACCAGTGAGCGGCCAGTAGCTCATTGAGGCCCTTTGTGTTGTATGCGCTTGGTTTCAAGCTTCTAAGACCTTCCAATTTCAAGCTATGAAGGAAAAGTGAAGACACGTTTACTTTTCATATTTCATGACAGTTGGCTGAGACGGCCAAAACATGCGCTCGTGGAAACTTTTTTCAAAATCCACTTTGGGCTTGTAAGATGTTGTAAAGTGACTTTCTGTCACAATGCACTACATGCACCTCAACACCCAACTTCATGAACACCACATCAGAGTGAATGATGCGACTGAACCGCGTGCGCTGGAGCCACCAGTGAGCGGCCAGTAGCTCATTGAGGCCCTTTGTGTTGTATGCGCTTGGTTTCAAGCTTCTAAGACCTTCCAATTTCAAGCTATGAAGGAAAAGTGAAGACACGTTTACTTTTCATATTTCATGACAGTTGGCTGAGACGGCCAAAACATGCGCTCGTGGAAACTTTTTTCAAAATCCACTTTGGGCTTGTAAGATGTTGTAAAGTGACTTTCTGTCACAATGCACTACATGCACCTCAACACCCAACTTCATGAACACCACATCAGAGTGAATGATGCGACTGAACCGCGTGCGCTGGAGCCACCAGTGAGCGGCCAGTAGCTCATTGAGGCCCTTTGTGTTGTATGCGCTTGGTTTCAAGCTTCTAAGACCTTCCAATTTCAAGCTATGAAGGAAAAGTGAAGACACGTTTACTTTTCATATTTCATGACAGTTGGCTGAGACGGCCAAAACATGCGCTCGTGGAAACTTTTTTCAAAATCCACTTTGGGCTTGTAAGATGTTGTAAAGTGACTTTCTGTCACAATGCACTACATGCACCTCAACACCCAACTTCATGAACACCACATCAGAGTGAATGATGCGACTGAACCGCGTGCGCTGGAGCCACCAGTGAGCGGCCAGTAGCTCATTGAGGCCTTTGTGTTGTATGCGCTTGGTTTCAAGCTTCTAAGACCTTCCAATTTCAAGCTATGAAGGAAAAGTGAAGACACGTTTACTTTTCATATTTCATGACAGTTGGCTGAGACGGCCAAAACATGCGCTCGTGGAAACTTTTTTCAAAATCCACTTTGGGCTTGTAAGATGTTGTAAAGTGACTTTCTGTCACAATGCACTACATGCACCTCAACACCCAACTTCATGAACACCACATCAGAGTGAATGATGCGACTGAACCGCGTGCGCTGGAGCCACCAGTGAGCGGCCAGTAGCTCATTGAGGCCCTTTGTGTTGTATGCGCTTGGTTTCAAGCTTCTAAGACCTTCCAATTTCAAGCTATGAAGGAAAAGTGAAGACACGTTTACTTTTCATATTTCATGACAGTTGGCTGAGACGGCCAAAACATGCGCTCGTGGAAACTTTTTTCAAAATCCACTTTGGGCTTGTAAGATGTTGTAAAGTGACTTTCTGTCACAATGCACTACATGCACCTCAACACCCAACTTCATGAACACCACATCAGAGTGAATGATGCGACTGAACCGCGTGCGCTGGAGCCACCAGTGAGCGGCCAGTAGCTCATTGAGGCCCTTTGTGTTGTATGCGCTTGGTTTCAAGCTTCTAAGACCTTCCAATTTCAAGCTATGAAGGAAAAGTGAAGACACGTTTACTTTTCATATTTCATGACAGTTGGCTGAGACGGCCAAAACATGCGCTCGTGGAAACTTTTTTCAAAATCCACTTTGGGCTTGTAAGATGTTGTAAAGTGACTTTCTGTCACAATGCACTACATGCACCTCAACACCCAACTTCATGAACACCACATCAGAGTGAATGATGCGACTGAACCGCGTGCGCTGGAGCCACCAGTGAGCGGCCAGTAGCTCATTGAGGCCCTTTGTGTTGTATGCGCTTGGTTTCAAGCTTCTAAGACCTTCCAATTTCAAGCTATGAAGGAAAAGTGAAGACACGTTTACTTTTCATATTTCATGACAGTTGGCTGAGACGGCCAAAACATGCGCTCGTGGAAACTTTTTTCAAAATCCACTTTGGGCTTGTAAGATGTTGTAAAGTGACTTTCTGTCACAATGCACTACATGCACCTCAACACCCAACTTCATGAACACCACATCAGAGTGAATGATGCGACTGAACCGCGTGCGCTGGAGCCACCAGTGAGCGGCCAGTAGCTCATTGAGGCCCTTTGTGTTGTATGCGCTTGGTTTCAAGCTTCTAAGACCTTCCAATTTCAAGCTATGAAGGAAAAGTGAAGACACGTTTACTTTTCATATTTCATGACAGTTGGCTGAGACGGCCAAAACATGCGCTCGTGGAAACTTTTTTCAAAATCCACTTTGGGCTTGTAAGATGTTGTAAAGTGACTTTCTGTCACAATGCACTACATGCACCTCAACACCCAACTTCATGAACACCACATCAGAGTGAATGATGCGACTGAACCGCGTGCGCTGGAGCCACCAGTGAGCGGCCAGTAGCTCATTGAGGCCCTTTGTGTTGTATGCGCTTGGTTTCAAGCTTCTAAGACCTTCCAATTTCAAGCTATGAAGGAAAAGTGAAGACACGTTTACTTTTCATATTTCATGACAGTTGGCTGAGACGGCCAAAACATGCGCTCGTGGAAACTTTTTTCAAAATCCACTTTGGGCTTGTAAGATGTTGTAAAGTGACTTTCTGTCACAATGCACTACATGCACCTCAACACCCAACTTCATGAACACCACATCAGAGTGAATGATGCGACTGAACCGCGTGCGCTGGAGCCACCAGTGAGCGGCCAGTAGCTCATTGAGGCCCTTTGTGTTGTATGCGCTTGGTTTCAAGCTTCTAAGACCTTCCAATTTCAAGCTATGAAGGAAAAGTGAAGACACGTTTACTTTTCATATTTCATGACAGTTGGCTGAGACGGCCAAAACATGCGCTCGTGGAAACTTTTTTCAAAATCCACTTTGGGCTTGTAAGATGTTGTAAAGTGACTTTCTGTCACAATGCACTACATGCACCTCAACACCCAACTTCATGAACACCACATCAGAGTGAATGATGCGACTGAACCGCGTGCGCTGGAGCCACCAGTGAGCGGCCAGTAGCTCATTGAGGCCCTTTGTGTTGTATGCGCTTGGTTTCAAGCTTCTAAGACCTTCCAATTTCAAGCTATGAAGGAAAAGTGAAGACACGTTTACTTTTCATATTTCATGACAGTTGGCTGAGACGGCCAAAACATGCGCTCGTGGAAACTTTTTTCAAAATCCACTTTGGGCTTGTAAGATGTTGTAAAGTGACTTTCTGTCACAATGCACTACATGCACCTCAACACCCAACTTCATGAACACCACATCAGAGTGAATGATGCGACTGAACCGCGTGCGCTGGAGCCACCAGTGAGCGGCCAGTAGCTCATTGAGGCCCTTTGTGTTGTATGCGCTTGGTTTCAAGCTTCTAAGACCTTCCAATTTCAAGCTATGAAGGAAAAGTGAAGACACGTTTACTTTTCATATTTCATGACAGTTGGCTGAGACGGCCAAAACATGCGCTCGTGGAAACTTTTTTCAAAATCCACTTTGGGCTTGTAAGATGTTGTAAAGTGACTTTCTGTCACAATGCACTACATGCACCTCAACACCCAACTTCATGAACACCACATCAGAGTGAATGATGCGACTGAACCGCGTGCGCTGGAGCCACCAGTGAGCGGCCAGTAGCTCATTGAGGCCCTTTGTGTTGTATGCGCTTGGTTTCAAGCTTCTAAGACCTTCCAATTTCAAGCTATGAAGGAAAAGTGAAGACACGTTTACTTTTCATATTTCATGACAGTTGGCTGAGACGGCCAAAACATGCGCTCGTGGAAACTTTTTTCAAAATCCACTTTGGGCTTGTAAGATGTTGTAAAGTGACTTTCTGTCACAATGCACTACATGCACCTCAACACCCAACTTCATGAACACCACATCAGAGTGAATGATGCGACTGAACCGCGTGCGCTGGAGCCACCAGTGAGCGGCCAGTAGCTCATTGAGGCCCTTTGTGTTGTATGCGCTTGGTTTCAAGCTTCTAAGACCTTCCAATTTCAAGCTATGAAGGAAAAGTGAAGACACGTTTACTTTTCATATTTCATGACAGTTGGCTGAGACGGCCAAAACATGCGCTCGTGGAAACTTTTTTCAAAATCCACTTTGGGCTTGTAAGATGTTGTAAAGTGACTTTCTGTCACAATGCACTACATGCACCTCAACACCCAACTTCATGAACACCACATCAGAGTGAATGATGCGACTGAACCGCGTGCGCTGGAGCCACCAGTGAGCGGCCAGTAGCTCATTGAGGCCCTTTGTGTTGTATGCGCTTGGTTTCAAGCTTCTAAGACCTTCCAATTTCAAGCTATGAAGGAAAAGTGAAGACACGTTTACTTTTCATATTTCATGACAGTTGGCTGAGACGGCCAAAACATGCGCTCGTGGAAACTTTTTTCAAAATCCACTTTGGGCTTGTAAGATGTTGTAAAGTGACTTTCTGTCACAATGCACTACATGCACCTCAACACCCAACTTCATGAACACCACATCAGAGTGAATGATGCGACTGAACCGCGTGCGCTGGAGCCACCAGTGAGCGGCCAGTAGCTCATTGAGGCCCTTTGTGTTGTATGCGCTTGGTTTCAAGCTTCTAAGACCTTCCAATTTCAAGCTATGAAGGAAAAGTGAAGACACGTTTACATTACCTATTTCATGACAGTTGGCTGAGACGGCCAAAACATGCGCTCGTGGAAACTTTTTTCAAAATCCACTTTGGGCTTGTAAGATGTTGTAAAGTGACTTTCTGTCACAATGCACTACATGCACCTCAACACCCAACTTCATGAACACCACATCAGAGTGAATGATGCGACTGAACCGCGTGCGCTGGAGCCACCAGTGAGCGGCCAGTAGCTCATTGAGGCCCTTTGTGTTGTATGCGCTTGGTTTCAAGCTTCTAAGACCTTCCAATTTCAAGCTATGAAGAAAAGTGAAGACACGTTTACACTTTTCATATTTCATGACAGTTGGCTGAGACGGCCAAAACATGCGCTCGTGGAAACTTTTTTCAAAATCCACTTTGGGCTTGTAAGATGTTGTAAAGTGACTTTCTGTCACAATGCACTACATGCACCTCAACACCCAACTTCATGAACACCACATCAGAGTGAATGATGCGACTGAACCGCGTGCGCTGGAGCCACCAGTGAGCGGCCAGTAGCTCATTGAGGCCCTTTGTGTTGTATGCGCTTGGTTTCAAGCTTCTAAGACCTTCCAATTTCAAGCTATGAAGGAAAAGTGAAGACACGTTTACTTTTCATATTTCATGACAGTTGGCTGAGACGGCCAAAACATGCGCTCGTGGAAACTTTTTTCAAAATCCACTTTGGGCTTGTAAGATGTTGTAAAGTGACTTTCTGTCACAATGCACTACATGCACCTCAACACCCAACTTCATGAACACCACATCAGAGTGAATGATGCGACTGAACCGCGTGCGCTGGAGCCACCAGTGAGCGGCCAGTAGCTCATTGAGGCCCTTTGTGTTGTATGCGCTTGGTTTCAAGCTTCTAAGACCTTCCAATTTCAAGCTATGAAGGAAAAGTGAAGACACGTTTACTTTTCATATTTCATGACAGTTGGCTGAGACGGCCAAAACATGCGCTCGTGGAAACTTTTTTCAAAATCCACTTTGGGCTTGTAAGATGTTGTAAAGTGACTTTCTGTCACAATGCACTACATGCACCTCAACACCCAACTTCATGAACACCACATCAGAGTGAATGATGCGACTGAACCGCGTGCGCTGGAGCCACCAGTGAGCGGCCAGTAGCTCATTGAGGCCCTTTGTGTTGTATGCGCTTGGTTTCAAGCTTCTAAGACCTTCCAATTTCAAGCTATGAAGGAAAAGTGAAGACACGTTTACTTTTCATATTTCATGACAGTTGGCTGAGACGGCCAAAACATGCGCTCGTGGAAACTTTTTTCAAAATCCACTTTGGGCTTGTAAGATGTTGTAAAGTGACTTTCTGTCACAATGCACTACATGCACCTCAACACCCAACTTCATGAACACCACATCAGAGTGAATGATGCGACTGAACCGCGTGCGCTGGAGCCACCAGTGAGCGGCCAGTAGCTCATTGAGGCCCTTTGTGTTGTATGCGCTTGGTTTCAAGCTTCTAAGACCTTCCAATTTCAAGCTATGAAGGAAAAGTGAAGACACGTTTACTTTTCATATTTCATGACAGTTGGCTGAGACGGCCAAAACATGCGCTCGTGGAAACTTTTTTCAAAATCCACTTTGGGCTTGTAAGATGTTGTAAAGTGACTTTCTGTCACAATGCACTACATGCACCTCAACACCCAACTTCATGAACACCACATCAGAGTGAATGATGCGACTGAACCGCGTGCGCTGGAGCCACCAGTGAGCGGCCAGTAGCTCATTGAGGCCCTTTGTGTTGTATGCGCTTGGTTTCAAGCTTCTAAGACCTTCCAATTTCAAGCTATGAAGGAAAAGTGAAGACACGTTTACTTTTCATATTTCATGACAGTTGGCTGAGACGGCCAAAACATGCGCTCGTGGAAACTTTTTTCAAAATCCACTTTGGGCTTGTAAGATGTTGTAAAGTGACTTTCTGTCACAATGCACTACATGCACCTCAACACCCAACTTCATGAACACCACATCAGAGTGAATGATGCGACTGAACCGCGTGCGCTGGAGCCACCAGTGAGCGGCCAGTAGCTCATTGAGGCCCTTTGTGTTGTATGCGCTTGGTTTCAAGCTTCTAAGACCTTCCAATATCAAGCTATGAAGGAAAAGTGAAGACACGTTTACTTTTCATATTTCATGACAGTTGGCTGAGACGGCCAAAACATGCGCTCGTGGAAACTTTTTTCAAAATCCACTTTGGGCTTGTAAGATGTTGTAAAGTGACTTTCTGTCACAATGCACTACATGCACCTCAACACCCAACTTCATGAACACCACATCAGAGTGAATGATGCGACTGAACCGCGTGCGCTGGAGCCACCAGTGAGCGGCCAGTAGCTCATTGAGGCCCTTTGTGTTGTATGCGCTTGGTTTCAAGCTTCTAAGACCTTCCAATTTCAAGCTATGAAGGAAAAGTGAAGACACGTTTACTTTTCATGTTTCATGACAGTTGGCTGAGACGGCCAAAACATGCGCTCGTGGAAACTTTTTTCAAAATCCACTTTGGGCTTGTAAGATGTTGTAAAGTGACTTTCTGTCACAATGCACTACATGCACCTCAACACCCAACTTCATGAACACCACATCAGAGTGAATGATGCGACTGAACCGCGTGCGCTGGAGCCACCAGTGAGCGGCCAGTAGCTCATTGAGGCCCTTTGTGTTGTATGCGCTTGGTTTCAAGCTTCTAAGACCTTCCAATTTCAAGCTATGAAGGAAAAGTGAAGACACGTTTACTTTTCATATTTCATGACAGTTGGCTGAGACGGCCAAAACATGCGCTCGTGGAAACTTTTTTCAAAATCCACTTTGGGCTTGTAAGATGTTGTAAAGTGACTTTCTGTCACAATGCACTACATGCACCTCAACACCCAACTTCATGAACACCACATCAGAGTGAATGATGCGACTGAACCGCGTGCGCTGGAGCCACCAGTGAGCGGCCAGTAGCTCATTGAGGCCCTTTGTGTTGTATGCGCTTGGTTTCAAGCTTCTAAGACCTTCCAATTTCAAGCTATGAAGGAAAAGTGAAGACACGTTTACTTTTCATATTTCATGACAGTTGGCTGAGACGGCCAAAACATGCGCTCGTGGAAACTTTTTTCAAAATCCACTTTGGGCTTGTAAGATGTTGTAAAGTGACTTTCTGTCACAATGCACTACATGCACCTCAACACCCAACTTCATGAACACCACATCAGAGTGAATGATGCGACTGAACCGCGTGCGCTGGAGCCACCAGTGAGCGGCCAGTAGCTCATTGAGGCCCTTTGTGTTGTATGCGCTTGGTTTCAAGCTTCTAAGACCTTCCAATTTCAAGCTATGAAGGAAAAGTGAAGACACGTTTACTTTTCATATTTCATGACAGTTGGCTGAGACGGCCAAAACATGCGCTCGTGGAAACTTTTTTCAAAATCCACTTTGGGCTTGTAAGATGTTGTAAAGTGACTTTCTGTCACAATGCACTACATGCACCTCAACACCCAACTTCATGAACACCACATCAGAGTGAATGATGCGACTGAACCGCGTGCGCTGGAGCCACCAGTGAGCGGCCAGTAGCTCATTGAGGCCCTTTGTGTTGTATGCGCTTGGTTTCAAGCTTCTAAGACCTTCCAATTTCAAGCTATGAAGGAAAAGTGAAGACACGTTTACTTTTCATATTTCATGACAGTTGGCTGAGACGGCCAAAACATGCGCTCGTGGAAACTTTTTTCAAAATCCACTTTGGGCTTGTAAGATGTTGTAAAGTGACTTTCTGTCACAATGCACTACATGCACCTCAACACCCAACTTCATGAACACCACATCAGAGTGAATGATGCGACTGAACCGCGTGCGCTGGAGCCACCAGTGAGCGGCCAGTAGCTCATTGAGGCCCTTTGTGTTGTATGCGCTTGGTTTCAAGCTTCTAAGACCTTCCAATTTCAAGCTATGAAGGAAAAGTGAAGACACGTTTACTTTTCATATTTCATGACAGTTGGCTGAGACGGCCAAAACATGCGCTCGTGGAAACTTTTTTCAAAATCCACTTTGGGCTTGTAAGATGTTGTAAAGTGACTTTCTGTCACAATGCACTACATGCACCTCAACACCCAACTTCATGAACACCACATCAGAGTGAATGATGCGACTGAACCGCGTGCGCTGGAGCCACCAGTGAGCGGCCAGTAGCTCATTGAGGCCCTTTGTGTTGTATGCGCTTGGTTTCAAGCTTCTAAGACCTTCCAATATCAAGCTATGAAGGAAAAGTGAAGACACGTTTACTTTTCATATTTCATGACAGTTGGCTGAGACGGCCAAAACATGCGCTCGTGGAAACTTTTTTCAAAATCCACTTTGGGCTTGTAAGATGTTGTAAAGTGACTTTCTGTCACAATGCACTACATGCACCTCAACACCCAACTTCATGAACACCACATCAGAGTGAATGATGCGACTGAACCGCGTGCGCTGGAGCCACCAGTGAGCGGCCAGTAGCTCATTGAGGCCCTTTGTGTTGTATGCGCTTGGTTTCAAGCTTCTAAGACCTTCCAATTTCAAGCTATGAAGGAAAAGTGAAGACACGTTTACTTTTCATGTTTCATGACAGTTGGCTGAGACGGCCAAAACATGCGCTCGTGGAAACTTTTTTCAAAATCCACTTTGGGCTTGTAAGATGTTGTAAAGTGACTTTCTGTCACAATGCACTACATGCACCTCAACACCCAACTTCATGAACACCACATCAGAGTGAATGATGCGACTGAACCGCGTGCGCTGGAGCCACCAGTGAGCGGCCAGTAGCTCATTGAGGCCCTTTGTGTTGTATGCGCTTGGTTTCAAGCTTCTAAGACCTTCCAATTTCAAGCTATGAAGGAAAAGTGAAGACACGTTTACTTTTCATGTTTCATGACAGTTGGCTGAGACGGCCAAAACATGCGCTCGTGGAAACTTTTTTCAAAATCCACTTTGGGCTTGTAAGATGTTGTAAAGTGACTTTCTGTCACAATGCACTACATGCACCTCAACACCCAACTTCATGAACACCACATCAGAGTGAATGATGCGACTGAACCGCGTGCGCTGGAGCCACCAGTGAGCGGCCAGTAGCTCATTGAGGCCCTTTGTGTTGTATGCGCTTGGTTTCAAGCTTCTAAGACCTTCCAATTTCAAGCTATGAAGGAAAAGTGAAGACACGTTTACTTTTCATATTTCATGACAGTTGGCTGAGACGGCCAAAACATGCGCTCGTGGAAACTTTTTTCAAAATCCACTTTGGGCTTGTAAGATGTTGTAAAGTGACTTTCTGTCACAATGCACTACATGCACCTCAACACCCAACTTCATGAACACCACATCAGAGTGAATGATGCGACTGAACCGCGTGCGCTGGAGCCACCAGTGAGCGGCCAGTAGCTCATTGAGGCCCTTTGTGTTGTATGCGCTTGGTTTCAAGCTTCTAAGACCTTCCAATTTCAAGCTATGAAGGAAAAGTGAAGACACGTTTACTTTTCATATTTCATGACAGTTGGCTGAGACGGCCAAAACATGCGCTCGTGGAAACTTTTTTCAAAATCCACTTTGGGCTTGTAAGATGTTGTAAAGTGACTTTCTGTCACAATGCACTACATGCACCTCAACACCCAACTTCATGAACACCACATCAGAGTGAATGATGCGACTGAACCGCGTGCGCTGGAGCCACCAGTGAGCGGCCAGTAGCTCATTGAGGCCCTTTGTGTTGTATGCGCTTGGTTTCAAGCTTCTAAGACCTTCCAATTTCAAGCTATGAAGGAAAAGTGAAGACACGTTTACTTTTCATGTTTCATGACAGTTGGCTGAGACGGCCAAAACATGCGCTCGTGGAAACTTTTTTCAAAATCCACTTTGGGCTTGTAAGATGTTGTAAAGTGACTTTCTGTCACAATGCACTACATGCACCTCAACACCCAACTTCATGAACACCACATCAGAGTGAATGATGCGACTGAACCGCGTGCGCTGGAGCCACCAGTGAGCGGCCAGTAGCTCATTGAGGCCCTTTGTGTTGTATGCGCTTGGTTTCAAGCTTCTAAGACCTTCCAATTTCAAGCTATGAAGGAAAAGTGAAGACACGTTTACTTTTCATATTTCATGACAGTTGGCTGAGACGGCCAAAACATGCGCTCGTGGAAACTTTTTTCAAAATCCACTTTGGGCTTGTAAGATGTTGTAAAGTGACTTTCTGTCACAATGCACTACATGCACCTCAACACCCAACTTCATGAACACCACATCAGAGTGAATGATGCGACTGAACCGCGTGCGCTGGAGCCACCAGTGAGCGGCCAGTAGCTCATTGAGGCCCTTTGTGTTGTATGCGCTTGGTTTCAAGCTTCTAAGACCTTCCAATTTCAAGCTATGAAGGAAAAGTGAAGACACGTTTACTTTTCATATTTCATGACAGTTGGCTGAGACGGCCAAAACATGCGCTCGTGGAAACTTTTTTCAAAATCCACTTTGGGCTTGTAAGATGTTGTAAAGTGACTTTCTGTCACAATGCACTACATGCACCTCAACACCCAACTTCATGAACACCACATCAGAGTGAATGATGCGACTGAACCGCGTGCGCTGGAGCCACCAGTGAGCGGCCAGTAGCTCATTGAGGCCCTTTGTGTTGTATGCGCTTGGTTTCAAGCTTCTAAGACCTTCCAATTTCAAGCTATGAAGGAAAAGTGAAGACACGTTTACTTTTCATGTTTCATGACAGTTGGCTGAGACGGCCAAAACATGCGCTCGTGGAAACTTTTTTCAAAATCCACTTTGGGCTTGTAAGATGTTGTAAAGTGACTTTCTGTCACAATGCACTACATGCACCTCAACACCCAACTTCATGAACACCACATCAGAGTGAATGATGCGACTGAACCGCGTGCGCTGGAGCCACCAGTGAGCGGCCAGTAGCTCATTGAGGCCCTTTGTGTTGTATGCGCTTGGTTTCAAGCTTCTAAGACCTTCCAATTTCAAGCTATGAAGGAAAAGTGAAGACACGTTTACTTTTCATATTTCATGACAGTTGGCTGAGACGGCCAAAACATGCGCTCGTGGAAACTTTTTTCAAAATCCACTTTGGGCTTGTAAGATGTTGTAAAGTGACTTTCTGTCACAATGCACTACATGCACCTCAACACCCAACTTCATGAACACCACATCAGAGTGAATGATGCGACTGAACCGCGTGCGCTGGAGCCACCAGTGAGCGGCCAGTAGCTCATTGAGGCCCTTTGTGTTGTATGCGCTTGGTTTCAAGCTTCTAAGACCTTCCAATTTCAAGCTATGAAGGAAAAGTGAAGACACGTTTACTTTTCATATTTCATGACAGTTGGCTGAGACGGCCAAAACATGCGCTCGTGGAAACTTTTTTCAAAATCCACTTTGGGCTTGTAAGATGTTGTAAAGTGACTTTCTGTCACAATGCACTACATGCACCTCAACACCCAACTTCATGAACACCACATCAGAGTGAATGATGCGACTGAACCGCGTGCGCTGGAGCCACCAGTGAGCGGCCAGTAGCTCATTGAGGCCCTTTGTGTTGTATGCGCTTGGTTTCAAGCTTCTAAGACCTTCCAATTTCAAGCTATGAAGGAAAAGTGAAGACACGTTTACTTTTCATGTTTCATGACAGGCGGCTGAGACGGCCAAAACATGCGCTCGTGGAAACTTTTTTCAAAATCCACTTTGGGCTTGTAAGATGTTGTAAAGTGACTTTCTGTCACAATGCACTACATGCACCTCAACACCCAACTTCATGAACACCACATCAGAGTGAATGATGCGACTGAACCGCGTGCGCTGGAGCCACCAGTGAGCGGCCAGTAGCTCATTGAGGCCCTTTGTGTTGTATGCGCTTGGTTTCAAGCTTCTAAGACCTTCCAATTTCAAGCTATGAAGGAAAAGTGAAGACACGTTTACTTTTCATATTTCATGACAGGCGGCTGAGACGGCCAAAACATGCGCTCGTGGAAACTTTTTTCAAAATCCACTTTGGGCTTGTAAGATGTTGTAAAGTGACTTTCTGTCACAATGCAGTACATGCACCTCAACACCCAACTTCATGAACACCACATCAGAGTGAATGATGCGACTGAACCGCGTGCGCTGGAGCCACCAGTGAGCGGCCAGTAGCTCATTGAGGCCCTTTGTGTTGTATGCGCTTGGTTTCAAGCTTCTAAGACCTTCCAATTTCAAGCTATGAAGGAAAAGTGAAGACACGTTTACTTTTCATGTTTCATGACAGGCGGCTGAGACGGCCAAAACATGCGCTCGTGGAAACTTTTTTCAAAATCCACTTTGGGCTTGTAAGATGTTGTAAAGTGACTTTCTGTCACAATGCACTACATGCACCTCAACACCCAACTTCATGAACACCACATCAGAGTGAATGATGCGACTGAACCGCGTGCGCTGGAGCCACCAGTGAGCGGCCAGTAGCTCATTGAGGCCCTTTGTGTTGTATGCGCTTGGTTTCAAGCTTCTAAGACCTTCCAATTTCAAGCTATGAAGGAAAAGTGAAGACACGTTTACTTTTCATATTTCATGACAGTTGGCTGAGACGGCCAAAACATGCGCTCGTGGAAACTTTTTTCAAAATCCACTTTGGGCTTGTAAGATGTTGTAAAGTGACTTTCTGTCACAATGCAGTACATGCACCTCAACACCCAACTTCATGAACACCACATCAGAGTGAATGATGCGACTGAACCGCGTGCGCTGGAGCCACCAGTGAGCGGCCAGTAGCTCATTGAGGCCCTTTGTGTTGTATGCGCTTGGTTTCAAGCTTCTAAGACCTTCCAATTTCAAGCTATGAAGGAAAAGTGAAGACACGTTTACTTTTCATATTTCATGACAGTTGGCTGAGACGGCCAAAACATGCGCTCGTGGAAACTTTTTTCAAAATCCACTTTGGGCTTGTAAGATGTTGTAAAGTGACTTTCTGTCACAATGCACTACATGCACCTCAACACCCAACTTCATGAACACCACATCAGAGTGAATGATGCGACTGAACCGCGTGCGCTGGAGCCACCAGTGAGCGGCCAGTAGCTCATTGAGGCCCTTTGTGTTGTATGCGCTTGGTTTCAAGCTTCTAAGACCTTCCAATTTCAAGCTATGAAGGAAAAGTGAAGACACGTTTACTTTTCATGTTTCATGACAGTTGGCTGAGACGGCCAAAACATGCGCTCGTGGAAACTTTTTTCAAAATCCACTTTGGGCTTGTAAGATGTTGTAAAGTGACTTTCTGTCACAATGCACTACATGCACCTCAACACCCAACTTCATGAACACCACATCAGAGTGAATGATGCGACTGAACCGCGTGCGCTGGAGCCACCAGTGAGCGGCCAGTAGCTCATTGAGGCCCTTTGTGTTGTATGCGCTTGGTTTCAAGCTTCTAAGACCTTCCAATTTCAAGCTATGAAGGAAAAGTGAAGACACGTTTACTTTTCATATTTCATGACAGTTGGCTGAGACGGCCAAAACATGCGCTCGTGGAAACTTTTTTCAAAATCCACTTTGGGCTTGTAAGATGTTGTAAAGTGACTTTCTGTCACAATGCACTACATGCACCTCAACACCCAACTTCATGAACACCACATCAGAGTGAATGATGCGACTGAACCGCGTGCGCTGGAGCCACCAGTGAGCGGCCAGTAGCTCATTGAGGCCCTTTGTGTTGTATGCGCTTGGTTTCAAGCTTCTAAGACCTTCCAATTTCAAGCTATGAAGGAAAAGTGAAGACACGTTTACTTTTCATATTTCATGACAGTTGGCTGAGACGGCCAAAACATGCGCTCGTGGAAACTTTTTTCAAAATCCACTTTGGGCTTGTAAGATGTTGTAAAGTGACTTTCTGTCACAATGCAGTACATGCACCTCAACACCCAACTTCATGAACACCACATCAGAGTGAATGATGCGACTGAACCGCGTGCGCTGGAGCCACCAGTGAGCGGCCAGTAGCTCATTGAGGCCCTTTGTGTTGTATGCGCTTGGTTTCAAGCTTCTAAGACCTTCCAATTTCAAGCTATGAAGGAAAAGTGAAGACACGTTTACTTTTCATATTTCATGACAGTTGGCTGAGACGGCCAAAACATGCGCTCGTGGAAACTTTTTTCAAAATCCACTTTGGGCTTGTAAGATGTTGTAAAGTGACTTTCTGTCACAATGCACTACATGCACCTCAACACCCAACTTCATGAACACCACATCAGAGTGAATGATGCGACTGAACCGCGTGCGCTGGAGCCACCAGTGAGCGGCCAGTAGCTCATTGAGGCCCTTTGTGTTGTATGCGCTTGGTTTCAAGCTTCTAAGACCTTCCAATTTCAAGCTATGAAGGAAAAGTGAAGACACGTTTACTTTTCATATTTCATGACAGTTGGCTGAGACGGCCAAAACATGCGCTCGTGGAAACTTTTTTCAAAATCCACTTTGGGCTTGTAAGATGTTGTAAAGTGACTTTCTGTCACAATGCAGTACATGCACCTCAACACCCAACTTCATGAACACCACATCAGAGTGAATGATGCGACTGAACCGCGTGCGCTGGAGCCACCAGTGAGCGGCCAGTAGCTCATTGAGGCCCTTTGTGTTGTATGCGCTTGGTTTCAAGCTTCTAAGACCTTCCAATTTCAAGCTATGAAGGAAAAGTGAAGACACGTTTACTTTTCATATTTCATGACAGTTGGCTGAGACGGCCAAAACATGCGCTCGTGGAAACTTTTTTCAAAATCCACTTTGGGCTTGTAAGATGTTGTAAAGTGACTTTCTGTCACAATGCAGTACATGCACCTCAACACCCAACTTCATGAACACCACATCAGAGTGAATGATGCGACAGAACCGCGTGCGCTGGAGCCACCAGTGAGCGGCCAGTAGCTCATTGAGGCCCTTTGTGTTGTATGCGCTTGGTTTCAAGCTTCTAAGACCTTCCAATTTCAAGCTATGAAGGAAAAGTGAAGACACGTTTACTTTTCATATTTCATGACAGTTGGCTGAGACGGCCAAAACATGCGCTCGTGGAAACTTTTTTCAAAATCCACTTTGGGCTTGTAAGATGTTGTAAAGTGACTTTCTGTCACAATGCAGTACATGCACCTCAACACCCAACTTCATGAACACCACATCAGAGTGAATGATGCGACTGAACCGCGTGCGCTGGAGCCACCAGTGAGCGGCCAGTAGCTCATTGAGGCCCTTTGTGTTGTATGCGCTTGGTTTCAAGCTTCTAAGACCTTCCAATTTCAAGCTATGAAGGAAAAGTGAAGACACGTTTACTTTTCATATTTCATGACAGTTGGCTGAGACGGCCAAAACATGCGCTCGTGGAAACTTTTTTCAAAATCCACTTTGGGCTTGTAAGATGTTGTAAAGTGACTTTCTGTCACAATGCAGTACATGCACCTCAACACCCAACTTCATGAACACCACATCAGAGTGAATGATGCGACTGAACCGCGTGCGCTGGAGCCACCAGTGAGCGGCCAGTAGCTCATTGAGGCCCTTTGTGTTGTATGCGCTTGGTTTCAAGCTTCTAAGACCTTCCAATTTCAAGCTATGAAGGAAAAGTGAAGACACGTTTACTTTTCATATTTCATGACAGTTGGCTGAGACGGCCAAAACATGCGCTCGTGGAAACTTTTTTCAAAATCCACTTTGGGCTTGTAAGATGTTGTAAAGTGACTTTCTGTCACAATGCAGTACATGCACCTCAACACCCAACTTCATGAACACCACATCAGAGTGAATGATGCGACTGAACCGCGTGCGCTGGAGCCACCAGTGAGCGACCAGTAGCTCATTGAGGCCCTTTGTGTTGTATGCGCTTGGTTTCAAGCTTCTAAGACCTTCCAATTTCAAGCTATGAAGGAAAAGTGAAGACACGTTTACTTTTCATATTTCATGACAGGCGGCTGAGACGGCCAAAACATGCGCTCGTGGAAACTTTTTTCAAAATCCACTTTGGGCTTGTAAGATGTTGTAAAGTGACTTTCTGTCACAATGCAGTACATGCACCTCAACACCCAACTTCATGAACACCACATCAGAGTGAATGATGCGACTGAACCGCGTGCGCTGGAGCCACCAGTGAGCGGCCAGTAGCTCATTGAGGCCCTTTGTGTTGTATGCGCTTGGTTTCAAGCTTCTAAGACCTTCCAATTTCAAGCTATGAAGGAAAAGTGAAGACACGTTTACTTTTCATGTTTCATGACAGGCGGCTGAGACGGCCAAAACATGCGCTCGTGGAAACTTTTTTCAAAATCCACTTTGGGCTTGTAAGATGTTGTAAAGTGACTTTCTGTCACAATGCACTACATGCACCTCAACACCCAACTTCATGAACACCACATCAGAGTGAATGATGCGACTGAACCGCGTGCGCTGGAGCCACCAGTGAGCGGCCAGTAGCTCATTGAGGCCCTTTGTGTTGTATGCGCTTGGTTTCAAGCTTCTAAGACCTTCCAATTTCAAGCTATGAAGGAAAAGTGAAGACACGTTTACTTTTCATATTTCATGACAGTTGGCTGAGACGGCCAAAACATGCGCTCGTGGAAACTTTTTTCAAAATCCACTTTGGGCTTGTAAGATGTTGTAAAGTGACTTTCTGTCACAATGCAGTACATGCACCTCAACACCCAACTTCATGAACACCACATCAGAGTGAATGATGCGACTGAACCGCGTGCGCTGGAGCCACCAGTGAGCGGCCAGTAGCTCATTGAGGCCCTTTGTGTTGTATGCGCTTGGTTTCAAGCTTCTAAGACCTTCCAATTTCAAGCTATGAAGGAAAAGTGAAGACACGTTTACTTTTCATATTTCATGACAGTTGGCTGAGACGGCCAAAACATGCGCTCGTGGAAACTTTTTTCAAAATCCACTTTGGGCTTGTAAGATGTTGTAAAGTGACTTTCTGTCACAATGCACTACATGCACCTCAACACCCAACTTCATGAACACCACATCAGAGTGAATGATGCGACTGAACCGCGTGCGCTGGAGCCACCAGTGAGCGGCCAGTAGCTCATTGAGGCCCTTTGTGTTGTATGCGCTTGGTTTCAAGCTTCTAAGACCTTCCAATTTCAAGCTATGAAGGAAAAGTGAAGACACGTTTACTTTTCATATTTCATGACAGTTGGCTGAGACGGCCAAAACATGCGCTCGTGGAAACTTTTTTCAAAATCCACTTTGGGCTTGTAAGATGTTGTAAAGTGACTTTCTGTCACAATGCACTACATGCACCTCAACACCCAACTTCATGAACACCACATCAGAGTGAATGATGCGACTGAACCGCGTGCGCTGGAGCCACCAGTGAGCGGCCAGTAGCTCATTGAGGCCCTTTGTGTTGTATGCGCTTGGTTTCAAGCTTCTAAGACCTTCCAATTTCAAGCTATGAAGGAAAAGTGAAGACACGTTTACTTTTCATATTTCATGACAGTTGGCTGAGACGGCCAAAACATGCGCTCGTGGAAACTTTTTTCAAAATCCACTTTGGGCTTGTAAGATGTTGTAAAGTGACTTTCTGTCACAATGCAGTACATGCACCTCAACACCCAACTTCATGAACACCACATCAGAGTGAATGATGCGACAGAACCGCGTGCGCTGGAGCCACCAGTGAGCGGCCAGTAGCTCATTGAGGCCCTTTGTGTTGTATGCGCTTGGTTTCAAGCTTCTAAGACCTTCCAATTTCAAGCTATGAAGGAAAAGTGAAGACACGTTTACTTTTCATATTTCATGACAGTTGGCTGAGACGGCCAAAACATGCGCTCGTGGAAACTTTTTTCAAAATCCACTTTGGGCTTGTAAGATGTTGTAAAGTGACTTTCTGTCACAATGCAGTACATGCACCTCAACACCCAACTTCATGAACACCACATCAGAGTGAATGATGCGACTGAACCGCGTGCGCTGGAGCCACCAGTGAGCGGCCAGTAGCTCATTGAGGCCCTTTGTGTTGTATGCGCTTGGTTTCAAGCTTCTAAGACCTTCCAATTTCAAGCTATGAAGGAAAAGTGAAGACACGTTTACTTTTCATATTTCATGACAGTTGGCTGAGACGGCCAAAACATGCGCTCGTGGAAACTTTTTTCAAAATCCACTTTGGGCTTGTAAGATGTTGTAAAGTGACTTTCTGTCACAATGCAGTACATGCACCTCAACACCCAACTTCATGAACACCACATCAGAGTGAATGATGCGACTGAACCGCGTGCGCTGGAGCCACCAGTGAGCGGCCAGTAGCTCATTGAGGCCCTTTGTGTTGTATGCGCTTGGTTTCAAGCTTCTAAGACCTTCCAATTTCAAGCTATGAAGGAAAAGTGAAGACACGTTTACTTTTCATATTTCATGACAGTTGGCTGAGACGGCCAAAACATGCGCTCGTGGAAACTTTTTTCAAAATCCACTTTGGGCTTGTAAGATGTTGTAAAGTGACTTTCTGTCACAATGCAGTACATGCACCTCAACACCCAACTTCATGAACACCACATCAGAGTGAATGATGCGACTGAACCGCGTGCGCTGGAGCCACCAGTGAGCGGCCAGTAGCTCATTGAGGCCCTTTGTGTTGTATGCGCTTGGTTTCAAGCTTCTAAGACCTTCCAATTTCAAGCTATGAAGGAAAAGTGAAGACACGTTTACTTTTCATATTTCATGACAGTTGGCTGAGACGGCCAAAACATGCGCTCGTGGAAACTTTTTTCAAAATCCACTTTGGGCTTGTAAGATGTTGTAAAGTGACTTTCTGTCACAATGCAGTACATGCACCTCAACACCCAACTTCATGAACACCACATCAGAGTGAATGATGCGACTGAACCGCGTGCGCTGGAGCCACCAGTGAGCGGCCAGTAGCTCATTGAGGCCCTTTGTGTTGTATGCGCTTGGTTTCAAGCTTCTAAGACCTTCCAATTTCAAGCTATGAAGGAAAAGTGAAGACACGTTTACTTTTCATATTTCATGACAGTTGGCTGAGACGGCCAAAACATGCGCTCGTGGAAACTTTTTTCAAAATCCACTTTGGGCTTGTAAGATGTTGTAAAGTGACTTTCTGTCACAATGCAGTACATGCACCTCAACACCCAACTTCATGAACACCACATCAGAGTGAATGATGCGACTGAACCGCGTGCGCTGGAGCCACCAGTGAGCGGCCAGTAGCTCATTGAGGCCCTTTGTGTTGTATGCGCTTGGTTTCAAGCTTCTAAGACCTTCCAATTTCAAGCTATGAAGGAAAAGTGAAGACACGTTTACTTTTCATATTTCATGACAGTTGGCTGAGACGGCCAAAACATGCGCTCGTGGAAACTTTTTTCAAAATCCACTTTGGGCTTGTAAGATGTTGTAAAGTGACTTTCTGTCACAATGCAGTACATGCACCTCAACACCCAACTTCATGAACACCACATCAGAGTGAATGATGCGACTGAACCGCGTGCGCTGGAGCCACCAGTGAGCGGCCAGTAGCTCATTGAGGCCCTTTGTGTTGTATGCGCTTGGTTTCAAGCTTCTAAGACCTTCCAATTTCAAGCTATGAAGGAAAAGTGAAGACACGTTTACTTTTCATATTTCATGACAGTTGGCTGAGACGGCCAAAACATGCGCTCGTGGAAACTTTTTTCAAAATCCACTTTGGGCTTGTAAGATGTTGTAAAGTGACTTTCTGTCACAATGCAGTACATGCACCTCAACACCCAACTTCATGAACACCACATCAGAGTGAATGATGCGACTGAACCGCGTGCGCTGGAGCCACCAGTGAGCGGCCAGTAGCTCATTGAGGCCCTTTGTGTTGTATGCGCTTGGTTTCAAGCTTCTAAGACCTTCCAATTTCAAGCTATGAAGGAAAAGTGAAGACACGTTTACTTTTCATATTTCATGACAGTTGGCTGAGACGGCCAAAACATGCGCTCGTGGAAACTTTTTTCAAAATCCACTTTGGGCTTGTAAGATGTTGTAAAGTGACTTTCTGTCACAATGCAGTACATGCACCTCAACACCCAACTTCATGAACACCACATCAGAGTGAATGATGCGACTGAACCGCGTGCGCTGGAGCCACCAGTGAGCGGCCAGTAGCTCATTGAGGCCCTTTGTGTTGTATGCGCTTGGTTTCAAGCTTCTAAGACCTTCCAATTTCAAGCTATGAAGGAAAAGTGAAGACACGTTTACTTTTCATATTTCATGACAGTTGGCTGAGACGGCCAAAACATGCGCTCGTGGAAACTTTTTTCAAAATCCACTTTGGGCTTGTAAGATGTTGTAAAGTGACTTTCTGTCACAATGCAGTACATGCACCTCAACACCCAACTTCATGAACACCACATCAGAGTGAATGATGCGACTGAACCGCGTGCGCTGGAGCCACCAGTGAGCGGCCAGTAGCTCATTGAGGCCCTTTGTGTTGTATGCGCTTGGTTTCAAGCTTCTAAGACCTTCCAATTTCAAGCTATGAAGGAAAAGTGAAGACACGTTTACTTTTCATATTTCATGACAGTTGGCTGAGACGGCCAAAACATGCGCTCGTGGAAACTTTTTTCAAAATCCACTTTGGGCTTGTAAGATGTTGTAAAGTGACTTTCTGTCACAATGCAGTACATGCACCTCAACACCCAACTTCATGAACACCACATCAGAGTGAATGATGCGACTGAACCGCGTGCGCTGGAGCCACCAGTGAGCGGCCAGTAGCTCATTGAGGCCCTTTGTGTTGTATGCGCTTGGTTTCAAGCTTCTAAGACCTTCCAATTTCAAGCTATGAAGGAAAAGTGAAGACACGTTTACTTTTCATATTTCATGACAGTTGGCTGAGACGGCCAAAACATGCGCTCGTGGAAACTTTTTTCAAAATCCACTTTGGGCTTGTAAGATGTTGTAAAGTGACTTTCTGTCACAATGCAGTACATGCACCTCAACACCCAACTTCATGAACACCACATCAGAGTGAATGATGCGACTGAACCGCGTGCGCTGGAGCCACCAGTGAGCGGCCAGTAGCTCATTGAGGCCCTTTGTGTTGTATGCGCTTGGTTTCAAGCTTCTAAGACCTTCCAATTTCAAGCTATGAAGGAAAAGTGAAGACACGTTTACTTTTCATATTTCATGACAGTTGGCTGAGACGGCCAAAACATGCGCTCGTGGAAACTTTTTTCAAAATCCACTTTGGGCTTGTAAGATGTTGTAAAGTGACTTTCTGTCACAATGCAGTACATGCACCTCAACACCCAACTTCATGAACACCACATCAGAGTGAATGATGCGACTGAACCGCGTGCGCTGGAGCCACCAGTGAGCGGCCAGTAGCTCATTGAGGCCCTTTGTGTTGTATGCGCTTGGTTTCAAGCTTCTAAGACCTTCCAATTTCAAGCTATGAAGGAAAAGTGAAGACACGTTTACTTTTCATATTTCATGACAGTTGGCTGAGACGGCCAAAACATGCGCTCGTGGAAACTTTTTTCAAAATCCACTTTGGGCTTGTAAGATGTTGTAAAGTGACTTTCTGTCACAATGCAGTACATGCACCTCAACACCCAACTTCATGAACACCACATCAGAGTGAATGATGCGACTGAACCGCGTGCGCTGGAGCCACCAGTGAGCGGCCAGTAGCTCATTGAGGCCCTTTGTGTTGTATGCGCTTGGTTTCAAGCTTCTAAGACCTTCCAATTTCAAGCTATGAAGGAAAAGTGAAGACACGTTTACTTTTCATATTTCATGACAGTTGGCTGAGACGGCCAAAACATGCGCTCGTGGAAACTTTTTTCAAAATCCACTTTGGGCTTGTAAGATGTTGTAAAGTGACTTTCTGTCACAATGCAGTACATGCACCTCAACACCCAACTTCATGAACACCACATCAGAGTGAATGATGCGACTGAACCGCGTGCGCTGGAGCCACCAGTGAGCGGCCAGTAGCTCATTGAGGCCCTTTGTGTTGTATGCGCTTGGTTTCAAGCTTCTAAGACCTTCCAATTTCAAGCTATGAAGGAAAAGTGAAGACACGTTTACTTTTCATATTTCATGACAGTTGGCTGAGACGGCCAAAACATGCGCTCGTGGAAACTTTTTTCAAAATCCACTTTGGGCTTGTAAGATGTTGTAAAGTGACTTTCTGTCACAATGCAGTACATGCACCTCAACACCCAACTTCATGAACACCACATCAGAGTGAATGATGCGACAGAACCGCGTGCGCTGGAGCCACCAGTGAGCGGCCAGTAGCTCATTGAGGCCCTTTGTGTTGTATGCGCTTGGTTTCAAGCTTCTAAGACCTTCCAATTTCAAGCTATGAAGGAAAAGTGAAGACACGTTTACTTTTCATATTTCATGACAGTTGGCTGAGACGGCCAAAACATGCGCTCGTGGAAACTTTTTTCAAAATCCACTTTGGGCTTGTAAGATGTTGTAAAGTGACTTTCTGTCACAATGCAGTACATGCACCTCAACACCCAACTTCATGAACACCACATCAGAGTGAATGATGCGACTGAACCGCGTGCGCTGGAGCCACCAGTGAGCGGCCAGTAGCTCATTGAGGCCCTTTGTGTTGTATGCGCTTGGTTTCAAGCTTCTAAGACCTTCCAATTTCAAGCTATGAAGGAAAAGTGAAGACACGTTTACTTTTCATATTTCATGACAGTTGGCTGAGACGGCCAAAACATGCGCTCGTGGAAACTTTTTTCAAAATCCACTTTGGGCTTGTAAGATGTTGTAAAGTGACTTTCTGTCACAATGCAGTACATGCACCTCAACACCCAACTTCATGAACACCACATCAGAGTGAATGATGCGACTGAACCGCGTGCGCTGGAGCCACCAGTGAGCGGCCAGTAGCTCATTGAGGCCCTTTGTGTTGTATGCGCTTGGTTTCAAGCTTCTAAGACCTTCCAATTTCAAGCTATGAAGGAAAAGTGAAGACACGTTTACTTTTCATATTTCATGACAGTTGGCTGAGACGGCCAAAACATGCGCTCGTGGAAACTTTTTTCAAAATCCACTTTGGGCTTGTAAGATGTTGTAAAGTGACTTTCTGTCACAATGCACTACATGCACCTCAACACCCAACTTCATGAACACCACATCAGAGTGAATGATGCGACTGAACCGCGTGCGCTGGAGCCACCAGTGAGCGGCCAGTAGCTCATTGAGGCCCTTTGTGTTGTATGCGCTTGGTTTCAAGCTTCTAAGACCTTCCAATTTCAAGCTATGAAGGAAAAGTGAAGACACGTTTACTTTTCATATTTCATGACAGTTGGCTGAGACGGCCAAAACATGCGCTCGTGGAAACTTTTTTCAAAATCCACTTTGGGCTTGTAAGATGTTGTAAAGTGACTTTCTGTCACAATGCAGTACATGCACCTCAACACCCAACTTCATGAACACCACATCAGAGTGAATGATGCGACTGAACCGCGTGCGCTGGAGCCACCAGTGAGCGGCCAGTAGCTCATTGAGGCCCTTTGTGTTGTATGCGCTTGGTTTCAAGCTTCTAAGACCTTCCAATTTCAAGCTATGAAGGAAAAGTGAAGACACGTTTACTTTTCATATTTCATGACAGTTGGCTGAGACGGCCAAAACATGCGCTCGTGGAAACTTTTTTCAAAATCCACTTTGGGCTTGTAAGATGTTGTAAAGTGACTTTCTGTCACAATGCAGTACATGCACCTCAACACCCAACTTCATGAACACCACATCAGAGTGAATGATGCGACTGAACCGCGTGCGCTGGAGCCACCAGTGAGCGGCCAGTAGCTCATTGAGGCCCTTTGTGTTGTATGCGCTTGGTTTCAAGCTTCTAAGACCTTCCAATTTCAAGCTATGAAGGAAAAGTGAAGACACGTTTACTTTTCATATTTCATGACAGTTGGCTGAGACGGCCAAAACATGCGCTCGTGGAAACTTTTTTCAAAATCCACTTTGGGCTTGTAAGATGTTGTAAAGTGACTTTCTGTCACAATGCAGTACATGCACCTCAACACCCAACTTCATGAACACCACATCAGAGTGAATGATGCGACTGAACCGCGTGCGCTGGAGCCACCAGTGAGCGGCCAGTAGCTCATTGAGGCCCTTTGTGTTGTATGCGCTTGGTTTCAAGCTTCTAAGACCTTCCAATTTCAAGCTATGAAGGAAAAGTGAAGACACGTTTACTTTTCATATTTCATGACAGTTGGCTGAGACGGCCAAAACATGCGCTCGTGGAAACTTTTTTCAAAATCCACTTTGGGCTTGTAAGATGTTGTAAAGTGACTTTCTGTCACAATGCAGTACATGCACCTCAACACCCAACTTCATGAACACCACATCAGAGTGAATGATGCGACTGAACCGCGTGCGCTGGAGCCACCAGTGAGCGGCCAGTAGCTCATTGAGGCCCTTTGTGTTGTATGCGCTTGGTTTCAAGCTTCTAAGACCTTCCAATTTCAAGCTATGAAGGAAAAGTGAAGACACATTTACTTTTCATATTTCATGACAGTTGGCTGAGACGGCCAAAACATGCGCTCGTGGAAACTTTTTTCAAAATCCACTTTGGGCTTGTAAGATGTTGTAAAGTGACTTTCTGTCACAATGCAGTACATGCACCTCAACACCCAACTTCATGAACACCACATCAGAGTGAATGATGCGACAGAACCGCGTGCGCTGGAGCCACCAGTGAGCGGCCAGTAGCTCATTGAGGCCCTTTGTGTTGTATGCGCTTGGTTTCAAGCTTCTAAGACCTTCCAATTTCAAGCTATGAAGGAAAAGTGAAGACACGTTTACTTTTCATATTTCATGACAGTTGGCTGAGACGGCCAAAACATGCGCTCGTGGAAACTTTTTTCAAAATCCACTTTGGGCTTGTAAGATGTTGTAAAGTGACTTTCTGTCACAATGCAGTACATGCACCTCAACACCCAACTTCATGAACACCACATCAGAGTGAATGATGCGACAGAACCGCGTGCGCTGGAGCCACCAGTGAGCGGCCAGTAGCTCATTGAGGCCCTTTGTGTTGTATGCGCTTGGTTTCAAGCTTCTAAGACCTTCCAATTTCAAGCTATGAAGGAAAAGTGAAGACACGTTTACTTTTCATATTTCATGACAGTTGGCTGAGACGGCCAAAACATGCGCTCGTGGAAACTTTTTTCAAAATCCACTTTGGGCTTGTAAGATGTTGTAAAGTGACTTTCTGTCACAATGCAGTACATGCACCTCAACACCCAACTTCATGAACACCACATCAGAGTGAATGATGCGACTGAACCGCGTGCGCTGGAGCCACCAGTGAGCGGCCAGTAGCTCATTGAGGCCCTTTGTGTTGTATGCGCTTGGTTTCAAGCTTCTAAGACCTTCCAATTTCAAGCTATGAAGGAAAAGTGAAGACACGTTTACTTTTCATATTTCATGACAGTTGGCTGAGACGGCCAAAACATGCGCTCGTGGAAACTTTTTTCAAAATCCACTTTGGGCTTGTAAGATGTTGTAAAGTGACTTTCTGTCACAATGCAGTACATGCACCTCAACACCCAACTTCATGAACACCACATCAGAGTGAATGATGCGACTGAACCGCGTGCGCTGGAGCCACCAGTGAGCGGCCAGTAGCTCATTGAGGCCCTTTGTGTTGTATGCGCTTGGTTTCAAGCTTCTAAGACCTTCCAATTTCAAGCTATGAAGGAAAAGTGAAGACACGTTTACTTTTCATATTTCATGACAGTTGGCTGAGACGGCCAAAACATGCGCTCGTGGAAACTTTTTTCAAAATCCACTTTGGGCTTGTAAGATGTTGTAAAGTGACTTTCTGTCACAATGCAGTACATGCACCTCAACACCCAACTTCATGAACACCACATCAGAGTGAATGATGCGACTGAACCGCGTGCGCTGGAGCCACCAGTGAGCGGCCAGTAGCTCATTGAGGCCCTTTGTGTTGTATGCGCTTGGTTTCAAGCTTCTAAGACCTTCCAATTTCAAGCTATGAAGGAAAAGTGAAGACACGTTTACTTTTCATATTTCATGACAGTTGGCTGAGACGGCCAAAACATGCGCTCGTGGAAACTTTTTTCAAAATCCACTTTGGGCTTGTAAGATGTTGTAAAGTGACTTTCTGTCACAATGCAGTACATGCACCTCAACACCCAACTTCATGAACACCACATCAGAGTGAATGATGCGACTGAACCGCGTGCGCTGGAGCCACCAGTGAGCGGCCAGTAGCTCATTGAGGCCCTTTGTGTTGTATGCGCTTGGTTTCAAGCTTCTAAGACCTTCCAATTTCAAGCTATGAAGGAAAAGTGAAGACACGTTTACTTTTCATATTTCATGACAGTTGGCTGAGACGGCCAAAACATGCGCTCGTGGAAACTTTTTTCAAAATCCACTTTGGGCTTGTAAGATGTTGTAAAGTGACTTTCTGTCACAATGCAGTACATGCACCTCAACACCCAACTTCATGAACACCACATCAGAGTGAATGATGCGACTGAACCGCGTGCGCTGGAGCCACCAGTGAGCGGCCAGTAGCTCATTGAGGCCCTTTGTGTTGTATGCGCTTGGTTTCAAGCTTCTAAGACCTTCCAATTTCAAGCTATGAAGGAAAAGTGAAGACACGTTTACTTTTCATATTTCATGACAGGCGGCTGAGACGGCCAAAACATGCGCTCGTGGAAACTTTTTTCAAAATCCACTTTGGGCTTGTAAGATGTTGTAAAGTGACTTTCTGTCACAATGCAGTACATGCACCTCAACACCCAACTTCATGAACACCACATCAGAGTGAATGATGCGACTGAACCGCGTGCGCTGGAGCCACCAGTGAGCGGCCAGTAGCTCATTGAGGCCCTTTGTGTTGTATGCGCTTGGTTTCAAGCTTCTAAGACCTTCCAATTTCAAGCTATGAAGGAAAAGTGAAGACACGTTTACTTTTCATATTTCATGACAGTTGGCTGAGACGGCCAAAACATGCGCTCGTGGAAACTTTTTTCAAAATCCACTTTGGGCTTGTAAGATGTTGTAAAGTGACTTTCTGTCACAATGCAGTACATGCACCTCAACACCCAACTTCATGAACACCACATCAGAGTGAATGATGCGACTGAACCGCGTGCGCTGGAGCCACCAGTGAGCGGCCAGTAGCTCATTGAGGCCCTTTGTGTTGTATGCGCTTGGTTTCAAGCTTCTAAGACCTTCCAATTTCAAGCTATGAAGGAAAAGTGAAGACACGTTTACTTTTCATATTTCATGACAGTTGGCTGAGACGGCCAAAACATGCGCTCGTGGAAACTTTTTTCAAAATCCACTTTGGGCTTGTAAGATGTTGTAAAGTGACTTTCTGTCACAATGCAGTACATGCACCTCAACACCCAACTTCATGAACACCACATCAGAGTGAATGATGCGACTGAACCGCGTGCGCTGGAGCCACCAGTGAGCGGCCAGTAGCTCATTGAGGCCCTTTGTGTTGTATGCGCTTGGTTTCAAGCTTCTAAGACCTTCCAATTTCAAGCTATGAAGGAAAAGTGAAGACACGTTTACTTTTCATATTTCATGACAGTTGGCTGAGACGGCCAAAACATGCGCTCGTGGAAACTTTTTTCAAAATCCACTTTGGGCTTGTAAGATGTTGTAAAGTGACTTTCTGTCACAATGCAGTACATGCACCTCAACACCCAACTTCATGAACACCACATCAGAGTGAATGATGCGACTGAACCGCGTGCGCTGGAGCCACCAGTGAGCGGCCAGTAGCTCATTGAGGCCCTTTGTGTTGTATGCGCTTGGTTTCAAGCTTCTAAGACCTTCCAATTTCAAGCTATGAAGGAAAAGTGAAGACACGTTTACTTTTCATATTTCATGACAGTTGGCTGAGACGGCCAAAACATGCGCTCGTGGAAACTTTTTTCAAAATCCACTTTGGGCTTGTAAGATGTTGTAAAGTGACTTTCTGTCACAATGCAGTACATGCACCTCAACACCCAACTTCATGAACACCACATCAGAGTGAATGATGCGACTGAACCGCGTGCGCTGGAGCCACCAGTGAGCGGCCAGTAGCTCATTGAGGCCCTTTGTGTTGTATGCGCTTGGTTTCAAGCTTCTAAGACCTTCCAATTTCAAGCTATGAAGGAAAAGTGAAGACACGTTTACTTTTCATATTTCATGACAGGCGGCTGAGACGGCCAAAACATGCGCTCGTGGAAACTTTTTTCAAAATCCACTTTGGGCTTGTAAGATGTTGTAAAGTGACTTTCTGTCACAATGCAGTACATGCACCTCAACACCCAACTTCATGAACACCACATCAGAGTGAATGATGCGACTGAACCGCGTGCGCTGGAGCCACCAGTGAGCGGCCAGTAGCTCATTGAGGCCCTTTGTGTTGTATGCGCTTGGTTTCAAGCTTCTAAGACCTTCCAATTTCAAGCTATGAAGGAAAAGTGAAGACACGTTTACTTTTCATATTTCATGACAGTTGGCTGAGACGGCCAAAACATGCGCTCGTGGAAACTTTTTTCAAAATCCACTTTGGGCTTGTAAGATGTTGTAAAGTGACTTTCTGTCACAATGCAGTACATGCACCTCAACACCCAACTTCATGAACACCACATCAGAGTGAATGATGCGACTGAACCGCGTGCGCTGGAGCCACCAGTGAGCGGCCAGTAGCTCATTGAGGCCCTTTGTGTTGTATGCGCTTGGTTTCAAGCTTCTAAGACCTTCCAATTTCAAGCTATGAAGGAAAAGTGAAGACACGTTTACTTTTCATATTTCATGACAGTTGGCTGAGACGGCCAAAACATGCGCTCGTGGAAACTTTTTTCAAAATCCACTTTGGGCTTGTAAGATGTTGTAAAGTGACTTTCTGTCACAATGCAGTACATGCACCTCAACACCCAACTTCATGAACACCACATCAGAGTGAATGATGCGACTGAACCGCGTGCGCTGGAGCCACCAGTGAGCGGCCAGTAGCTCATTGAGGCCCTTTGTGTTGTATGCGCTTGGTTTCAAGCTTCTAAGACCTTCCAATTTCAAGCTATGAAGGAAAAGTGAAGACACGTTTACTTTTCATATTTCATGACAGTTGGCTGAGACGGCCAAAACATGCGCTCGTGGAAACTTTTTTCAAAATCCACTTTGGGCTTGTAAGATGTTGTAAAGTGACTTTCTGTCACAATGCACTACATGCACCTCAACACCCAACTTCATGAACACCACATCAGAGTGAATGATGCGACAGAACCGCGTGCGCTGGAGCCACCAGTGAGCGGCCAGTAGCTCATTGAGGCCCTTTGTGTTGTATGCGCTTGGTTTCAAGCTTCTAAGACCTTCCAATTTCAAGCTATGAAGGAAAAGTGAAGACACGTTTACTTTTCATATTTCATGACAGTTGGCTGAGACGGCCAAAACATGCGCTCGTGGAAACTTTTTTCAAAATCCACTTTGGGCTTGTAAGATGTTGTAAAGTGACTTTCTGTCACAATGCAGTACATGCACCTCAACACCCAACTTCATGAACACCACATCAGAGTGAATGATGCGACAGAACCGCGTGCGCTGGAGCCACCAGTGAGCGGCCAGTAGCTCATTGAGGCCCTTTGTGTTGTATGCGCTTGGTTTCAAGCTTCTAAGACCTTCCAATTTCAAGCTATGAAGGAAAAGTGAAGACACGTTTACTTTTCATATTTCATGACAGTTGGCTGAGACGGCCAAAACATGCGCTCGTGGAAACTTTTTTCAAAATCCACTTTGGGCTTGTAAGATGTTGTAAAGTGACTTTCTGTCACAATGCAGTACATGCACCTCAACACCCAACTTCATGAACACCACATCAGAGTGAATGATGCGACTGAACCGCGTGCGCTGGAGCCACCAGTGAGCGGCCAGTAGCTCATTGAGGCCCTTTGTGTTGTATGCGCTTGGTTTCAAGCTTCTAAGACCTTCCAATTTCAAGCTATGAAGGAAAAGTGAAGACACGTTTACTTTTCATATTTCATGACAGTTGGCTGAGACGGCCAAAACATGCGCTCGTGGAAACTTTTTTCAAAATCCACTTTGGGCTTGTAAGATGTTGTAAAGTGACTTTCTGTCACAATGCAGTACATGCACCTCAACACCCAACTTCATGAACACCACATCAGAGTGAATGATGCGACTGAACCGCGTGCGCTGGAGCCACCAGTGAGCGGCCAGTAGCTCATTGAGGCCCTTTGTGTTGTATGCGCTTGGTTTCAAGCTTCTAAGACCTTCCAATTTCAAGCTATGAAGGAAAAGTGAAGACACGTTTACTTTTCATATTTCATGACAGTTGGCTGAGACGGCCAAAACATGCGCTCGTGGAAACTTTTTTCAAAATCCACTTTGGGCTTGTAAGATGTTGTAAAGTGACTTTCTGTCACAATGCAGTACATGCACCTCAACACCCAACTTCATGAACACCACATCAGAGTGAATGATGCGACTGAACCGCGTGCGCTGGAGCCACCAGTGAGCGGCCAGTAGCTCATTGAGGCCCTTTGTGTTGTATGCGCTTGGTTTCAAGCTTCTAAGACCTTCCAATTTCAAGCTATGAAGGAAAAGTGAAGACACGTTTACTTTTCATATTTCATGACAGTTGGCTGAGACGGCCAAAACATGCGCTCGTGGAAACTTTTTTCAAAATCCACTTTGGGCTTGTAAGATGTTGTAAAGTGACTTTCTGTCACAATGCAGTACATGCACCTCAACACCCAACTTCATGAACACCACATCAGAGTGAATGATGCGACTGAACCGCGTGCGCTGGAGCCACCAGTGAGCGGCCAGTAGCTCATTGAGGCCCTTTGTGTTGTATGCGCTTGGTTTCAAGCTTCTAAGACCTTCCAATTTCAAGCTATGAAGGAAAAGTGAAGACACGTTTACTTTTCATATTTCATGACAGTTGGCTGAGACGGCCAAAACATGCGCTCGTGGAAACTTTTTTCAAAATCCACTTTGGGCTTGTAAGATGTTGTAAAGTGACTTTCTGTCACAATGCAGTACATGCACCTCAACACCCAACTTCATGAACACCACATCAGAGTGAATGATGCGACTGAACCGCGTGCGCTGGAGCCACCAGTGAGCGGCCAGTAGCTCATTGAGGCCCTTTGTGTTGTATGCGCTTGGTTTCAAGCTTCTAAGACCTTCCAATTTCAAGCTATGAAGGAAAAGTGAAGACACGTTTACTTTTCATATTTCATGACAGGCGGCTGAGACGGCCAAAACATGCGCTCGTGGAAACTTTTTTCAAAATCCACTTTGGGCTTGTAAGATGTTGTAAAGTGACTTTCTGTCACAATGCAGTACATGCACCTCAACACCCAACTTCATGAACACCACATCAGAGTGAATGATGCGACTGAACCGCGTGCGCTGGAGCCACCAGTGAGCGGCCAGTAGCTCATTGAGGCCCTTTGTGTTGTATGCGCTTGGTTTCAAGCTTCTAAGACCTTCCAATTTCAAGCTATGAAGGAAAAGTGAAGACACGTTTACTTTTCATATTTCATGACAGTTGGCTGAGACGGCCAAAACATGCGCTCGTGGAAACTTTTTTCAAAATCCACTTTGGGCTTGTAAGATGTTGTAAAGTGACTTTCTGTCACAATGCAGTACATGCACCTCAACACCCAACTTCATGAACACCACATCAGAGTGAATGATGCGACTGAACCGCGTGCGCTGGAGCCACCAGTGAGCGGCCAGTAGCTCATTGAGGCCCTTTGTGTTGTATGCGCTTGGTTTCAAGCTTCTAAGACCTTCCAATTTCAAGCTATGAAGGAAAAGTGAAGACACGTTTACTTTTCATATTTCATGACAGTTGGCTGAGACGGCCAAAACATGCGCTCGTGGAAACTTTTTTCAAAATCCACTTTGGGCTTGTAAGATGTTGTAAAGTGACTTTCTGTCACAATGCAGTACATGCACCTCAACACCCAACTTCATGAACACCACATCAGAGTGAATGATGCGACTGAACCGCGTGCGCTGGAGCCACCAGTGAGCGGCCAGTAGCTCATTGAGGCCCTTTGTGTTGTATGCGCTTGGTTTCAAGCTTCTAAGACCTTCCAATTTCAAGCTATGAAGGAAAAGTGAAGACACGTTTACTTTTCATATTTCATGACAGTTGGCTGAGACGGCCAAAACATGCGCTCGTGGAAACTTTTTTCAAAATCCACTTTGGGCTTGTAAGATGTTGTAAAGTGACTTTCTGTCACAATGCAGTACATGCACCTCAACACCCAACTTCATGAACACCACATCAGAGTGAATGATGCGACTGAACCGCGTGCGCTGGAGCCACCAGTGAGCGGCCAGTAGCTCATTGAGGCCCTTTGTGTTGTATGCGCTTGGTTTCAAGCTTCTAAGACCTTCCAATTTCAAGCTATGAAGGAAAAGTGAAGACACGTTTACTTTTCATATTTCATGACAGTTGGCTGAGACGGCCAAAACATGCGCTCGTGGAAACTTTTTTCAAAATCCACTTTGGGCTTGTAAGATGTTGTAAAGTGACTTTCTGTCACAATGCAGTACATGCACCTCAACACCCAACTTCATGAACACCACATCAGAGTGAATGATGCGACTGAACCGCGTGCGCTGGAGCCACCAGTGAGCGGCCAGTAGCTCATTGAGGCCCTTTGTGTTGTATGCGCTTGGTTTCAAGCTTCTAAGACCTTCCAATTTCAAGCTATGAAGGAAAAGTGAAGACACGTTTACTTTTCATATTTCATGACAGTTGGCTGAGACGGCCAAAACATGCGCTCGTGGAAACTTTTTTCAAAATCCACTTTGGGCTTGTAAGATGTTGTAAAGTGACTTTCTGTCACAATGCAGTACATGCACCTCAACACCCAACTTCATGAACACCACATCAGAGTGAATGATGCGACTGAACCGCGTGCGCTGGAGCCACCAGTGAGCGGCCAGTAGCTCATTGAGGCCCTTTGTGTTGTATGCGCTTGGTTTCAAGCTTCTAAGACCTTCCAATTTCAAGCTATGAAGGAAAAGTGAAGACACGTTTACTTTTCATATTTCATGACAGTTGGCTGAGACGGCCAAAACATGCGCTCGTGGAAACTTTTTTCAAAATCCACTTTGGGCTTGTAAGATGTTGTAAAGTGACTTTCTGTCACAATGCAGTACATGCACCTCAACACCCAACTTCATGAACACCACATCAGAGTGAATGATGCGACTGAACCGCGTGCGCTGGAGCCACCAGTGAGCGGCCAGTAGCTCATTGAGGCCCTTTGTGTTGTATGCGCTTGGTTTCAAGCTTCTAAGACCTTCCAATTTCAAGCTATGAAGGAAAAGTGAAGACACGTTTACTTTTCATATTTCATGACAGTTGGCTGAGACGGCCAAAACATGCGCTCGTGGAAACTTTTTTCAAAATCCACTTTGGGCTTGTAAGATGTTGTAAAGTGACTTTCTGTCACAATGCAGTACATGCACCTCAACACCCAACTTCATGAACACCACATCAGAGTGAATGATGCGACTGAACCGCGTGCGCTGGAGCCACCAGTGAGCGGCCAGTAGCTCATTGAGGCCCTTTGTGTTGTATGCGCTTGGTTTCAAGCTTCTAAGACCTTCCAATTTCAAGCTATGAAGGAAAAGTGAAGACACGTTTACTTTTCATATTTCATGACAGTTGGCTGAGACGGCCAAAACATGCGCTCGTGGAAACTTTTTTCAAAATCCACTTTGGGCTTGTAAGATGTTGTAAAGTGACTTTCTGTCACAATGCAGTACATGCACCTCAACACCCAACTTCATGAACACCACATCAGAGTGAATGATGCGACTGAACCGCGTGCGCTGGAGCCACCAGTGAGCGGCCAGTAGCTCATTGAGGCCCTTTGTGTTGTATGCGCTTGGTTTCAAGCTTCTAAGACCTTCCAATTTCAAGCTATGAAGGAAAAGTGAAGACACGTTTACTTTTCATATTTCATGACAGTTGGCTGAGACGGCCAAAACATGCGCTCGTGGAAACTTTTTTCAAAATCCACTTTGGGCTTGTAAGATGTTGTAAAGTGACTTTCTGTCACAATGCAGTACATGCACCTCAACACCCAACTTCATGAACACCACATCAGAGTGAATGATGCGACTGAACCGCGTGCGCTGGAGCCACCAGTGAGCGGCCAGTAGCTCATTGAGGCCCTTTGTGTTGTATGCGCTTGGTTTCAAGCTTCTAAGACCTTCCAATTTCAAGCTATGAAGGAAAAGTGAAGACACGTTTACTTTTCATATTTCATGACAGTTGGCTGAGACGGCCAAAACATGCGCTCGTGGAAACTTTTTTCAAAATCCACTTTGGGCTTGTAAGATGTTGTAAAGTGACTTTCTGTCACAATGCAGTACATGCACCTCAACACCCAACTTCATGAACACCACATCAGAGTGAATGATGCGACTGAACCGCGTGCGCTGGAGCCACCAGTGAGCGGCCAGTAGCTCATTGAGGCCCTTTGTGTTGTATGCGCTTGGTTTCAAGCTTCTAAGACCTTCCAATTTCAAGCTATGAAGGAAAAGTGAAGACACGTTTACTTTTCATATTTCATGACAGTTGGCTGAGACGGCCAAAACATGCGCTCGTGGAAACTTTTTTCAAAATCCACTTTGGGCTTGTAAGATGTTGTAAAGTGACTTTCTGTCACAATGCAGTACATGCACCTCAACACCCAACTTCATGAACACCACATCAGAGTGAATGATGCGACTGAACCGCGTGCGCTGGAGCCACCAGTGAGCGGCCAGTAGCTCATTGAGGCCCTTTGTGTTGTATGCGCTTGGTTTCAAGCTTCTAAGACCTTCCAATTTCAAGCTATGAAGGAAAAGTGAAGACACGTTTACTTTTCATATTTCATGACAGTTGGCTGAGACGGCCAAAACATGCGCTCGTGGAAACTTTTTTCAAAATCCACTTTGGGCTTGTAAGATGTTGTAAAGTGACTTTCTGTCACAATGCAGTACATGCACCTCAACACCCAACTTCATGAACACCACATCAGAGTGAATGATGCGACTGAACCGCGTGCGCTGGAGCCACCAGTGAGCGGCCAGTAGCTCATTGAGGCCCTTTGTGTTGTATGCGCTTGGTTTCAAGCTTCTAAGACCTTCCAATTTCAAGCTATGAAGGAAAAGTGAAGACACGTTTACTTTTCATATTTCATGACAGTTGGCTGAGACGGCCAAAACATGCGCTCGTGGAAACTTTTTTCAAAATCCACTTTGGGCTTGTAAGATGTTGTAAAGTGACTTTCTGTCACAATGCAGTACATGCACCTCAACACCCAACTTCATGAACACCACATCAGAGTGAATGATGCGACTGAACCGCGTGCGCTGGAGCCACCAGTGAGCGGCCAGTAGCTCATTGAGGCCCTTTGTGTTGTATGCGCTTGGTTTCAAGCTTCTAAGACCTTCCAATTTCAAGCTATGAAGGAAAAGTGAAGACACGTTTACTTTTCATATTTCATGACAGTTGGCTGAGACGGCCAAAACATGCGCTCGTGGAAACTTTTTTCAAAATCCACTTTGGGCTTGTAAGATGTTGTAAAGTGACTTTCTGTCACAATGCAGTACATGCACCTCAACACCCAACTTCATGAACACCACATCAGAGTGAATGATGCGACTGAACCGCGTGCGCTGGAGCCACCAGTGAGCGGCCAGTAGCTCATTGAGGCCCTTTGTGTTGTATGCGCTTGGTTTCAAGCTTCTAAGACCTTCCAATTTCAAGCTATGAAGGAAAAGTGAAGACACGTTTACTTTTCATATTTCATGACAGTTGGCTGAGACGGCCAAAACATGCGCTCGTGGAAACTTTTTTCAAAATCCACTTTGGGCTTGTAAGATGTTGTAAAGTGACTTTCTGTCACAATGCAGTACATGCACCTCAACACCCAACTTCATGAACACCACATCAGAGTGAATGATGCGACTGAACCGCGTGCGCTGGAGCCACCAGTGAGCGGCCAGTAGCTCATTGAGGCCCTTTGTGTTGTATGCGCTTGGTTTCAAGCTTCTAAGACCTTCCAATTTCAAGCTATGAAGGAAAAGTGAAGACACGTTTACTTTTCATATTTCATGACAGTTGGCTGAGACGGCCAAAACATGCGCTCGTGGAAACTTTTTTCAAAATCCACTTTGGGCTTGTAAGATGTTGTAAAGTGACTTTCTGTCACAATGCAGTACATGCACCTCAACACCCAACTTCATGAACACCACATCAGAGTGAATGATGCGACTGAACCGCGTGCGCTGGAGCCACCAGTGAGCGGCCAGTAGCTCATTGAGGCCCTTTGTGTTGTATGCGCTTGGTTTCAAGCTTCTAAGACCTTCCAATTTCAAGCTATGAAGGAAAAGTGAAGACACGTTTACTTTTCATATTTCATGACAGTTGGCTGAGACGGCCAAAACATGCGCTCGTGGAAACTTTTTTCAAAATCCACTTTGGGCTTGTAAGATGTTGTAAAGTGACTTTCTGTCACAATGCAGTACATGCACCTCAACACCCAACTTCATGAACACCACATCAGAGTGAATGATGCGACTGAACCGCGTGCGCTGGAGCCACCAGTGAGCGGCCAGTAGCTCATTGAGGCCCTTTGTGTTGTATGCGCTTGGTTTCAAGCTTCTAAGACCTTCCAATTTCAAGCTATGAAGGAAAAGTGAAGACACGTTTACTTTTCATATTTCATGACAGTTGGCTGAGACGGCCAAAACATGCGCTCGTGGAAACTTTTTTCAAAATCCACTTTGGGCTTGTAAGATGTTGTAAAGTGACTTTCTGTCACAATGCAGTACATGCACCTCAACACCCAACTTCATGAACACCACATCAGAGTGAATGATGCGACTGAACCGCGTGCGCTGGAGCCACCAGTGAGCGGCCAGTAGCTCATTGAGGCCCTTTGTGTTGTATGCGCTTGGTTTCAAGCTTCTAAGACCTTCCAATTTCAAGCTATGAAGGAAAAGTGAAGACACGTTTACTTTTCATATTTCATGACAGTTGGCTGAGACGGCCAAAACATGCGCTCGTGGAAACTTTTTTCAAAATCCACTTTGGGCTTGTAAGATGTTGTAAAGTGACTTTCTGTCACAATGCAGTACATGCACCTCAACACCCAACTTCATGAACACCACATCAGAGTGAATGATGCGACTGAACCGCGTGCGCTGGAGCCACCAGTGAGCGGCCAGTAGCTCATTGAGGCCCTTTGTGTTGTATGCGCTTGGTTTCAAGCTTCTAAGACCTTCCAATTTCAAGCTATGAAGGAAAAGTGAAGACACGTTTACTTTTCATATTTCATGACAGTTGGCTGAGACGGCCAAAACATGCGCTCGTGGAAACTTTTTTCAAAATCCACTTTGGGCTTGTAAGATGTTGTAAAGTGACTTTCTGTCACAATGCAGTACATGCACCTCAACACCCAACTTCATGAACACCACATCAGAGTGAATGATGCGACTGAACCGCGTGCGCTGGAGCCACCAGTGAGCGGCCAGTAGCTCATTGAGGCCCTTTGTGTTGTATGCGCTTGGTTTCAAGCTTCTAAGACCTTCCAATTTCAAGCTATGAAGGAAAAGTGAAGACACGTTTACTTTTCATATTTCATGACAGTTGGCTGAGACGGCCAAAACATGCGCTCGTGGAAACTTTTTTCAAAATCCACTTTGGGCTTGTAAGATGTTGTAAAGTGACTTTCTGTCACAATGCAGTACATGCACCTCAACACCCAACTTCATGAACACCACATCAGAGTGAATGATGCGACTGAACCGCGTGCGCTGGAGCCACCAGTGAGCGGCCAGTAGCTCATTGAGGCCCTTTGTGTTGTATGCGCTTGGTTTCAAGCTTCTAAGACCTTCCAATTTCAAGCTATGAAGGAAAAGTGAAGACACGTTTACTTTTCATATTTCATGACAGTTGGCTGAGACGGCCAAAACATGCGCTCGTGGAAACTTTTTTCAAAATCCACTTTGGGCTTGTAAGATGTTGTAAAGTGACTTTCTGTCACAATGCAGTACATGCACCTCAACACCCAACTTCATGAACACCACATCAGAGTGAATGATGCGACTGAACCGCGTGCGCTGGAGCCACCAGTGAGCGGCCAGTAGCTCATTGAGGCCCTTTGTGTTGTATGCGCTTGGTTTCAAGCTTCTAAGACCTTCCAATTTCAAGCTATGAAGGAAAAGTGAAGACACGTTTACTTTTCATATTTCATGACAGTTGGCTGAGACGGCCAAAACATGCGCTCGTGGAAACTTTTTTCAAAATCCACTTTGGGCTTGTAAGATGTTGTAAAGTGACTTTCTGTCACAATGCAGTACATGCACCTCAACACCCAACTTCATGAACACCACATCAGAGTGAATGATGCGACTGAACCGCGTGCGCTGGAGCCACCAGTGAGCGGCCAGTAGCTCATTGAGGCCCTTTGTGTTGTATGCGCTTGGTTTCAAGCTTCTAAGACCTTCCAATTTCAAGCTATGAAGGAAAAGTGAAGACACGTTTACTTTTCATATTTCATGACAGTTGGCTGAGACGGCCAAAACATGCGCTCGTGGAAACTTTTTTCAAAATCCACTTTGGGCTTGTAAGATGTTGTAAAGTGACTTTCTGTCACAATGCAGTACATGCACCTCAACACCCAACTTCATGAACACCACATCAGAGTGAATGATGCGACTGAACCGCGTGCGCTGGAGCCACCAGTGAGCGGCCAGTAGCTCATTGAGGCCCTTTGTGTTGTATGCGCTTGGTTTCAAGCTTCTAAGACCTTCCAATTTCAAGCTATGAAGGAAAAGTGAAGACACGTTTACTTTTCATATTTCATGACAGTTGGCTGAGACGGCCAAAACATGCGCTCGTGGAAACTTTTTTCAAAATCCACTTTGGGCTTGTAAGATGTTGTAAAGTGACTTTCTGTCACAATGCAGTACATGCACCTCAACACCCAACTTCATGAACACCACATCAGAGTGAATGATGCGACTGAACCGCGTGCGCTGGAGCCACCAGTGAGCGGCCAGTAGCTCATTGAGGCCCTTTGTGTTGTATGCGCTTGGTTTCAAGCTTCTAAGACCTTCCAATTTCAAGCTATGAAGGAAAAGTGAAGACACGTTTACTTTTCATATTTCATGACAGTTGGCTGAGACGGCCAAAACATGCGCTCGTGGAAACTTTTTTCAAAATCCACTTTGGGCTTGTAAGATGTTGTAAAGTGACTTTCTGTCACAATGCAGTACATGCACCTCAACACCCAACTTCATGAACACCACATCAGAGTGAATGATGCGACTGAACCGCGTGCGCTGGAGCCACCAGTGAGCGGCCAGTAGCTCATTGAGGCCCTTTGTGTTGTATGCGCTTGGTTTCAAGCTTCTAAGACCTTCCAATTTCAAGCTATGAAGGAAAAGTGAAGACACGTTTACTTTTCATATTTCATGACAGTTGGCTGAGACGGCCAAAACATGCGCTCGTGGAAACTTTTTTCAAAATCCACTTTGGGCTTGTAAGATGTTGTAAAGTGACTTTCTGTCACAATGCAGTACATGCACCTCAACACCCAACTTCATGAACACCACATCAGAGTGAATGATGCGACTGAACCGCGTGCGCTGGAGCCACCAGTGAGCGGCCAGTAGCTCATTGAGGCCCTTTGTGTTGTATGCGCTTGGTTTCAAGCTTCTAAGACCTTCCAATTTCAAGCTATGAAGGAAAAGTGAAGACACGTTTACTTTTCATATTTCATGACAGTTGGCTGAGACGGCCAAAACATGCGCTCGTGGAAACTTTTTTCAAAATCCACTTTGGGCTTGTAAGATGTTGTAAAGTGACTTTCTGTCACAATGCAGTACATGCACCTCAACACCCAACTTCATGAACACCACATCAGAGTGAATGATGCGACTGAACCGCGTGCGCTGGAGCCACCAGTGAGCGGCCAGTAGCTCATTGAGGCCCTTTGTGTTGTATGCGCTTGGTTTCAAGCTTCTAAGACCTTCCAATTTCAAGCTATGAAGGAAAAGTGAAGACACGTTTACTTTTCATATTTCATGACAGTTGGCTGAGACGGCCAAAACATGCGCTCGTGGAAACTTTTTTCAAAATCCACTTTGGGCTTGTAAGATGTTGTAAAGTGACTTTCTGTCACAATGCAGTACATGCACCTCAACACCCAACTTCATGAACACCACATCAGAGTGAATGATGCGACTGAACCGCGTGCGCTGGAGCCACCAGTGAGCGGCCAGTAGCTCATTGAGGCCCTTTGTGTTGTATGCGCTTGGTTTCAAGCTTCTAAGACCTTCCAATTTCAAGCTATGAAGGAAAAGTGAAGACACGTTTACTTTTCATATTTCATGACAGTTGGCTGAGACGGCCAAAACATGCGCTCGTGGAAACTTTTTTCAAAATCCACTTTGGGCTTGTAAGATGTTGTAAAGTGACTTTCTGTCACAATGCAGTACATGCACCTCAACACCCAACTTCATGAACACCACATCAGAGTGAATGATGCGACTGAACCGCGTGCGCTGGAGCCACCAGTGAGCGGCCAGTAGCTCATTGAGGCCCTTTGTGTTGTATGCGCTTGGTTTCAAGCTTCTAAGACCTTCCAATTTCAAGCTATGAAGGAAAAGTGAAGACACGTTTACTTTTCATATTTCATGACAGTTGGCTGAGACGGCCAAAACATGCGCTCGTGGAAACTTTTTTCAAAATCCACTTTGGGCTTGTAAGATGTTGTAAAGTGACTTTCTGTCACAATGCAGTACATGCACCTCAACACCCAACTTCATGAACACCACATCAGAGTGAATGATGCGACTGAACCGCGTGCGCTGGAGCCACCAGTGAGCGGCCAGTAGCTCATTGAGGCCCTTTGTGTTGTATGCGCTTGGTTTCAAGCTTCTAAGACCTTCCAATTTCAAGCTATGAAGGAAAAGTGAAGACACGTTTACTTTTCATATTTCATGACAGTTGGCTGAGACGGCCAAAACATGCGCTCGTGGAAACTTTTTTCAAAATCCACTTTGGGCTTGTAAGATGTTGTAAAGTGACTTTCTGTCACAATGCAGTACATGCACCTCAACACCCAACTTCATGAACACCACATCAGAGTGAATGATGCGACTGAACCGCGTGCGCTGGAGCCACCAGTGAGCGGCCAGTAGCTCATTGAGGCCCTTTGTGTTGTATGCGCTTGGTTTCAAGCTTCTAAGACCTTCCAATTTCAAGCTATGAAGGAAAAGTGAAGACACGTTTACTTTTCATATTTCATGACAGTTGGCTGAGACGGCCAAAACATGCGCTCGTGGAAACTTTTTTCAAAATCCACTTTGGGCTTGTAAGATGTTGTAAAGTGACTTTCTGTCACAATGCAGTACATGCACCTCAACACCCAACTTCATGAACACCACATCAGAGTGAATGATGCGACTGAACCGCGTGCGCTGGAGCCACCAGTGAGCGGCCAGTAGCTCATTGAGGCCCTTTGTGTTGTATGCGCTTGGTTTCAAGCTTCTAAGACCTTCCAATTTCAAGCTATGAAGGAAAAGTGAAGACACGTTTACTTTTCATATTTCATGACAGTTGGCTGAGACGGCCAAAACATGCGCTCGTGGAAACTTTTTTCAAAATCCACTTTGGGCTTGTAAGATGTTGTAAAGTGACTTTCTGTCACAATGCAGTACATGCACCTCAACACCCAACTTCATGAACACCACATCAGAGTGAATGATGCGACTGAACCGCGTGCGCTGGAGCCACCAGTGAGCGGCCAGTAGCTCATTGAGGCCCTTTGTGTTGTATGCGCTTGGTTTCAAGCTTCTAAGACCTTCCAATTTCAAGCTATGAAGGAAAAGTGAAGACACGTTTACTTTTCATATTTCATGACAGTTGGCTGAGACGGCCAAAACATGCGCTCGTGGAAACTTTTTTCAAAATCCACTTTGGGCTTGTAAGATGTTGTAAAGTGACTTTCTGTCACAATGCAGTACATGCACCTCAACACCCAACTTCATGAACACCACATCAGAGTGAATGATGCGACTGAACCGCGTGCGCTGGAGCCACCAGTGAGCGGCCAGTAGCTCATTGAGGCCCTTTGTGTTGTATGCGCTTGGTTTCAAGCTTCTAAGACCTTCCAATTTCAAGCTATGAAGGAAAAGTGAAGACACGTTTACTTTTCATATTTCATGACAGTTGGCTGAGACGGCCAAAACATGCGCTCGTGGAAACTTTTTTCAAAATCCACTTTGGGCTTGTAAGATGTTGTAAAGTGACTTTCTGTCACAATGCAGTACATGCACCTCAACACCCAACTTCATGAACACCACATCAGAGTGAATGATGCGACTGAACCGCGTGCGCTGGAGCCACCAGTGAGCGGCCAGTAGCTCATTGAGGCCCTTTGTGTTGTATGCGCTTGGTTTCAAGCTTCTAAGACCTTCCAATTTCAAGCTATGAAGGAAAAGTGAAGACACGTTTACTTTTCATATTTCATGACAGTTGGCTGAGACGGCCAAAACATGCGCTCGTGGAAACTTTTTTCAAAATCCACTTTGGGCTTGTAAGATGTTGTAAAGTGACTTTCTGTCACAATGCAGTACATGCACCTCAACACCCAACTTCATGAACACCACATCAGAGTGAATGATGCGACTGAACCGCGTGCGCTGGAGCCACCAGTGAGCGGCCAGTAGCTCATTGAGGCCCTTTGTGTTGTATGCGCTTGGTTTCAAGCTTCTAAGACCTTCCAATTTCAAGCTATGAAGGAAAAGTGAAGACACGTTTACTTTTCATATTTCATGACAGTTGGCTGAGACGGCCAAAACATGCGCTCGTGGAAACTTTTTTCAAAATCCACTTTGGGCTTGTAAGATGTTGTAAAGTGACTTTCTGTCACAATGCAGTACATGCACCTCAACACCCAACTTCATGAACACCACATCAGAGTGAATGATGCGACTGAACCGCGTGCGCTGGAGCCACCAGTGAGCGGCCAGTAGCTCATTGAGGCCCTTTGTGTTGTATGCGCTTGGTTTCAAGCTTCTAAGACCTTCCAATTTCAAGCTATGAAGGAAAAGTGAAGACACGTTTACTTTTCATATTTCATGACAGTTGGCTGAGACGGCCAAAACATGCGCTCGTGGAAACTTTTTTCAAAATCCACTTTGGGCTTGTAAGATGTTGTAAAGTGACTTTCTGTCACAATGCAGTACATGCACCTCAACACCCAACTTCATGAACACCACATCAGAGTGAATGATGCGACTGAACCGCGTGCGCTGGAGCCACCAGTGAGCGGCCAGTAGCTCATTGAGGCCCTTTGTGTTGTATGCGCTTGGTTTCAAGCTTCTAAGACCTTCCAATTTCAAGCTATGAAGGAAAAGTGAAGACACGTTTACTTTTCATATTTCATGACAGTTGGCTGAGACGGCCAAAACATGCGCTCGTGGAAACTTTTTTCAAAATCCACTTTGGGCTTGTAAGATGTTGTAAAGTGACTTTCTGTCACAATGCAGTACATGCACCTCAACACCCAACTTCATGAACACCACATCAGAGTGAATGATGCGACTGAACCGCGTGCGCTGGAGCCACCAGTGAGCGGCCAGTAGCTCATTGAGGCCCTTTGTGTTGTATGCGCTTGGTTTCAAGCTTCTAAGACCTTCCAATTTCAAGCTATGAAGGAAAAGTGAAGACACGTTTACTTTTCATATTTCATGACAGTTGGCTGAGACGGCCAAAACATGCGCTCGTGGAAACTTTTTTCAAAATCCACTTTGGGCTTGTAAGATGTTGTAAAGTGACTTTCTGTCACAATGCAGTACATGCACCTCAACACCCAACTTCATGAACACCACATCAGAGTGAATGATGCGACTGAACCGCGTGCGCTGGAGCCACCAGTGAGCGGCCAGTAGCTCATTGAGGCCCTTTGTGTTGTATGCGCTTGGTTTCAAGCTTCTAAGGCCTTCCAATTTCAAGCTATGAAGGAAAAGTGAAGACACGTTTACTTTTCATATTTCATGACAGTTGGCTGAGACGGCCAAAACATGCGCTCGTGGAAACTTTTTTCAAAATCCACTTTGGGCTTGTAAGATGTTGTAAAGTGACTTTCTGTCACAATGCAGTACATGCACCTCAACACCCAACTTCATGAACACCACATCAGAGTGAATGATGCGACTGAACCGCGTGCGCTGGAGCCACCAGTGAGCGGCCAGTAGCTCATTGAGGCCCTTTGTGTTGTATGCGCTTGGTTTCAAGCTTCTAAGACCTTCCAATTTCAAGCTATGAAGGAAAAGTGAAGACACGTTTACTTTTCATATTTCATGACAGTTGGCTGAGACGGCCAAAACATGCGCTCGTGGAAACTTTTTTCAAAATCCACTTTGGGCTTGTAAGATGTTGTAAAGTGACTTTCTGTCACAATGCAGTACATGCACCTCAACACCCAACTTCATGAACACCACATCAGAGTGAATGATGCGACTGAACCGCGTGCGCTGGAGCCACCAGTGAGCGGCCAGTAGCTCATTGAGGCCCTTTGTGTTGTATGCGCTTGGTTTCAAGCTTCTAAGACCTTCCAATTTCAAGCTATGAAGGAAAAGTGAAGACACGTTTACTTTTCATATTTCATGACAGTTGGCTGAGACGGCCAAAACATGCGCTCGTGGAAACTTTTTTCAAAATCCACTTTGGGCTTGTAAGATGTTGTAAAGTGACTTTCTGTCACAATGCAGTACATGCACCTCAACACCCAACTTCATGAACACCACATCAGAGTGAATGATGCGACTGAACCGCGTGCGCTGGAGCCACCAGTGAGCGGCCAGTAGCTCATTGAGGCCCTTTGTGTTGTATGCGCTTGGTTTCAAGCTTCTAAGACCTTCCAATTTCAAGCTATGAAGGAAAAGTGAAGACACGTTTACTTTTCATATTTCATGACAGTTGGCTGAGACGGCCAAAACATGCGCTCGTGGAAACTTTTTTCAAAATCCACTTTGGGCTTGTAAGATGTTGTAAAGTGACTTTCTGTCACAATGCAGTACATGCACCTCAACACCCAACTTCATGAACACCACATCAGAGTGAATGATGCGACTGAACCGCGTGCGCTGGAGCCACCAGTGAGCGGCCAGTAGCTCATTGAGGCCCTTTGTGTTGTATGCGCTTGGTTTCAAGCTTCTAAGACCTTCCAATTTCAAGCTATGAAGGAAAAGTGAAGACACGTTTACTTTTCATATTTCATGACAGTTGGCTGAGACGGCCAAAACATGCGCTCGTGGAAACTTTTTTCAAAATCCACTTTGGGCTTGTAAGATGTTGTAAAGTGACTTTCTGTCACAATGCAGTACATGCACCTCAACACCCAACTTCATGAACACCACATCAGAGGGAATGATGCGACTGAACCGCGTGCGCTGGAGCCACCAGTGAGCGGCCAGTAGCTCATTGAGGCCCTTTGTGTTGTATGCGCTTGGTTTCAAGCTTCTAAGACCTTCCAATTTCAAGCTATGAAGGAAAAGTGAAGACACGTTTACTTTTCATATTTCATGACAGTTGGCTGAGACGGCCAAAACATGCGCTCGTGGAAACTTTTTTCAAAATCCACTTTGGGCTTGTAAGATGTTGTAAAGTGACTTTCTGTCACAATGCAGTACATGCACCTCAACACCCAACTTCATGAACACCACATCAGAGTGAATGATGCGACTGAACCGCGTGCGCTGGAGCCACCAGTGAGCGGCCAGTAGCTCATTGAGGCCCTTTGTGTTGTATGCGCTTGGTTTCAAGCTTCTAAGACCTTCCAATTTCAAGCTATGAAGGAAAAGTGAAGACACGTTTACTTTTCATATTTCATGACAGTTGGCTGAGACGGCCAAAACATGCGCTCGTGGAAACTTTTTTCAAAATCCACTTTGGGCTTGTAAGATGTTGTAAAGTGACTTTCTGTCACAATGCAGTACATGCACCTCAACACCCAACTTCATGAACACCACATCAGAGTGAATGATGCGACTGAACCGCGTGCGCTGGAGCCACCAGTGAGCGGCCAGTAGCTCATTGAGGCCCTTTGTGTTGTATGCGCTTGGTTTCAAGCTTCTAAGACCTTCCAATTTCAAGCTATGAAGGAAAAGTGAAGACACGTTTACTTTTCATATTTCATGACAGTTGGCTGAGACGGCCAAAACATGCGCTCGTGGAAACTTTTTTCAAAATCCACTTTGGGCTTGTAAGATGTTGTAAAGTGACTTTCTGTCACAATGCAGTACATGCACCTCAACACCCAACTTCATGAACACCACATCAGAGTGAATGATGCGACTGAACCGCGTGCGCTGGAGCCACCAGTGAGCGGCCAGTAGCTCATTGAGGCCCTTTGTGTTGTATGCGCTTGGTTTCAAGCTTCTAAGACCTTCCAATTTCAAGCTATGAAGGAAAAGTGAAGACACGTTTACTTTTCATATTTCATGACAGTTGGCTGAGACGGCCAAAACATGCGCTCGTGGAAACTTTTTTCAAAATCCACTTTGGGCTTGTAAGATGTTGTAAAGTGACTTTCTGTCACAATGCAGTACATGCACCTCAACACCCAACTTCATGAACACCACATCAGAGTGAATGATGCGACTGAACCGCGTGCGCTGGAGCCACCAGTGAGCGGCCAGTAGCTCATTGAGGCCCTTTGTGTTGTATGCGCTTGGTTTCAAGCTTCTAAGACCTTCCAATTTCAAGCTATGAAGGAAAAGTGAAGACACGTTTACTTTTCATATTTCATGACAGTTGGCTGAGACGGCCAAAACATGCGCTCGTGGAAACTTTTTTCAAAATCCACTTTGGGCTTGTAAGATGTTGTAAAGTGACTTTCTGTCACAATGCAGTACATGCACCTCAACACCCAACTTCATGAACACCACATCAGAGTGAATGATGCGACTGAACCGCGTGCGCTGGAGCCACCAGTGAGCGGCCAGTAGCTCATTGAGGCCCTTTGTGTTGTATGCGCTTGGTTTCAAGCTTCTAAGACCTTCCAATTTCAAGCTATGAAGGAAAAGTGAAGACACGTTTACTTTTCATATTTCATGACAGTTGGCTGAGACGGCCAAAACATGCGCTCGTGGAAACTTTTTTCAAAATCCACTTTGGGCTTGTAAGATGTTGTAAAGTGACTTTCTGTCACAATGCAGTACATGCACCTCAACACCCAACTTCATGAACACCACATCAGAGTGAATGATGCGACTGAACCGCGTGCGCTGGAGCCACCAGTGAGCGGCCAGTAGCTCATTGAGGCCCTTTGTGTTGTATGCCCTTGGTTTCAAGCTTCTAAGACCTTCCAATTTCAAGCTATGAAGGAAAAGTGAAGACACGTTTACTTTTCATATTTCATGACAGTTGGCTGAGACGGCCAAAACATGCGCTCGTGGAAACTTTTTTCAAAATCCACTTTGGGCTTGTAAGATGTTGTAAAGTGACTTTCTGTCACAATGCAGTACATGCACCTCAACACCCAACTTCATGAACACCACATCAGAGGGAATGATGCGACTGAACCGCGTGCGCTGGAGCCACCAGTGAGCGGCCAGTAGCTCATTGAGGCCCTTTGTGTTGTATGCGCTTGGTTTCAAGCTTCTAAGACCTTCCAATTTCAAGCTATGAAGGAAAAGTGAAGACACGTTTACTTTTCATATTTCATGACAGTTGGCTGAGACGGCCAAAACATGCGCTCGTGGAAACTTTTTTCAAAATCCACTTTGGGCTTGTAAGATGTTGTAAAGTGACTTTCTGTCACAATGCAGTACATGCACCTCAACACCCAACTTCATGAACACCACATCAGAGTGAATGATGCGACTGAACCGCGTGCGCTGGAGCCACCAGTGAGCGGCCAGTAGCTCATTGAGGCCCTTTGTGTTGTATGCGCTTGGTTTCAAGCTTCTAAGACCTTCCAATTTCAAGCTATGAAGGAAAAGTGAAGACACGTTTACTTTTCATATTTCATGACAGTTGGCTGAGACGGCCAAAACATGCGCTCGTGGAAACTTTTTTCAAAATCCACTTTGGGCTTGTAAGATGTTGTAAAGTGACTTTCTGTCACAATGCAGTACATGCACCTCAACACCCAACTTCATGAACACCACATCAGAGTGAATGATGCGACTGAACCGCGTGCGCTGGAGCCACCAGTGAGCGGCCAGTAGCTCATTGAGGCCCTTTGTGTTGTATGCGCTTGGTTTCAAGCTTCTAAGACCTTCCAATTTCAAGCTATGAAGGAAAAGTGAAGACACGTTTACTTTTCATATTTCATGACAGTTGGCTGAGACGGCCAAAACATGCGCTCGTGGAAACTTTTTTCAAAATCCACTTTGGGCTTGTAAGATGTTGTAAAGTGACTTTCTGTCACAATGCAGTACATGCACCTCAACACCCAACTTCATGAACACCACATCAGAGTGAATGATGCGACTGAACCGCGTGCGCTGGAGCCACCAGTGAGCGGCCAGTAGCTCATTGAGGCCCTTTGTGTTGTATGCGCTTGGTTTCAAGCTTCTAAGACCTTCCAATTTCAAGCTATGAAGGAAAAGTGAAGACACGTTTACTTTTCATATTTCATGACAGTTGGCTGAGACGGCCAAAACATGCGCTCGTGGAAACTTTTTTCAAAATCCACTTTGGGCTTGTAAGATGTTGTAAAGTGACTTTCTGTCACAATGCAGTACATGCACCTCAACACCCAACTTCATGAACACCACATCAGAGTGAATGATGCGACTGAACCGCGTGCGCTGGAGCCACCAGTGAGCGGCCAGTAGCTCATTGAGGCCCTTTGTGTTGTATGCGCTTGGTTTCAAGCTTCTAAGACCTTCCAATTTCAAGCTATGAAGGAAAAGTGAAGACACGTTTACTTTTCATATTTCATGACAGTTGGCTGAGACGGCCAAAACATGCGCTCGTGGAAACTTTTTTCAAAATCCACTTTGGGCTTGTAAGATGTTGTAAAGTGACTTTCTGTCACAATGCAGTACATGCACCTCAACACCCAACTTCATGAACACCACATCAGAGTGAATGATGCGACTGAACCGCGTGCGCTGGAGCCACCAGTGAGCGGCCAGTAGCTCATTGAGGCCCTTTGTGTTGTATGCGCTTGGTTTCAAGCTTCTAAGACCTTCCAATTTCAAGCTATGAAGGAAAAGTGAAGACACGTTTACTTTTCATATTTCATGACAGTTGGCTGAGACGGCCAAAACATGCGCTCGTGGAAACTTTTTTCAAAATCCACTTTGGGCTTGTAAGATGTTGTAAAGTGACTTTCTGTCACAATGCAGTACATGCACCTCAACACCCAACTTCATGAACACCACATCAGAGTGAATGATGCGACTGAACCGCGTGCGCTGGAGCCACCAGTGAGCGGCCAGTAGCTCATTGAGGCCCTTTGTGTTGTATGCGCTTGGTTTCAAGCTTCTAAGACCTTCCAATTTCAAGCTATGAAGGAAAAGTGAAGACACGTTTACTTTTCATATTTCATGACAGTTGGCTGAGACGGCCAAAACATGCGCTCGTGGAAACTTTTTTCAAAATCCACTTTGGGCTTGTAAGATGTTGTAAAGTGACTTTCTGTCACAATGCAGTACATGCACCTCAACACCCAACTTCATGAACACCACATCAGAGTGAATGATGCGACTGAACCGCGTGCGCTGGAGCCACCAGTGAGCGGCCAGTAGCTCATTGAGGCCCTTTGTGTTGTATGCGCTTGGTTTCAAGCTTCTAAGACCTTCCAATTTCAAGCTATGAAGGAAAAGTGAAGACACGTTTACTTTTCATATTTCATGACAGTTGGCTGAGACGGCCAAAACATGCGCTCGTGGAAACTTTTTTCAAAATCCACTTTGGGCTTGTAAGATGTTGTAAAGTGACTTTCTGTCACAATGCAGTACATGCACCTCAACACCCAACTTCATGAACACCACATCAGAGTGAATGATGCGACTGAACCGCGTGCGCTGGAGCCACCAGTGAGCGGCCAGTAGCTCATTGAGGCCCTTTGTGTTGTATGCGCTTGGTTTCAAGCTTCTAAGACCTTCCAATTTCAAGCTATGAAGGAAAAGTGAAGACACGTTTACTTTTCATATTTCATGACAGTTGGCTGAGACGGCCAAAACATGCGCTCGTGGAAACTTTTTTCAAAATCCACTTTGGGCTTGTAAGATGTTGTAAAGTGACTTTCTGTCACAATGCAGTACATGCACCTCAACACCCAACTTCATGAACACCACATCAGAGTGAATGATGCGACTGAACCGCGTGCGCTGGAGCCACCAGTGAGCGGCCAGTAGCTCATTGAGGCCCTTTGTGTTGTATGCGCTTGGTTTCAAGCTTCTAAGACCTTCCAATTTCAAGCTATGAAGGAAAAGTGAAGACACGTTTACTTTTCATATTTCATGACAGTTGGCTGAGACGGCCAAAACATGCGCTCGTGGAAACTTTTTTCAAAATCCACTTTGGGCTTGTAAGATGTTGTAAAGTGACTTTCTGTCACAATGCAGTACATGCACCTCAACACCCAACTTCATGAACACCACATCAGAGTGAATGATGCGACTGAACCGCGTGCGCTGGAGCCACCAGTGAGCGGCCAGTAGCTCATTGAGGCCCTTTGTGTTGTATGCGCTTGGTTTCAAGCTTCTAAGACCTTCCAATTTCAAGCTATGAAGGAAAAGTGAAGACACGTTTACTTTTCATATTTCATGACAGTTGGCTGAGACGGCCAAAACATGCGCTCGTGGAAACTTTTTTCAAAATCCACTTTGGGCTTGTAAGATGTTGTAAAGTGACTTTCTGTCACAATGCAGTACATGCACCTCAACACCCAACTTCATGAACACCACATCAGAGTGAATGATGCGACTGAACCGCGTGCGCTGGAGCCACCAGTGAGCGGCCAGTAGCTCATTGAGGCCCTTTGTGTTGTATGCGCTTGGTTTCAAGCTTCTAAGACCTTCCAATTTCAAGCTATGAAGGAAAAGTGAAGACACGTTTACTTTTCATATTTCATGACAGTTGGCTGAGACGGCCAAAACATGCGCTCGTGGAAACTTTTTTCAAAATCCACTTTGGGCTTGTAAGATGTTGTAAAGTGACTTTCTGTCACAATGCAGTACATGCACCTCAACACCCAACTTCATGAACACCACATCAGAGTGAATGATGCGACTGAACCGCGTGCGCTGGAGCCACCAGTGAGCGGCCAGTAGCTCATTGAGGCCCTTTGTGTTGTATGCGCTTGGTTTCAAGCTTCTAAGACCTTCCAATTTCAAGCTATGAAGGAAAAGTGAAGACACGTTTACTTTTCATATTTCATGACAGTTGGCTGAGACGGCCAAAACATGCGCTCGTGGAAACTTTTTTCAAAATCCACTTTGGGCTTGTAAGATGTTGTAAAGTGACTTTCTGTCACAATGCAGTACATGCACCTCAACACCCAACTTCATGAACACCACATCAGAGTGAATGATGCGACTGAACCGCGTGCGCTGGAGCCACCAGTGAGCGGCCAGTAGCTCATTGAGGCCCTTTGTGTTGTATGCGCTTGGTTTCAAGCTTCTAAGACCTTCCAATTTCAAGCTATGAAGGAAAAGTGAAGACACGTTTACTTTTCATATTTCATGACAGTTGGCTGAGACGGCCAAAACATGCGCTCGTGGAAACTTTTTTCAAAATCCACTTTGGGCTTGTAAGATGTTGTAAAGTGACTTTCTGTCACAATGCAGTACATGCACCTCAACACCCAACTTCATGAACACCACATCAGAGTGAATGATGCGACTGAACCGCGTGCGCTGGAGCCACCAGTGAGCGGCCAGTAGCTCATTGAGGCCCTTTGTGTTGTATGCGCTTGGTTTCAAGCTTCTAAGACCTTCCAATTTCAAGCTATGAAGGAAAAGTGAAGACACGTTTACTTTTCATATTTCATGACAGTTGGCTGAGACGGCCAAAACATGCGCTCGTGGAAACTTTTTTCAAAATCCACTTTGGGCTTGTAAGATGTTGTAAAGTGACTTTCTGTCACAATGCAGTACATGCACCTCAACACCCAACTTCATGAACACCACATCAGAGTGAATGATGCGACTGAACCGCGTGCGCTGGAGCCACCAGTGAGCGGCCAGTAGCTCATTGAGGCCCTTTGTGTTGTATGCGCTTGGTTTCAAGCTTCTAAGACCTTCCAATTTCAAGCTATGAAGGAAAAGTGAAGACACGTTTACTTTTCATATTTCATGACAGTTGGCTGAGACGGCCAAAACATGCGCTCGTGGAAACTTTTTTCAAAATCCACTTTGGGCTTGTAAGATGTTGTAAAGTGACTTTCTGTCACAATGCAGTACATGCACCTCAACACCCAACTTCATGAACACCACATCAGAGTGAATGATGCGACTGAACCGCGTGCGCTGGAGCCACCAGTGAGCGGCCAGTAGCTCATTGAGGCCCTTTGTGTTGTATGCGTTTGGTTTCAAGCTTCTAAGACCTTCCAATTTCAAGCGATGAAGGAAAAGTGAAGACACGTTTACTTTTCATATTTCATGACAGTTGGCTGAGACGGCCAAAACATGCGCTCGTGGAAACTTTTTTCAAAATCCACTTTGGGCTTGTAAGATGTTGTAAAGTGACTTTCTGTCACAATGCAGTACATGCACCTCAACACCCAACTTCATGAACACCACATCAGAGTGAATGATGCGACTGAACCGCGTGCGCTGGAGCCACCAGTGAGCGGCCAGTAGCTCATTGAGGCCCTTTGTGTTGTATGCGCTTGGTTTCAAGCTTCTAAGACCTTCCAATTTCAAGCTATGAAGGAAAAGTGAAGACACGTTTACTTTTCATATTTCATGACAGTTGGCTGAGACGGCCAAAACATGCGCTCGTGGAAACTTTTTTCAAAATCCACTTTGGGCTTGTAAGATGTTGTAAAGTGACTTTCTGTCACAATGCAGTACATGCACCTCAACACCCAACTTCATGAACACCACATCAGAGTGAATGATGCGACTGAACCGCGTGCGCTGGAGCCACCAGTGAGCGGCCAGTAGCTCATTGAGGCCCTTTGTGTTGTATGCGCTTGGTTTCAAGCTTCTAAGACCTTCCAATTTCAAGCTATGAAGGAAAAGTGAAGACACGTTTACTTTTCATATTTCATGACAGTTGGCTGAGACGGCCAAAACATGCGCTCGTGGAAACTTTTTTCAAAATCCACTTTGGGCTTGTAAGATGTTGTAAAGTGACTTTCTGTCACAATGCAGTACATGCACCTCAACACCCAACTTCATGAACACCACATCAGAGTGAATGATGCGACTGAACCGCGTGCGCTGGAGCCACCAGTGAGCGGCCAGTAGCTCATTGAGGCCCTTTGTGTTGTATGCCCTTGGTTTCAAGCTTCTAAGACCTTCCAATTTCAAGCTATGAAGGAAAAGTGAAGACACGTTTACTTTTCATATTTCATGACAGTTGGCTGAGACGGCCAAAACATGCGCTCGTGGAAACTTTTTTCAAAATCCACTTTGGGCTTGTAAGATGTTGTAAAGTGACTTTCTGTCACAATGCAGTACATGCACCTCAACACCCAACTTCATGAACACCACATCAGAGGGAATGATGCGACTGAACCGCGTGCGCTGGAGCCACCAGTGAGCGGCCAGTAGCTCATTGAGGCCCTTTGTGTTGTATGCGCTTGGTTTCAAGCTTCTAAGACCTTCCAATTTCAAGCTATGAAGGAAAAGTGAAGACACGTTTACTTTTCATATTTCATGACAGTTGGCTGAGACGGCCAAAACATGCGCTCGTGGAAACTTTTTTCAAAATCCACTTTGGGCTTGTAAGATGTTGTAAAGTGACTTTCTGTCACAATGCAGTACATGCACCTCAACACCCAACTTCATGAACACCACATCAGAGTGAATGATGCGACTGAACCGCGTGCGCTGGAGCCACCAGTGAGCGGCCAGTAGCTCATTGAGGCCCTTTGTGTTGTATGCGCTTGGTTTCAAGCTTCTAAGACCTTCCAATTTCAAGCTATGAAGGAAAAGTGAAGACACGTTTACTTTTCATATTTCATGACAGTTGGCTGAGACGGCCAAAACATGCGCTCGTGGAAACTTTTTTCAAAATCCACTTTGGGCTTGTAAGATGTTGTAAAGTGACTTTCTGTCACAATGCAGTACATGCACCTCAACACCCAACTTCATGAACACCACATCAGAGTGAATGATGCGACTGAACCGCGTGCGCTGGAGCCACCAGTGAGCGGCCAGTAGCTCATTGAGGCCCTTTGTGTTGTATGCGCTTGGTTTCAAGCTTCTAAGACCTTCCAATTTCAAGCTATGAAGGAAAAGTGAAGACACGTTTACTTTTCATATTTCATGACAGTTGGCTGAGACGGCCAAAACATGCGCTCGTGGAAACTTTTTTCAAAATCCACTTTGGGCTTGTAAGATGTTGTAAAGTGACTTTCTGTCACAATGCAGTACATGCACCTCAACACCCAACTTCATGAACACCACATCAGAGTGAATGATGCGACTGAACCGCGTGCGCTGGAGCCACCAGTGAGCGGCCAGTAGCTCATTGAGGCCCTTTGTGTTGTATGCGCTTGGTTTCAAGCTTCTAAGACCTTCCAATTTCAAGCTATGAAGGAAAAGTGAAGACACGTTTACTTTTCATATTTCATGACAGTTGGCTGAGACGGCCAAAACATGCGCTCGTGGAAACTTTTTTCAAAATCCACTTTGGGCTTGTAAGATGTTGTAAAGTGACTTTCTGTCACAATGCAGTACATGCACCTCAACACCCAACTTCATGAACACCACATCAGAGTGAATGATGCGACTGAACCGCGTGCGCTGGAGCCACCAGTGAGCGGCCAGTAGCTCATTGAGGCCCTTTGTGTTGTATGCGCTTGGTTTCAAGCTTCTAAGACCTTCCAATTTCAAGCTATGAAGGAAAAGTGAAGACACGTTTACTTTTCATATTTCATGACAGTTGGCTGAGACGGCCAAAACATGCGCTCGTGGAAACTTTTTTCAAAATCCACTTTGGGCTTGTAAGATGTTGTAAAGTGACTTTCTGTCACAATGCAGTACATGCACCTCAACACCCAACTTCATGAACACCACATCAGAGTGAATGATGCGACTGAACCGCGTGCGCTGGAGCCACCAGTGAGCGGCCAGTAGCTCATTGAGGCCCTTTGTGTTGTATGCGCTTGGTTTCAAGCTTCTAAGACCTTCCAATTTCAAGCTATGAAGGAAAAGTGAAGACACGTTTACTTTTCATATTTCATGACAGTTGGCTGAGACGGCCAAAACATGCGCTCGTGGAAACTTTTTTCAAAATCCACTTTGGGCTTGTAAGATGTTGTAAAGTGACTTTCTGTCACAATGCAGTACATGCACCTCAACACCCAACTTCATGAACACCACATCAGAGTGAATGATGCGACTGAACCGCGTGCGCTGGAGCCACCAGTGAGCGGCCAGTAGCTCATTGAGGCCCTTTGTGTTGTATGCGCTTGGTTTCAAGCTTCTAAGACCTTCCAATTTCAAGCTATGAAGGAAAAGTGAAGACACGTTTACTTTTCATATTTCATGACAGTTGGCTGAGACGGCCAAAACATGCGCTCGTGGAAACTTTTTTCAAAATCCACTTTGGGCTTGTAAGATGTTGTAAAGTGACTTTCTGTCACAATGCAGTACATGCACCTCAACACCCAACTTCATGAACACCACATCAGAGTGAATGATGCGACTGAACCGCGTGCGCTGGAGCCACCAGTGAGCGGCCAGTAGCTCATTGAGGCCCTTTGTGTTGTATGCGCTTGGTTTCAAGCTTCTAAGACCTTCCAATTTCAAGCTATGAAGGAAAAGTGAAGACACGTTTACTTTTCATATTTCATGACAGTTGGCTGAGACGGCCAAAACATGCGCTCGTGGAAACTTTTTTCAAAATCCACTTTGGGCTTGTAAGATGTTGTAAAGTGACTTTCTGTCACAATGCAGTACATGCACCTCAACACCCAACTTCATGAACACCACATCAGAGTGAATGATGCGACTGAACCGCGTGCGCTGGAGCCACCAGTGAGCGGCCAGTAGCTCATTGAGGCCCTTTGTGTTGTATGCGCTTGGTTTCAAGCTTCTAAGACCTTCCAATTTCAAGCTATGAAGGAAAAGTGAAGACACGTTTACTTTTCATATTTCATGACAGTTGGCTGAGACGGCCAAAACATGCGCTCGTGGAAACTTTTTTCAAAATCCACTTTGGGCTTGTAAGATGTTGTAAAGTGACTTTCTGTCACAATGCAGTACATGCACCTCAACACCCAACTTCATGAACACCACATCAGAGTGAATGATGCGACTGAACCGCGTGCGCTGGAGCCACCAGTGAGCGGCCAGTAGCTCATTGAGGCCCTTTGTGTTGTATGCGCTTGGTTTCAAGCTTCTAAGACCTTCCAATTTCAAGCTATGAAGGAAAAGTGAAGACACGTTTACTTTTCATATTTCATGACAGTTGGCTGAGACGGCCAAAACATGCGCTCGTGGAAACTTTTTTCAAAATCCACTTTGGGCTTGTAAGATGTTGTAAAGTGACTTTCTGTCACAATGCAGTACATGCACCTCAACACCCAACTTCATGAACACCACATCAGAGTGAATGATGCGACTGAACCGCGTGCGCTGGAGCCACCAGTGAGCGGCCAGTAGCTCATTGAGGCCCTTTGTGTTGTATGCGCTTGGTTTCAAGCTTCTAAGACCTTCCAATTTCAAGCTATGAAGGAAAAGTGAAGACACGTTTACTTTTCATATTTCATGACAGTTGGCTGAGACGGCCAAAACATGCGCTCGTGGAAACTTTTTTCAAAATCCACTTTGGGCTTGTAAGATGTTGTAAAGTGACTTTCTGTCACAATGCAGTACATGCACCTCAACACCCAACTTCATGAACACCACATCAGAGTGAATGATGCGACTGAACCGCGTGCGCTGGAGCCACCAGTGAGCGGCCAGTAGCTCATTGAGGCCCTTTGTGTTGTATGCCCTTGGTTTCAAGCTTCTAAGACCTTCCAATTTCAAGCTATGAAGGAAAAGTGAAGACACGTTTACTTTTCATATTTCATGACAGTTGGCTGAGACGGCCAAAACATGCGCTCGTGGAAACTTTTTTCAAAATCCACTTTGGGCTTGTAAGATGTTGTAAAGTGACTTTCTGTCACAATGCAGTACATGCACCTCAACACCCAACTTCATGAACACCACATCAGAGTGAATGATGCGACTGAACCGCGTGCGCTGGAGCCACCAGTGAGCGGCCAGTAGCTCATTGAGGCCCTTTGTGTTGTATGCGCTTGGTTTCAAGCTTCTAAGACCTTCCAATTTCAAGCTATGAAGGAAAAGTGAAGACACGTTTACTTTTCATATTTCATGACAGTTGGCTGAGACGGCCAAAACATGCGCTCGTGGAAACTTTTTTCAAAATCCACTTTGGGCTTGTAAGATGTTGTAAAGTGACTTTCTGTCACAATGCAGTACATGCACCTCAACACCCAACTTCATGAACACCACATCAGAGTGAATGATGCGACTGAACCGCGTGCGCTGGAGCCACCAGTGAGCGGCCAGTAGCTCATTGAGGCCCTTTGTGTTGTATGCGCTTGGTTTCAAGCTTCTAAGACCTTCCAATTTCAAGCTATGAAGGAAAAGTGAAGACACGTTTACTTTTCATATTTCATGACAGTTGGCTGAGACGGCCAAAACATGCGCTCGTGGAAACTTTTTTCAAAATCCACTTTGGGCTTGTAAGATGTTGTAAAGTGACTTTCTGTCACAATGCAGTACATGCACCTCAACACCCAACTTCATGAACACCACATCAGAGTGAATGATGCGACTGAACCGCGTGCGCTGGAGCCACCAGTGAGCGGCCAGTAGCTCATTGAGGCCCTTTGTGTTGTATGCCCTTGGTTTCAAGCTTCTAAGACCTTCCAATTTCAAGCTATGAAGGAAAAGTGAAGACACGTTTACTTTTCATATTTCATGACAGTTGGCTGAGACGGCCAAAACATGCGCTCGTGGAAACTTTTTTCAAAATCCACTTTGGGCTTGTAAGATGTTGTAAAGTGACTTTCTGTCACAATGCAGTACATGCACCTCAACACCCAACTTCATGAACACCACATCAGAGGGAATGATGCGACTGAACCGCGTGCGCTGGAGCCACCAGTGAGCGGCCAGTAGCTCATTGAGGCCCTTTGTGTTGTATGCGCTTGGTTTCAAGCTTCTAAGACCTTCCAATTTCAAGCTATGAAGGAAAAGTGAAGACACGTTTACTTTTCATATTTCATGACAGTTGGCTGAGACGGCCAAAACATGCGCTCGTGGAAACTTTTTTCAAAATCCACTTTGGGCTTGTAAGATGTTGTAAAGTGACTTTCTGTCACAATGCAGTACATGCACCTCAACACCCAACTTCATGAACACCACATCAGAGTGAATGATGCGACTGAACCGCGTGCGCTGGAGCCACCAGTGAGCGGCCAGTAGCTCATTGAGGCCCTTTGTGTTGTATGCGCTTGGTTTCAAGCTTCTAAGACCTTCCAATTTCAAGCTATGAAGGAAAAGTGAAGACACGTTTACTTTTCATATTTCATGACAGTTGGCTGAGACGGCCAAAACATGCGCTCGTGGAAACTTTTTTCAAAATCCACTTTGGGCTTGTAAGATGTTGTAAAGTGACTTTCTGTCACAATGCAGTACATGCACCTCAACACCCAACTTCATGAACACCACATCAGAGTGAATGATGCGACTGAACCGCGTGCGCTGGAGCCACCAGTGAGCGGCCAGTAGCTCATTGAGGCCCTTTGTGTTGTATGCGCTTGGTTTCAAGCTTCTAAGACCTTCCAATTTCAAGCTATGAAGGAAAAGTGAAGACACGTTTACTTTTCATATTTCATGACAGTTGGCTGAGACGGCCAAAACATGCGCTCGTGGAAACTTTTTTCAAAATCCACTTTGGGCTTGTAAGATGTTGTAAAGTGACTTTCTGTCACAATGCAGTACATGCACCTCAACACCCAACTTCATGAACACCACATCAGAGTGAATGATGCGACTGAACCGCGTGCGCTGGAGCCACCAGTGAGCGGCCAGTAGCTCATTGAGGCCCTTTGTGTTGTATGCGCTTGGTTTCAAGCTTCTAAGACCTTCCAATTTCAAGCTATGAAGGAAAAGTGAAGACACGTTTACTTTTCATATTTCATGACAGTTGGCTGAGACGGCCAAAACATGCGCTCGTGGAAACTTTTTTCAAAATCCACTTTGGGCTTGTAAGATGTTGTAAAGTGACTTTCTGTCACAATGCAGTACATGCACCTCAACACCCAACTTCATGAACACCACATCAGAGTGAATGATGCGACTGAACCGCGTGCGCTGGAGCCACCAGTGAGCGGCCAGTAGCTCATTGAGGCCCTTTGTGTTGTATGCGCTTGGTTTCAAGCTTCTAAGACCTTCCAATTTCAAGCTATGAAGGAAAAGTGAAGACACGTTTACTTTTCATATTTCATGACAGTTGGCTGAGACGGCCAAAACATGCGCTCGTGGAAACTTTTTTCAAAATCCACTTTGGGCTTGTAAGATGTTGTAAAGTGACTTTCTGTCACAATGCAGTACATGCACCTCAACACCCAACTTCATGAACACCACATCAGAGTGAATGATGCGACTGAACCGCGTGCGCTGGAGCCACCAGTGAGCGGCCAGTAGCTCATTGAGGCCCTTTGTGTTGTATGCGCTTGGTTTCAAGCTTCTAAGACCTTCCAATTTCAAGCTATGAAGGAAAAGTGAAGACACGTTTACTTTTCATATTTCATGACAGTTGGCTGAGACGGCCAAAACATGCGCTCGTGGAAACTTTTTTCAAAATCCACTTTGGGCTTGTAAGATGTTGTAAAGTGACTTTCTGTCACAATGCAGTACATGCACCTCAACACCCAACTTCATGAACACCACATCAGAGTGAATGATGCGACTGAACCGCGTGCGCTGGAGCCACCAGTGAGCGGCCAGTAGCTCATTGAGGCCCTTTGTGTTGTATGCGCTTGGTTTCAAGCTTCTAAGACCTTCCAATTTCAAGCTATGAAGGAAAAGTGAAGACACGTTTACTTTTCATATTTCATGACAGTTGGCTGAGACGGCCAAAACATGCGCTCGTGGAAACTTTTTTCAAAATCCACTTTGGGCTTGTAAGATGTTGTAAAGTGACTTTCTGTCACAATGCAGTACATGCACCTCAACACCCAACTTCATGAACACCACATCAGAGTGAATGATGCGACTGAACCGCGTGCGCTGGAGCCACCAGTGAGCGGCCAGTAGCTCATTGAGGCCCTTTGTGTTGTATGCGCTTGGTTTCAAGCTTCTAAGACCTTCCAATTTCAAGCTATGAAGGAAAAGTGAAGACACGTTTACTTTTCATATTTCATGACAGTTGGCTGAGACGGCCAAAACATGCGCTCGTGGAAACTTTTTTCAAAATCCACTTTGGGCTTGTAAGATGTTGTAAAGTGACTTTCTGTCACAATGCAGTACATGCACCTCAACACCCAACTTCATGAACACCACATCAGAGTGAATGATGCGACTGAACCGCGTGCGCTGGAGCCACCAGTGAGCGGCCAGTAGCTCATTGAGGCCCTTTGTGTTGTATGCGCTTGGTTTCAAGCTTCTAAGACCTTCCAATTTCAAGCTATGAAGGAAAAGTGAAGACACGTTTACTTTTCATATTTCATGACAGTTGGCTGAGACGGCCAAAACATGCGCTCGTGGAAACTTTTTTCAAAATCCACTTTGGGCTTGTAAGATGTTGTAAAGTGACTTTCTGTCACAATGCAGTACATGCACCTCAACACCCAACTTCATGAACACCACATCAGAGTGAATGATGCGACTGAACCGCGTGCGCTGGAGCCACCAGTGAGCGGCCAGTAGCTCATTGAGGCCCTTTGTGTTGTATGCGTTTGGTTTCAAGCTTCTAAGACCTTCCAATTTCAAGCTATGAAGGAAAAGTGAAGACACGTTTACTTTTCATATTTCATGACAGTTGGCTGAGACGGCCAAAACATGCGCTCGTGGAAACTTTTTTCAAAATCCACTTTGGGCTTGTAAGATGTTGTAAAGTGACTTTCTGTCACAATGCAGTACATGCACCTCAACACCCAACTTCATGAACACCACATCAGAGTGAATGATGCGACTGAACCGCGTGCGCTGGAGCCACCAGTGAGCGGCCAGTAGCTCATTGAGGCCCTTTGTGTTGTATGCCCTTGGTTTCAAGCTTCTAAGACCTTCCAATTTCAAGCTATGAAGGAAAAGTGAAGACACGTTTACTTTTCATATTTCATGACAGTTGGCTGAGACGGCCAAAACATGCGCTCGTGGAAACTTTTTTCAAAATCCACTTTGGGCTTGTAAGATGTTGTAAAGTGACTTTCTGTCACAATGCAGTACATGCACCTCAACACCCAACTTCATGAACACCACATCAGAGTGAATGATGCGACTGAACCGCGTGCGCTGGAGCCACCAGTGAGCGGCCAGTAGCTCATTGAGGCCCTTTGTGTTGTATGCGCTTGGTTTCAAGCTTCTAAGACCTTCCAATTTCAAGCTATGAAGGAAAAGTGAAGACACGTTTACTTTTCATATTTCATGACAGTTGGCTGAGACGGCCAAAACATGCGCTCGTGGAAACTTTTTTCAAAATCCACTTTGGGCTTGTAAGATGTTGTAAAGTGACTTTCTGTCACAATGCAGTACATGCACCTCAACACCCAACTTCATGAACACCACATCAGAGGGAATGATGCGACTGAACCGCGTGCGCTGGAGCCACCAGTGAGCGGCCAGTAGCTCATTGAGGCCCTTTGTGTTGTATGCGCTTGGTTTCAAGCTTCTAAGACCTTCCAATTTCAAGCTATGAAGGAAAAGTGAAGACACGTTTACTTTTCATATTTCATGACAGTTGGCTGAGACGGCCAAAACATGCGCTCGTGGAAACTTTTTTCAAAATCCACTTTGGGCTTGTAAGATGTTGTAAAGTGACTTTCTGTCACAATGCAGTACATGCACCTCAACACCCAACTTCATGAACACCACATCAGAGTGAATGATGCGACTGAACCGCGTGCGCTGGAGCCACCAGTGAGCGGCCAGTAGCTCATTGAGGCCCTTTGTGTTGTATGCGCTTGGTTTCAAGCTTCTAAGACCTTCCAATTTCAAGCTATGAAGGAAAAGTGAAGACACGTTTACTTTTCATATTTCATGACAGTTGGCTGAGACGGCCAAAACATGCGCTCGTGGAAACTTTTTTCAAAATCCACTTTGGGCTTGTAAGATGTTGTAAAGTGACTTTCTGTCACAATGCAGTACATGCACCTCAACACCCAACTTCATGAACACCACATCAGAGTGAATGATGCGACTGAACCGCGTGCGCTGGAGCCACCAGTGAGCGGCCAGTAGCTCATTGAGGCCCTTTGTGTTGTATGCGCTTGGTTTCAAGCTTCTAAGACCTTCCAATTTCAAGCTATGAAGGAAAAGTGAAGACACGTTTGTAACAATCAGACTTATATATAAATATGACTATCACTTAAAATTGGGTATTTCTTTGATCTGGCTGTATATTGATATGTCCCAGTCAGAATAATAAGAGAAAGCAAGGCAAGCAGAAAACGTCAGTCGAGTTTCAACATATATTTTGCACACACTCATTCAAACACTTTTGTACAACTCAGTCCAAAAAGTTCTTAATTGTTCTTAATTCCATACGCGACACGTCACCTCGGATCTGCACACTCCCAGCGCGCACGCCTGTTCAGCCGGTAAGCCGAATATGCGCATCCGTGACGCAACTTTAGATGCTCCCAAACGAAAAAGGTAATCCACAAATCCCAAGAGTGAAAGTAGATGAATCCAGACACCCGTCTTAATTATCCATCCGAAGAAATAGCAAACATAACTCACGACGAGCCTTTAGAAGGAAACAGAAAAAGATGACTCCGGGTCACGAACTGATCAGTCTCACCGGCGCAACGTAGACTAGCGACAGCAGTTGTTGTTCAGCTTCCAAATAGTCCTCGAGTCCGGTGAACGGTGGTCTTTAGCTACTTCCACCACTAGCTTTCTGTGCACATACAGACGCGAAATCGTCAGGTCTCCAATGGTCTCCCTGTACGTGATAAGCGCCCCGTTTCTCCCTCTCTTCCGCTATTTTAAAGTCTTTCAAATTTGGCGCATCAGCTGATTGGAACGTCAGCTGACAGCTTTGGCAATCAGCTGACTAGTTTGCCCAGCTGATCAATTCCACCACCCACATACCATAATGAAAACGTGCATACACATAAATAAGATACAATACAGGTCAACAGGGACATAAACAGGATGGAAACAAAAACGATAGGAAATGCACTTAGGCTACCAATATTTATTTTCACTGTATAACCGAACCTAGTGACTCCTATATGCTAAATTATGTGGCAGTGTCACATAGACCCCCCCTCCAGCCGGAGGCTACTAAATTAAGACACCATTAAATATATTCATTTTAACCACATTTCTCTGTCCGTGGGGTGCTCCATCCTACCCTGTAGTTAGTACCCTGATATTTCTTTAATTGCTGGTCCTTCCCACTTGTAGGCACTAGCTTAATGTAAACTGTTTTTGATATTGGAGATAGGAATGACCTGACACAGCCTAAGTTACCCTTGTGAAAGGACGTCTCTTTCCTGCGGGAAATTCAAAACTTAGCACGTCTGGCCTGGTGCACTCCCACCTACCATTAGACATCCTCCACCCATTTCTCTTTGCTCTCCACTGGTTTGAAGGCATGTGGCTCTGAGGATAGTCTGTAGATGAGCCTCTCCTGGTGACGTTTGAGGTATCTGCCCCCACCAAATACACCGGGATCTGGCCAGGTGTCCACCTGGGCCTTTTACCTCTCATGAAGTCCCCATCCCTCATCTTCACTGGAGTTTTGCCACCTGAGCTCTGAAGTAACCGGGACGGCACGATGTTGTTGGCCTTCTGGTCATGGCAGGTTCTGCAGGTCCTTGTGTATTCCGCAACATCGTGACGGATGTCTGGCCACCAGGCAACCTTTAAGACCCGCAACAGCGTCTTCAGCCGCCCAAGATGTCCACCGCACGGCTTGGTGTGAAAGTAACACAGGAATTTTTGGACCAATGACTGCGGGACAACCACCTGGGACCTCTCACCTCCGTCTCGAGCCGGGACTATTCGGAACAAGACCCCCTGTTGCACCTCAAAACTGATGTAGTTGTGGGTAGACGATGACTGCAGGCTGGACCCTCTCAGTTCACCCACTCTTGGATCCTCGTCTTGAGCCTGGGCCACTTCAGCCAAGGTGGTGGGCATGTCAGGCGGTTCTTTGGAGATCACAGCCTGGCCTGCCTTGACCCTGGTTGGAACTTCACCTTGGGGTATGTGTTTCTTCCCCTCTGTTTCCCCCAATTCCCTGGAGGTGATAGAGGGCAGATCTCTCTGGAGAGGTTGAAGATATTCAGGGCAGTCTGTATTAAAGATGGCCACAGGGTCTGATGGGCCATTGGAGCAGCAGGGAGGTGCACCAGCTAGACTCAGGTTAACTAAAGCTGTTGGGCTTATCTCAGGGGTGACAGATGTTATTTTTTGTGCTATGGGAGAGCTCAGAGTTAGCTTGTGAACTTGTTTTTGCCATTGCTCATCTCTTCTTAGGAGACAGTTAAATATCTCCCTGTTTAGTTCTTCTATGTTTGCCATTAAATCTTTTTCTAGCTTGACTAACCTCATATCGACATACTCCCTGAAGAACACTTCTCTATTCACAGAACTCACAACAGAGTCTCTAAAATCAGTCTCTATGTTGAGCACTTGTTCTTTCATAGCAGCCACACCTTCTATTAACTCATTATAGTCTGTTTGTGTAGCCTGGTTTACATTCTCCCCTTGGTTCCTTAAAGACTTAGACTGACCCCCACCATCATCATCATCATAATTATCATCATCATCACCAGCACCGACAACATAGCCTTCATTAGCGTTATTGTCATCATTGTCATCATAACTGTATAATGTATACAATAAAGATGTTGTCATTGACTGTTGCTTTGCCATACTCTTAGTAGTTATTTTTTTCACAGTGACAAAATCAATACAGATCAATCCCCGTACTGGCCACCATCTGTAACAATCAGACTTATATATAAATATGACTATCACTTAAAATTGGGTATTTCTTTGATCTGGCTGTATATTGATATGTCCCAGTCAGAATAATAAGAGAAAGCAAGGCAAGCAGAAAACGTCAGTCGAGTTTCAACATATATTTTGCACACACTCATTCAAACACTTTTGTACAACTCAGTCCAAAAAGTTCTTAATTGTTCTTAATTCCATACGCGACACGTCACCTCGGATCTGCACACTCCCAGCGCGCACGCCTGTTCAGCCGGTAAGCCGAATATGCGCATCCGTGACGCAACTTTAGATGCTCCCAAACGAAAAAGGTAATCCACAAATCCCAAGAGTGAAAGTAGATGAATCCAGACACCCGTCTTAATTATCCATCCGAAGAAATAGCAAACATAACTCACGACGAGCCTTTAGAAGGAAACAGAAAAAGATGACTCCGGGTCACGAACTGATCAGTCTCACCGGCGCAACGTAGACTAGCGACAGCAGTTGTTGTTCAGCTTCCAAATAGTCCTCGAGTCCGGTGAACGGTGGTCTTTAGCTACTTCCACCACTAGCTTTCTGTGCACATACAGACGCGAAATCGTCAGGTCTCCAATGGTCTCCCTGTACGTGATAAGCGCCCCGTTTCTCCCTCTCTTCCGCTATTTTAAAGTCTTTCAAATTTGGCGCATCAGCTGATTGGAACGTCAGCTGACAGCTTTGGCAATCAGCTGACTAGTTTGCCCAGCTGATCAATTCCACCACCCACATACCATAATGAAAACGTGCATACACATAAATAAGATACAATACAGGTCAACAGGGACATAAACAGGATGGAAACAAAAACGATAGGAAATGCACTTAGGCTACCAATATTTATTTTCACTGTATAACCGGACCTAGTGACTCCTATATGCTAAATTATGTGGCAGTGTCACACGTTTACTTTTCATATTTCATGACAGTTGGCTGAGACGGCCAAAACATGCGCTCGTGGAAACTTTTTTCAAAATCCACTTTGGGCTTGTAAGATGTTGTAAAGTGACTTTCTGTCACAATGCAGTACATGCACCTCAACACCCAACTTCATGAACACCACATCAGAGTGAATGATGCGACTGAACCGCGTGCGCTGGAGCCACCAGTGAGCGGCCAGTAGCTCATTGAGGCCCTTTGTGTTGTATGCGCTTGGTTTCAAGCTTCTAAGACCTTCCAATTTCAAGCTATGAAGGAAAAGTGAAGACACGTTTACTTTTCATATTTCATGACAGTTGGCTGAGACGGCCAAAACATGCGCTCGTGGAAACTTTTTTCAAAATCCACTTTGGGCTTGTAAGATGTTGTAAAGTGACTTTCTGTCACAATGCAGTACATGCACCTCAACACCCAACTTCATGAACACCACATCAGAGTGAATGATGCGACTGAACCGCGTGCGCTGGAGCCACCAGTGAGCGGCCAGTAGCTCATTGAGGCCCTTTGTGTTGTATGCGCTTGGTTTCAAGCTTCTAAGACCTTCCAATTTCAAGCTATGAAGGAAAAGTGAAGACACGTTTACTTTTCATATTTCATGACAGTTGGCTGAGACGGCCAAAACATGCGCTCGTGGAAACTTTTTTCAAAATCCACTTTGGGCTTGTAAGATGTTGTAAAGTGACTTTCTGTCACAATGCAGTACATGCACCTCAACACCCAACTTCATGAACACCACATCAGAGTGAATGATGCGACTGAACCGCGTGCGCTGGAGCCACCAGTGAGCGGCCAGTAGCTCATTGAGGCCCTTTGTGTTGTATGCGCTTGGTTTCAAGCTTCTAAGACCTTCCAATTTCAAGCTATGAAGGAAAAGTGAAGACACGTTTACTTTTCATATTTCATGACAGTTGGCTGAGACGGCCAAAACATGCGCTCGTGGAAACTTTTTTCAAAATCCACTTTGGGCTTGTAAGATGTTGTAAAGTGACTTTCTGTCACAATGCAGTACATGCACCTCAACACCCAACTTCATGAACACCACATCAGAGTGAATGATGCGACTGAACCGCGTGCGCTGGAGCCACCAGTGAGCGGCCAGTAGCTCATTGAGGCCCTTTGTGTTGTATGCGCTTGGTTTCAAGCTTCTAAGACCTTCCAATTTCAAGCTATGAAGGAAAAGTGAAGACACGTTTACTTTTCATATTTCATGACAGTTGGCTGAGACGGCCAAAACATGCGCTCGTGGAAACTTTTTTCAAAATCCACTTTGGGCTTGTAAGATGTTGTAAAGTGACTTTCTGTCACAATGCAGTACATGCACCTCAACACCCAACTTCATGAACACCACATCAGAGTGAATGATGCGACTGAACCGCGTGCGCTGGAGCCACCAGTGAGCGGCCAGTAGCTCATTGAGGCCCTTTGTGTTGTATGCGCTTGGTTTCAAGCTTCTAAGACCTTCCAATTTCAAGCTATGAAGGAAAAGTGAAGACACGTTTACTTTTCATATTTCATGACAGTTGGCTGAGACGGCCAAAACATGCGCTCGTGGAAACTTTTTTCAAAATCCACTTTGGGCTTGTAAGATGTTGTAAAGTGACTTTCTGTCACAATGCAGTACATGCACCTCAACACCCAACTTCATGAACACCACATCAGAGTGAATGATGCGACTGAACCGCGTGCGCTGGAGCCACCAGTGAGCGGCCAGTAGCTCATTGAGGCCCTTTGTGTTGTATGCCCTTGGTTTCAAGCTTCTAAGACCTTCCAATTTCAAGCTATGAAGGAAAAGTGAAGACACGTTTACTTTTCATATTTCATGACAGTTGGCTGAGACGGCCAAAACATGCGCTCGTGGAAACTTTTTTCAAAATCCACTTTGGGCTTGTAAGATGTTGTAAAGTGACTTTCTGTCACAATGCAGTACATGCACCTCAACACCCAACTTCATGAACACCACATCAGAGTGAATGATGCGACTGAACCGCGTGCGCTGGAGCCACCAGTGAGCGGCCAGTAGCTCATTGAGGCCCTTTGTGTTGTATGCGCTTGGTTTCAAGCTTCTAAGACCTTCCAATTTCAAGCTATGAAGGAAAAGTGAAGACACGTTTACTTTTCATATTTCATGACAGTTGGCTGAGACGGCCAAAACATGCGCTCGTGGAAACTTTTTTCAAAATCCACTTTGGGCTTGTAAGATGTTGTAAAGTGACTTTCTGTCACAATGCAGTACATGCACCTCAACACCCAACTTCATGAACACCACATCAGAGGGAATGATGCGACTGAACCGCGTGCGCTGGAGCCACCAGTGAGCGGCCAGTAGCTCATTGAGGCCCTTTGTGTTGTATGCGCTTGGTTTCAAGCTTCTAAGACCTTCCAATTTCAAGCTATGAAGGAAAAGTGAAGACACGTTTACTTTTCATATTTCATGACAGTTGGCTGAGACGGCCAAAACATGCGCTCGTGGAAACTTTTTTCAAAATCCACTTTGGGCTTGTAAGATGTTGTAAAGTGACTTTCTGTCACAATGCAGTACATGCACCTCAACACCCAACTTCATGAACACCACATCAGAGTGAATGATGCGACTGAACCGCGTGCGCTGGAGCCACCAGTGAGCGGCCAGTAGCTCATTGAGGCCCTTTGTGTTGTATGCGCTTGGTTTCAAGCTTCTAAGACCTTCCAATTTCAAGCTATGAAGGAAAAGTGAAGACACGTTTACTTTTCATATTTCATGACAGTTGGCTGAGACGGCCAAAACATGCGCTCGTGGAAACTTTTTTCAAAATCCACTTTGGGCTTGTAAGATGTTGTAAAGTGACTTTCTGTCACAATGCAGTACATGCACCTCAACACCCAACTTCATGAACACCACATCAGAGTGAATGATGCGACTGAACCGCGTGCGCTGGAGCCACCAGTGAGCGGCCAGTAGCTCATTGAGGCCCTTTGTGTTGTATGCGCTTGGTTTCAAGCTTCTAAGACCTTCCAATTTCAAGCTATGAAGGAAAAGTGAAGACACGTTTGTAACAATCAGACTTATATATAAATATGACTATCACTTAAAATTGGGTATTTCTTTGATCTGGCTGTATATTGATATGTCCCAGTCAGAATAATAAGAGAAAGCAAGGCAAGCAGAAAACGTCAGTCGAGTTTCAACATATATTTTGCACACACTCATTCAAACACTTTTGTACAACTCAGTCCAAAAAGTTCTTAATTGTTCTTAATTCCATACGCGACACGTCACCTCGGATCTGCACACTCCCAGCGCGCACGCCTGTTCAGCCGGTAAGCCGAATATGCGCATCCGTGACGCAACTTTAGATGCTCCCAAACGAAAAAGGTAATCCACAAATCCCAAGAGTGAAAGTAGATGAATCCAGACACCCGTCTTAATTATCCATCCGAAGAAATAGCAAACATAACTCACGACGAGCCTTTAGAAGGAAACAGAAAAAGATGACTCCGGGTCACGAACTGATCAGTCTCACCGGCGCAACGTAGACTAGCGACAGCAGTTGTTGTTCAGCTTCCAAATAGTCCTCGAGTCCGGTGAACGGTGGTCTTTAGCTACTTCCACCACTAGCTTTCTGTGCACATACAGACGCGAAATCGTCAGGTCTCCAATGGTCTCCCTGTACGTGATAAGCGCCCCGTTTCTCCCTCTCTTCCGCTATTTTAAAGTCTTTCAAATTTGGCGCATCAGCTGATTGGAACGTCAGCTGACAGCTTTGGCAATCAGCTGACTAGTTTGCCCAGCTGATCAATTCCACCACCCACATACCATAATGAAAACGTGCATACACATAAATAAGATACAATACAGGTCAACAGGGACATAAACAGGATGGAAACAAAAACGATAGGAAATGCACTTAGGCTACCAATATTTATTTTCACTGTATAACCGAACCTAGTGACTCCTATATGCTAAATTATGTGGCAGTGTCACATAGACCCCCCCTCCAGCCGGAGGCTACTAAATTAAGACACCATTAAATATATTCATTTTAACCACATTTCTCTGTCCGTGGGGTGCTCCATCCTACCCTGTAGTTAGTACCCTGATATTTCTTTAATTGCTGGTCCTTCCCACTTGTAGGCACTAGCTTAATGTAAACTGTTTTTGATATTGGAGATAGGAATGACCTGACACAGCCTAAGTTACCCTTGTGAAAGGACGTCTCTTTCCTGCGGGAAATTCAAAACTTAGCACGTCTGGCCTGGTGCACTCCCACCTACCATTAGACATCCTCCACCCATTTCTCTTTGCTCTCCACTGGTTTGAAGGCATGTGGCTCTGAGGATAGTCTGTAGATGAGCCTCTCCTGGTGACGTTTGAGGTATCTGCCCCCACCAAATACACCGGGATCTGGCCAGGTGTCCACCTGGGCCTTTTACCTCTCATGAAGTCCCCATCCCTCATCTTCACTGGAGTTTTGCCACCTGAGCTCTGAAGTAACCGGGACGGCACGATGTTGTTGGCCTTCTGGTCATGGCAGGTTCTGCAGGTCCTTGTGTATTCCGCAACATCGTGACGGATGTCTGGCCACCAGGCAACCTTTAAGACCCGCAACAGCGTCTTCAGCCGCCCAAGATGTCCACCGCACGGCTTGGTGTGAAAGTAACACAGGAATTTTTGGACCAATGACTGCGGGACAACCACCTGGGACCTCTCACCTCCGTCTCGAGCCGGGACTATTCGGAACAAGACCCCCTGTTGCACCTCAAAACTGATGTAGTTGTGGGTAGACGATGACTGCAGGCTGGACCCTCTCAGTTCACCCACTCTTGGATCCTCGTCTTGAGCCTGGGCCACTTCAGCCAAGGTGGTGGGCATGTCAGGCGGTTCTTTGGAGATCACAGCCTGGCCTGCCTTGACCCTGGTTGGAACTTCACCTTGGGGTATGTGTTTCTTCCCCTCTGTTTCCCCCAATTCCCTGGAGGTGATAGAGGGCAGATCTCTCTGGAGAGGTTGAAGATATTCAGGGCAGTCTGTATTAAAGATGGCCACAGGGTCTGATGGGCCATTGGAGCAGCAGGGAGGTGCACCAGCTAGACTCAGGTTAACTAAAGCTGTTGGGCTTATCTCAGGGGTGACAGATGTTATTTTTTGTGCTATGGGAGAGCTCAGAGTTAGCTTGTGAACTTGTTTTTGCCATTGCTCATCTCTTCTTAGGAGACAGTTAAATATCTCCCTGTTTAGTTCTTCTATGTTTGCCATTAAATCTTTTTCTAGCTTGACTAACCTCATATCGACATACTCCCTGAAGAACACTTCTCTATTCACAGAACTCACAACAGAGTCTCTAAAATCAGTCTCTATGTTGAGCACTTGTTCTTTCATAGCAGCCACACCTTCTATTAACTCATTATAGTCTGTTTGTGTAGCCTGGTTTACATTCTCCCCTTGGTTCCTTAAAGACTTAGACTGACCCCCACCATCATCATCATCATAATTATCATCATCATCACCAGCACCGACAACATAGCCTTCATTAGCGTTATTGTCATCATTGTCATCATAACTGTATAATGTATACAATAAAGATGTTGTCATTGACTGTTGCTTTGCCATACTCTTAGTAGTTATTTTTTTCACAGTGACAAAATCAATACAGATCAATCCCCGTACTGGCCACCATCTGTAACAATCAGACTTATATATAAATATGACTATCACTTAAAATTGGGTATTTCTTTGATCTGGCTGTATATTGATATGTCCCAGTCAGAATAATAAGAGAAAGCAAGGCAAGCAGAAAACGTCAGTCGAGTTTCAACATATATTTTGCACACACTCATTCAAACACTTTTGTACAACTCAGTCCAAAAAGTTCTTAATTGTTCTTAATTCCATACGCGACACGTCACCTCGGATCTGCACACTCCCAGCGCGCACGCCTGTTCAGCCGGTAAGCCGAATATGCGCATCCGTGACGCAACTTTAGATGCTCCCAAACGAAAAAGGTAATCCACAAATCCCAAGAGTGAAAGTAGATGAATCCAGACACCCGTCTTAATTATCCATCCGAAGAAATAGCAAACATAACTCACGACGAGCCTTTAGAAGGAAACAGAAAAAGATGACTCCGGGTCACGAACTGATCAGTCTCACCGGCGCAACGTAGACTAGCGACAGCAGTTGTTGTTCAGCTTCCAAATAGTCCTCGAGTCCGGTGAACGGTGGTCTTTAGCTACTTCCACCACTAGCTTTCTGTGCACATACAGACGCGAAATCGTCAGGTCTCCAATGGTCTCCCTGTACGTGATAAGCGCCCCGTTTCTCCCTCTCTTCCGCTATTTTAAAGTCTTTCAAATTTGGCGCATCAGCTGATTGGAACGTCAGCTGACAGCTTTGGCAATCAGCTGACTAGTTTGCCCAGCTGATCAATTCCACCACCCACATACCATAATGAAAACGTGCATACACATAAATAAGATACAATACAGGTCAACAGGGACATAAACAGGATGGAAACAAAAACGATAGGAAATGCACTTAGGCTACCAATATTTATTTTCACTGTATAACCGGACCTAGTGACTCCTATATGCTAAATTATGTGGCAGTGTCACACGTTTACTTTTCATATTTCATGACAGTTGGCTGAGACGGCCAAAACATGCGCTCGTGGAAACTTTTTTCAAAATCCACTTTGGGCTTGTAAGATGTTGTAAAGTGACTTTCTGTCACAATGCAGTACATGCACCTCAACACCCAACTTCATGAACACCACATCAGAGTGAATGATGCGACTGAACCGCGTGCGCTGGAGCCACCAGTGAGCGGCCAGTAGCTCATTGAGGCCCTTTGTGTTGTATGCGCTTGGTTTCAAGCTTCTAAGACCTTCCAATTTCAAGCTATGAAGGAAAAGTGAAGACACGTTTACTTTTCATATTTCATGACAGTTGGCTGAGACGGCCAAAACATGCGCTCGTGGAAACTTTTTTCAAAATCCACTTTGGGCTTGTAAGATGTTGTAAAGTGACTTTCTGTCACAATGCAGTACATGCACCTCAACACCCAACTTCATGAACACCACATCAGAGTGAATGATGCGACTGAACCGCGTGCGCTGGAGCCACCAGTGAGCGGCCAGTAGCTCATTGAGGCCCTTTGTGTTGTATGCGCTTGGTTTCAAGCTTCTAAGACCTTCCAATTTCAAGCTATGAAGGAAAAGTGAAGACACGTTTACTTTTCATATTTCATGACAGTTGGCTGAGACGGCCAAAACATGCGCTCGTGGAAACTTTTTTCAAAATCCACTTTGGGCTTGTAAGATGTTGTAAAGTGACTTTCTGTCACAATGCAGTACATGCACCTCAACACCCAACTTCATGAACACCACATCAGAGTGAATGATGCGACTGAACCGCGTGCGCTGGAGCCACCAGTGAGCGGCCAGTAGCTCATTGAGGCCCTTTGTGTTGTATGCGCTTGGTTTCAAGCTTCTAAGACCTTCCAATTTCAAGCTATGAAGGAAAAGTGAAGACACGTTTACTTTTCATATTTCATGACAGTTGGCTGAGACGGCCAAAACATGCGCTCGTGGAAACTTTTTTCAAAATCCACTTTGGGCTTGTAAGATGTTGTAAAGTGACTTTCTGTCACAATGCAGTACATGCACCTCAACACCCAACTTCATGAACACCACATCAGAGTGAATGATGCGACTGAACCGCGTGCGCTGGAGCCACCAGTGAGCGGCCAGTAGCTCATTGAGGCCCTTTGTGTTGTATGCGCTTGGTTTCAAGCTTCTAAGACCTTCCAATTTCAAGCTATGAAGGAAAAGTGAAGACACGTTTACTTTTCATATTTCATGACAGTTGGCTGAGACGGCCAAAACATGCGCTCGTGGAAACTTTTTTCAAAATCCACTTTGGGCTTGTAAGATGTTGTAAAGTGACTTTCTGTCACAATGCAGTACATGCACCTCAACACCCAACTTCATGAACACCACATCAGAGTGAATGATGCGACTGAACCGCGTGCGCTGGAGCCACCAGTGAGCGGCCAGTAGCTCATTGAGGCCCTTTGTGTTGTATGCGCTTGGTTTCAAGCTTCTAAGACCTTCCAATTTCAAGCTATGAAGGAAAAGTGAAGACACGTTTACTTTTCATATTTCATGACAGTTGGCTGAGACGGCCAAAACATGCGCTCGTGGAAACTTTTTTCAAAATCCACTTTGGGCTTGTAAGATGTTGTAAAGTGACTTTCTGTCACAATGCAGTACATGCACCTCAACACCCAACTTCATGAACACCACATCAGAGTGAATGATGCGACTGAACCGCGTGCGCTGGAGCCACCAGTGAGCGGCCAGTAGCTCATTGAGGCCCTTTGTGTTGTATGCGCTTGGTTTCAAGCTTCTAAGACCTTCCAATTTCAAGCTATGAAGGAAAAGTGAAGACACGTTTACTTTTCATATTTCATGACAGTTGGCTGAGACGGCCAAAACATGCGCTCGTGGAAACTTTTTTCAAAATCCACTTTGGGCTTGTAAGATGTTGTAAAGTGACTTTCTGTCACAATGCAGTACATGCACCTCAACACCCAACTTCATGAACACCACATCAGAGTGAATGATGCGACTGAACCGCGTGCGCTGGAGCCACCAGTGAGCGGCCAGTAGCTCATTGAGGCCCTTTGTGTTGTATGCGCTTGGTTTCAAGCTTCTAAGACCTTCCAATTTCAAGCTATGAAGGAAAAGTGAAGACACGTTTACTTTTCATATTTCATGACAGTTGGCTAAGACGGCCAAAACATGCGCTCGTGGAAACTTTTTTCAAAATCCACTTTGGGCTTGTAAGATGTTGTAAAGTGACTTTCTGTCACAATGCAGTACATGCACCTCAACACCCAACTTCATGAACACCACATCAGAGTGAATGATGCGACTGAACCGCGTGCGCTGGAGCCACCAGTGAGCGGCCAGTAGCTCATTGAGGCCCTTTGTGTTGTATGCGTTTGGTTTCAAGCTTCTAAGACCTTCCAATTTCAAGCTATGAAGGAAAAGTGAAGACACGTTTACTTTTCATATTTCATGACAGTTGGCTGAGACGGCCAAAACATGCGCTCGTGGAAACTTTTTTCAAAATCCACTTTGGGCTTGTAAGATGTTGTAAAGTGACTTTCTGTCACAATGCAGTACATGCACCTCAACACCCAACTTCATGAACACCACATCAGAGTGAATGATGCGACTGAACCGCGTGCGCTGGAGCCACCAGTGAGCGGCCAGTAGCTCATTGAGGCCCTTTGTGTTGTATGCGCTTGGTTTCAAGCTTCTAAGACCTTCCAATTTCAAGCTATGAAGGAAAAGTGAAGACACGTTTACTTTTCATATTTCATGACAGTTGGCTGAGACGGCCAAAACATGCGCTCGTGGAAACTTTTTTCAAAATCCACTTTGGGCTTGTAAGATGTTGTAAAGTGACTTTCTGTCACAATGCAGTACATGCACCTCAACACCCAACTTCATGAACACCACATCAGAGTGAATGATGCGACTGAACCGCGTGCGCTGGAGCCACCAGTGAGCGGCCAGTAGCTCATTGAGGCCCTTTGTGTTGTATGCCCTTGGTTTCAAGCTTCTAAGACCTTCCAATTTCAAGCTATGAAGGAAAAGTGAAGACACGTTTACTTTTCATATTTCATGACAGTTGGCTGAGACGGCCAAAACATGCGCTCGTGGAAACTTTTTTCAAAATCCACTTTGGGCTTGTAAGATGTTGTAAAGTGACTTTCTGTCACAATGCAGTACATGCACCTCAACACCCAACTTCATGAACACCACATCAGAGTGAATGATGCGACTGAACCGCGTGCGCTGGAGCCACCAGTGAGCGGCCAGTAGCTCATTGAGGCCCTTTGTGTTGTATGCGCTTGGTTTCAAGCTTCTAAGACCTTCCAATTTCAAGCTATGAAGGAAAAGTGAAGACACGTTTACTTTTCATATTTCATGACAGTTGGCTGAGACGGCCAAAACATGCGCTCGTGGAAACTTTTTTCAAAATCCACTTTGGGCTTGTAAGATGTTGTAAAGTGACTTTCTGTCACAATGCAGTACATGCACCTCAACACCCAACTTCATGAACACCACATCAGAGGGAATGATGCGACTGAACCGCGTGCGCTGGAGCCACCAGTGAGCGGCCAGTAGCTCATTGAGGCCCTTTGTGTTGTATGCGCTTGGTTTCAAGCTTCTAAGACCTTCCAATTTCAAGCTATGAAGGAAAAGTGAAGACACGTTTACTTTTCATATTTCATGACAGTTGGCTGAGACGGCCAAAACATGCGCTCGTGGAAACTTTTTTCAAAATCCACTTTGGGCTTGTAAGATGTTGTAAAGTGACTTTCTGTCACAATGCAGTACATGCACCTCAACACCCAACTTCATGAACACCACATCAGAGTGAATGATGCGACTGAACCGCGTGCGCTGGAGCCACCAGTGAGCGGCCAGTAGCTCATTGAGGCCCTTTGTGTTGTATGCGCTTGGTTTCAAGCTTCTAAGACCTTCCAATTTCAAGCTATGAAGGAAAAGTGAAGACACGTTTACTTTTCATATTTCATGACAGTTGGCTGAGACGGCCAAAACATGCGCTCGTGGAAACTTTTTTCAAAATCCACTTTGGGCTTGTAAGATGTTGTAAAGTGACTTTCTGTCACAATGCAGTACATGCACCTCAACACCCAACTTCATGAACACCACATCAGAGTGAATGATGCGACTGAACCGCGTGCGCTGGAGCCACCAGTGAGCGGCCAGTAGCTCATTGAGGCCCTTTGTGTTGTATGCGCTTGGTTTCAAGCTTCTAAGACCTTCCAATTTCAAGCTATGAAGGAAAAGTGAAGACACGTTTACTTTTCATATTTCATGACAGTTGGCTGAGACGGCCAAAACATGCGCTCGTGGAAACTTTTTTCAAAATCCACTTTGGGCTTGTAAGATGTTGTAAAGTGACTTTCTGTCACAATGCAGTACATGCACCTCAACACCCAACTTCATGAACACCACATCAGAGTGAATGATGCGACTGAACCGCGTGCGCTGGAGCCACCAGTGAGCGGCCAGTAGCTCATTGAGGCCCTTTGTGTTGTATGCGCTTGGTTTCAAGCTTCTAAGACCTTCCAATTTCAAGCTATGAAGGAAAAGTGAAGACACGTTTACTTTTCATATTTCATGACAGTTGGCTGAGACGGCCAAAACATGCGCTCGTGGAAACTTTTTTCAAAATCCACTTTGGGCTTGTAAGATGTTGTAAAGTGACTTTCTGTCACAATGCAGTACATGCACCTCAACACCCAACTTCATGAACACCACATCAGAGTGAATGATGCGACTGAACCGCGTGCGCTGGAGCCACCAGTGAGCGGCCAGTAGCTCATTGAGGCCCTTTGTGTTGTATGCGCTTGGTTTCAAGCTTCTAAGACCTTCCAATTTCAAGCTATGAAGGAAAAGTGAAGACACGTTTACTTTTCATATTTCATGACAGTTGGCTGAGACGGCCAAAACATGCGCTCGTGGAAACTTTTTTCAAAATCCACTTTGGGCTTGTAAGATGTTGTAAAGTGACTTTCTGTCACAATGCAGTACATGCACCTCAACACCCAACTTCATGAACACCACATCAGAGTGAATGATGCGACTGAACCGCGTGCGCTGGAGCCACCAGTGAGCGGCCAGTAGCTCATTGAGGCCCTTTGTGTTGTATGCGCTTGGTTTCAAGCTTCTAAGACCTTCCAATTTCAAGCTATGAAGGAAAAGTGAAGACACGTTTACTTTTCATATTTCATGACAGTTGGCTGAGACGGCCAAAACATGCGCTCGTGGAAACTTTTTTCAAAATCCACTTTGGGCTTGTAAGATGTTGTAAAGTGACTTTCTGTCACAATGCAGTACATGCACCTCAACACCCAACTTCATGAACACCACATCAGAGTGAATGATGCGACTGAACCGCGTGCGCTGGAGCCACCAGTGAGCGGCCAGTAGCTCATTGAGGCCCTTTGTGTTGTATGCGCTTGGTTTCAAGCTTCTAAGACCTTCCAATTTCAAGCTATGAAGGAAAAGTGAAGACACGTTTACTTTTCATATTTCATGACAGTTGGCTGAGACGGCCAAAACATGCGCTCGTGGAAACTTTTTTCAAAATCCACTTTGGGCTTGTAAGATGTTGTAAAGTGACTTTCTGTCACAATGCAGTACATGCACCTCAACACCCAACTTCATGAACACCACATCAGAGTGAATGATGCGACTGAACCGCGTGCGCTGGAGCCACCAGTGAGCGGCCAGTAGCTCATTGAGGCCCTTTGTGTTGTATGCGCTTGGTTTCAAGCTTCTAAGACCTTCCAATTTCAAGCTATGAAGGAAAAGTGAAGACACGTTTACTTTTCATATTTCATGACAGTTGGCTGAGACGGCCAAAACATGCGCTCGTGGAAACTTTTTTCAAAATCCACTTTGGGCTTGTAAGATGTTGTAAAGTGACTTTCTGTCACAATGCAGTACATGCACCTCAACACCCAACTTCATGAACACCACATCAGAGTGAATGATGCGACTGAACCGCGTGCGCTGGAGCCACCAGTGAGCGGCCAGTAGCTCATTGAGGCCCTTTGTGTTGTATGCGCTTGGTTTCAAGCTTCTAAGACCTTCCAATTTCAAGCTATGAAGGAAAAGTGAAGACACGTTTACTTTTCACATTTCATGACAGTTGGCTGAGACGGCCAAAACATGCGCTCGTGGAAACTTTTTTCAAAATCCACTTTGGGCTTGTAAGATGTTGTAAAGTGACTTTCTGTCACAATGCAGTACATGCACCTCAACACCCAACTTCATGAACACCACATCAGAGTGAATGATGCGACTGAACCGCGTGCGCTGGAGCCACCAGTGAGCGGCCAGTAGCTCATTGAGGCCCTTTGTGTTGTATGCGTTTGGTTTCAAGCTTCTAAGACCTTCCAATTTCAAGCTATGAAGGAAAAGTGAAGACACGTTTACTTTTCATATTTCATGACAGTTGGCTGAGACGGCCAAAACATGCGCTCGTGGAAACTTTTTTCAAAATCCACTTTGGGCTTGTAAGATGTTGTAAAGTGACTTTCTGTCACAATGCAGTACATGCACCTCAACACCCAACTTCATGAACACCACATCAGAGTGAATGATGCGACTGAACCGCGTGCGCTGGAGCCACCAGTGAGCGGCCAGTAGCTCATTGAGGCCCTTTGTGTTGTATGCGCTTGGTTTCAAGCTTCTAAGACCTTCCAATTTCAAGCTATGAAGGAAAAGTGAAGACACGTTTACTTTTCATATTTCATGACAGTTGGCTGAGACGGCCAAAACATGCGCTCGTGGAAACTTTTTTCAAAATCCACTTTGGGCTTGTAAGATGTTGTAAAGTGACTTTCTGTCACAATGCAGTACATGCACCTCAACACCCAACTTCATGAACACCACATCAGAGTGAATGATGCGACTGAACCGCGTGCGCTGGAGCCACCAGTGAGCGGCCAGTAGCTCATTGAGGCCCTTTGTGTTGTATGCCCTTGGTTTCAAGCTTCTAAGACCTTCCAATTTCAAGCTATGAAGGAAAAGTGAAGACACGTTTACTTTTCATATTTCATGACAGTTGGCTGAGACGGCCAAAACATGCGCTCGTGGAAACTTTTTTCAAAATCCACTTTGGGCTTGTAAGATGTTGTAAAGTGACTTTCTGTCACAATGCAGTACATGCACCTCAACACCCAACTTCATGAACACCACATCAGAGGGAATGATGCGACTGAACCGCGTGCGCTGGAGCCACCAGTGAGCGGCCAGTAGCTCATTGAGGCCCTTTGTGTTGTATGCGCTTGGTTTCAAGCTTCTAAGACCTTCCAATTTCAAGCTATGAAGGAAAAGTGAAGACACGTTTACTTTTCATATTTCATGACAGTTGGCTGAGACGGCCAAAACATGCGCTCGTGGAAACTTTTTTCAAAATCCACTTTGGGCTTGTAAGATGTTGTAAAGTGACTTTCTGTCACAATGCAGTACATGCACCTCAACACCCAACTTCATGAACACCACATCAGAGTGAATGATGCGACTGAACCGCGTGCGCTGGAGCCACCAGTGAGCGGCCAGTAGCTCATTGAGGCCCTTTGTGTTGTATGCGCTTGGTTTCAAGCTTCTAAGACTTTCCAATTTCAAGCTATGAAGGAAAAGTGAAGACACGTTTACTTTTCATATTTCATGACAGTTGGCTGAGACGGCCAAAACATGCGCTCGTGGAAACTTTTTTCAAAATCCACTTTGGGCTTGTAAGATGTTGTAAAGTGACTTTCTGTCACAATGCAGTACATGCACCTCAACACCCAACTTCATGAACACCACATCAGAGGGAATGATGCGACTGAACCGCGTGCGCTGGAGCCACCAGTGAGCGGCCAGTAGCTCATTGAGGCCCTTTGTGTTGTATGCGCTTGGTTTCAAGCTTCTAAGACCTTCCAATTTCAAGCTATGAAGGAAAAGTGAAGACACGTTTACTTTTCATATTTCATGACAGTTGGCTGAGACGGCCAAAACATGCGCTCGTGGAAACTTTTTTCAAAATCCACTTTGGGCTTGTAAGATGTTGTAAAGTGACTTTCTGTCACAATGCAGTACATGCACCTCAACACCCAACTTCATGAACACCACATCAGAGTGAATGATGCGACTGAACCGCGTGCGCTGGAGCCACCAGTGAGCGGCCAGTAGCTCATTGAGGCCCTTTGTGTTGTATGCGCTTGGTTTCAAGCTTCTAAGACCTTCCAATTTCAAGCTATGAAGGAAAAGTGAAGACACGTTTACTTTTCATATTTCATGACAGTTGGCTGAGACGGCCAAAACATGCGCTCGTGGAAACTTTTTTCAAAATCCACTTTGGGCTTGTAAGATGTTGTAAAGTGACTTTCTGTCACAATGCAGTACATGCAGCTCAACACCCAACTTCATGAACACCACATCAGAGTGAATGATGCGACTGAACCGCGTGCGCTGGAGCCACCAGTGAGCGGCCAGTAGCTCATTGAGGCCCTTTGTGTTGTATGCGCTTGGTTTCAAGCTTCTAAGACCTTCCAATTTCAAGCTATGAAGGAAAAGTGAAGACACGTTTACTTTTCATATTTCATGACAGTTGGCTGAGACGGCCAAAACATGCGCTCGTGGAAACTTTTTTCAAAATCCACTTTGGGCTTGTAAGATGTTGTAAAGTGACTTTCTGTCACAATGCAGTACATGCACCTCAACACCCAACTTCATGAACACCACATCAGAGTGAATGATGCGACTGAACCGCGTGCGCTGGAGCCACCAGTGAGCGGCCAGTAGCTCATTGAGGCCCTTTGTGTTGTATGCGCTTGGTTTCAAGCTTCTAAGACCTTCCAATTTCAAGCTATGAAGGAAAAGTGAAGACACGTTTACTTTTCATATTTCATGACAGTTGGCTGAGACGGCCAAAACATGCGCTCGTGGAAACTTTTTTCAAAATCCACTTTGGGCTTGTAAGATGTTGTAAAGTGACTTTCTGTCACAATGCAGTACATGCACCTCAACACCCAACTTCATGAACACCACATCAGAGTGAATGATGCGACTGAACCGCGTGCGCTGGAGCCACCAGTGAGCGGCCAGTAGCTCATTGAGGCCCTTTGTGTTGTATGCGTTTGGTTTCAAGCTTCTAAGACCTTCCAATTTCAAGCTATGAAGGAAAAGTGAAGACACGTTTACTTTTCATATTTCATGACAGTTGGCTGAGACGGCCAAAACATGCGCTCGTGGAAACTTTTTTCAAAATCCACTTTGGGCTTGTAAGATGTTGTAAAGTGACTTTCTGTCACAATGCAGTACATGCACCTCAACACCCAACTTCATGAACACCACATCAGAGTGAATGATGCGACTGAACCGCGTGCGCTGGAGCCACCAGTGAGCGGCCAGTAGCTCATTGAGGCCCTTTGTGTTGTATGCGCTTGGTTTCAAGCTTCTAAGACCTTCCAATTTCAAGCTATGAAGGAAAAGTGAAGACACGTTTACTTTTCATATTTCATGACAGTTGGCTGAGACGGCCAAAACATGCGCTCGTGGAAACTTTTTTCAAAATCCACTTTGGGCTTGTAAGATGTTGTAAAGTGACTTTCTGTCACAATGCAGTACATGCACCTCAACACCCAACTTCATGAACACCACATCAGAGTGAATGATGCGACTGAACCGCGTGCGCTGGAGCCACCAGTGAGCGGCCAGTAGCTCATTGAGGCCCTTTGTGTTGTATGCCCTTGGTTTCAAGCTTCTAAGACCTTCCAATTTCAAGCTATGAAGGAAAAGTGAAGACACGTTTACTTTTCATATTTCATGACAGTTGGCTGAGACGGCCAAAACATGCGCTCGTGGAAACTTTTTTCAAAATCCACTTTGGGCTTGTAAGATGTTGTAAAGTGACTTTCTGTCACAATGCAGTACATGCACCTCAACACCCAACTTCATGAACACCACATCAGAGGGAATGATGCGACTGAACCGCGTGTGCTGGAGCCACCAGTGAGCGGCCAGTAGCTCATTGAGGCCCTTGTGTTGTATGCGCTTGGTTTCAAGCTTCTAAGACCTTCCAATTTCAAGCTATGAAGGAAAAGTGAAGACACGTTTACTTTTCATATTTCATGACAGTTGGCTGAGACGGCCAAAACATGCGCTCGTGGAAACTTTTTTCAAAATCCACTTTGGGCTTGTAAGATGTTGTAAAGAGACTTTCTGTCACAATGCAGTACATGCACCTCAACACCCAACTTCATGAACACCACATCAGAGTGAATGATGCGACTGAACCGCGTGCGCTGGAGCCACCAGTGAGCGGCCAGTAGCTCATTGAGGCCCTTTGTGTTGTATGCGCTTGGTTTCAAGCTTCTAAGACCTTCCAATTTCAAGCTATGAAGGAAAAGTGAAGACACGTTTACTTTTCATATTTCATGACAGTTGGCTGAGACGGCCAAAACATGCGCTCGTGGAAACTTTTTTCAAAATCCACTTTGGGCTTGTAAGATGTTGTAAAGTGACTTTCTGTCACAATGCAGTACATGCACCTCAACACCCAACTTCATGAACACCACATCAGAGTGAATGATGCGACTGAACCGCGTGCGCTGGAGCCACCAGTGAGCGGCCAGTAGCTCATTGAGGCCCTTTGTGTTGTATGCGCTTGGTTTCAAGCTTCTAAGACCTTCCAATTTCAAGCTATGAAGGAAAAGTGAAGACACGTTTACTTTTCATATTTCATGACAGTTGGCTGAGACGGCCAAAACATGCGCTCGTGGAAACTTTTTCAAAATCCACTTTGGGCTTGTAAGATGTTGTAAAGTGACTTTCTGTCACAATGCAGTACATGCACCTCAACACCCAACTTCATGAACACCACATCAGAGTGAATGATGCGACTGAACCGCGTGCGCTGGAGCCACCAGTGAGCGGCCAGTAGCTCATTGAGGCCCTTTGTGTTGTATGCGCTTGGTTTCAAGCTTCTAAGACCTTCCAATTTCAAGCTATGAAGGAAAAGTGAAGACACGTTTACTTTTCATATTTCATGACAGTTGGCTGAGACGGCCAAAACATGCGCTCGTGGAAACTTTTTTCAAAATCCACTTTGGGCTTGTAAGATGTTGTAAAGTGACTTTCTGTCACAATGCAGTACATGCACCTCAACACCCAACTTCATGAACACCACATCAGAGTGAATGATGCGACTGAACCGCGTGCGCTGGAGCCACCAGTGAGCGGCCAGTAGCTCATTGAGGCCCTTTGTGTTGTATGCGCTTGTTTCAAGCTTCTAAGACCTTCCAATTTCAAGCTATGAAGGAAAAGTGAAGACACGTTTACTTTTCATATTCATGACAGTTGGCTGAGACGGCCAAAACATGCGCTCGTGGAAACTTTTTTTCAAAATCCACTTTGGGCTTGTAAGATGTTGTAAAGTGACTTTCTGTCACAATGCAGTACATGCACCTCAACACCCAACTTCATGAACACCACATCAGAGTGAATGATGCGACTGAACCGCGTGCGCTGGAGCCACCAGTGAGCGGCCAGTAGCTCATTGAGGCCCTTTGTGTTGTATGCGCTTGGTTTCAAGCTTCTAAGACCTTCCAATTTCAAGCTATGAAGGAAAAGTGAAGACACGTTTACTTTTCATATTTCATGACAGTTGGCTGAGACGGCCAAAACATGCGCTCGTGGAAACTTTTTTCAAAATCCACTTTGGGCTTGTAAGATGTTGTAAAGTGACTTCTGTCACAATGCAGTACATGCACCTCAACACCCAACTTCATGAACACCACATCAGAGTGAATGATGCGACTGAACCGCGTGCGCTGGAGCCACCAGTGAGCGGCCAGTAGCTCATTGAGGCCCTTTGTGTTGTATGCCCTTGGTTTCAAGCTTCTAAGACCTTCCAATTTCAAGCTATGAAGGAAAAGTGAAGACACGTTTACTTTTCATATTTCATGACAGTTGGCTGAGACGGCAAAACATGCGCTCGTGGAAACTTTTTTCAAAATCCACTTTGGGCTTGTAAGATGTTGTAAAGTGACTTTCTGTCACAATGCAGTACATGCACCTCACACACCCTACTTCATGAACACCACATCTCAGAGGGAATGATGCGACTGAACCGCGTGCGCTGGAGCCACCAGTGAGCGGCCAGTAGCTCATTGAGGCCCTTTGTGTTGTATGCGCTTGTTTCAAGCTTCTAAGACCTTCCATTTTCAAGCTATGAAGGAAAAGTGAAGACACGTTTACTTTTCTTATTTCATGACAGTTGGCTGAGACGGCCAAAACATGCGCTCGTAGGAAACTTTTTTCAAAATCCACTTTGGGCTTGTAAGATGTTGTAAAGTGACTTTCTGTCACAATGCAGTACATGCACCTCAACACCCAACTTCATGAACACCACATCAGAGTGAATGATGCGACTGAACCGCGTGCGCTGGAGCCACCAGTGAGCGGCCAGTAGCTCATTGAGGCCCTTTGTGTTGTATGCGCTGGTTTCAAGCTTCTAAGACCTTCATTTTCAAGCTATGAAGGAAAAGTGAAGACACGTTTACTTTCATATTTCATGACAGTTGGCTGAGACGGCCAAAACATGCGCTCGTGGAAACTTTTTTCAAAATCCACTTTGGGCTTGTAAGATGTTGTAAAGTGACTTTCTGTCAGCAATGCAGTACATGCAACCTCAACACCCAACTTCATGAACACCACATCAGAGTGAATGATGCGACTGAACCGCGTGCGCTGGAGCCACAGTGAGCGGCAGTAGCTCATTGAGGCCCTTTGTGTTGTATGCGCTTGGTTTCAAGCTTCTAAGACCTTCCAATTTCAGCTATGAAGGAAAAGTGAAGACACGTTTACTTTTCTATTTCATGACAGTTGGCTGAGACGGCCAAAAACATGCGCTCGGTGGAAACTTTTTTTCAAAATCCACTTTGGGCTTGTAAGATGTTGTAAAGTGACTTTCCTGTCACAATGCAGTACATGCACCTCAACACCCAACTTCATGAACACCACATCAGAGTGAATGATGCGACTGAACCGCGTGGCGCTGGAGCCACCAGTGAGCGGCCAGTAGCTCATTGAGGCCCTTTGTGTTTGTATGCCCTTGGTTTCAAGCTTCTAAGACCTTCCAATTTCAAGCTAATGAAGGAAAAGTGAAGACATGTTTTACTTTTCATATTTCATGATTGGCTGAGACGGCCAAAACATGCGCTCGTGGAAACTTTTTTCAAAATCCACTTTGGGCTTGTAAGATGTTGTAAAGTGACTTTCTGTCACAATGCAGTACATGCACCTCAACACCCAACTTCATGAACACCACATCAGAGTGAATGATGCGACTGAACCGCGTGCGCTGGAGCCACCAGTGAGCGGCCAGTAGCTCATTGAGGCCCTTTGTGTTGTATGCGCTTGGTTTCAAGCTTCTAAGACCTTCCAATTTCAAGCTATGAAGGAAAAGTGAAGACACGTTTACTTTTCATATTTCATGACAGTTGGCTGAGACGGCCAAAACATGCGCTCGTGGAAACTTTTTTCAAAATCCACTTTGGGCTTGTAAGATGTTGTAAAGTGACTTTCTGTCACAATGCAGTACATGCACCTCAACACCCAACTTCATGAACACCACATCAGAGTGAATGATGCGACTGAACCGCGTGCGCTGGAGCCACCAGTGAGCGGCCAGTAGCTCATTGAGGCCCTTTGTGTTGTATGCGCTTGGTTTCAAGCTTCTAAGACCTTCCAATTTCAAGCTATGAAGGAAAAGTGAAGACACGTTTACTTTTCATATTTCATGACAGTTGGCTGAGACGGCCAAAACATGCGCTCGTGGAAACTTTTTTCAAAATCCACTTTGGGCTTGTAAGATGTTGTAAAGTGACTTTCTGTCACAATGCAGTACATGCACCTCAACACCCAACTTCATGAACACCACATCAGAGTGAATGATGCGACTGAACCGCGTGCGCTGGAGCCACCAGTGAGCGGCCAGTAGCTCATTGAGGCCCTTTGTGTTGTATGCGCTTGGTTTCAAGCTTCTAAGACCTTCCAATTTCAAGCTATGAAGGAAAAGTGAAGACACGTTTACTTTTCATATTTCATGACAGTTGGCTGAGACGGCCAAAACATGCGCTCGTGGAAACTTTTTTCAAAATCCACTTTGGGCTTGTAAGATGTTGTAAAGTGACTTTCTGTCACAATGCAGTACATGCACCTCAACACCCAACTTCATGAACACCACATCAGAGTGAATGATGCGACTGAACCGCGTGCGCTGGAGCCACCAGTGAGCGGCCAGTAGCTCATTGAGGCCCTTTGTGTTGTATGCGCTTGGTTTCAAGCTTCTAAGACCTTCCAATTTCAAGCTATGAAGGAAAAGTGAAGACACGTTTACTTTTCATATTTCATGACAGTTGGCTGAGACGGCCAAAACATGCGCTCGTGGAAACTTTTTTCAAAATCCACTTTGGGCTTGTAAGATGTTGTAAAGTGACTTTCTGTCACAATGCAGTACATGCACCTCAACACCCAACTTCATGAACACCACATCAGAGTGAATGATGCGACTGAACCGCGTGCGCTGGAGCCACCAGTGAGCGGCCAGTAGCTCATTGAGGCCCTTTGTGTTGTATGCGCTTGGTTTCAAGCTTCTAAGACCTTCCAATTTCAAGCTATGAAGGAAAAGTGAAGACACGTTTACTTTTCATATTTCATGACAGTTGGCTGAGACGGCCAAAACATGCGCTCGTGGAAACTTTTTTCAAAATCCACTTTGGGCTTGTAAGATGTTGTAAAGTGACTTTCTGTCACAATGCAGTACATGCACCTCAACACCCAACTTCATGAACACCACATCAGAGTGAATGATGCGACTGAACCGCGTGCGCTGGAGCCACCAGTGAGCGGCCAGTAGCTCATTGAGGCCCTTTGTGTTGTATGCGCTTGGTTTCAAGCTTCTAAGACCTTCCAATTTCAAGCTATGAAGGAAAAGTGAAGACACGTTTACTTTTCATATTTCATGACAGTTGGCTGAGACGGCCAAAACATGCGCTCGTGGAAACTTTTTTCAAAATCCACTTTGGGCTTGTAAGATGTTGTAAAGTGACTTTCTGTCACAATGCAGTACATGCACCTCAACACCCAACTTCATGAACACCACATCAGAGTGAATGATGCGACTGAACCGCGTGCGCTGGAGCCACCAGTGAGCGGCCAGTAGCTCATTGAGGCCCTTTGTGTTGTATGCGCTTGGTTTCAAGCTTCTAAGACCTTCCAATTTCAAGCTATGAAGGAAAAGTGAAGACACGTTTACTTTTCATATTTCATGACAGTTGGCTGAGACGGCCAAAACATGCGCTCGTGGAAACTTTTTTCAAAATCCACTTTGGGCTTGTAAGATGTTGTAAAGTGACTTTCTGTCACAATGCAGTACATGCACCTCAACACCCAACTTCATGAACACCACATCAGAGTGAATGATGCGACTGAACCGCGTGCGCTGGAGCCACCAGTGAGCGGCCAGTAGCTCATTGAGGCCCTTTGTGTTGTATGCGCTTGGTTTCAAGCTTCTAAGACCTTCCAATTTCAAGCTATGAAGGAAAAGTGAAGACACGTTTACTTTTCATATTTCATGACAGTTGGCTGAGACGGCCAAAACATGCGCTCGTGGAAACTTTTTTCAAAATCCACTTTGGGCTTGTAAGATGTTGTAAAGTGACTTTCTGTCACAATGCAGTACATGCACCTCAACACCCAACTTCATGAACACCACATCAGAGTGAATGATGCGACTGAACCGCGTGCGCTGGAGCCACCAGTGAGCGGCCAGTAGCTCATTGAGGCCCTTTGTGTTGTATGCGCTTGGTTTCAAGCTTCTAAGACCTTCCAATTTCAAGCTATGAAGGAAAAGTGAAGACACGTTTACTTTTCATATTTCATGACAGTTGGCTGAGACGGCCAAAACATGCGCTCGTGGAAACTTTTTTCAAAATCCACTTTGGGCTTGTAAGATGTTGTAAAGTGACTTTCTGTCACAATGCAGTACATGCACCTCAACACCCAACTTCATGAACACCACATCAGAGTGAATGATGCGACTGAACCGCGTGCGCTGGAGCCACCAGTGAGCGGCCAGTAGCTCATTGAGGCCCTTTGTGTTGTATGCGCTTGGTTTCAAGCTTCTAAGACCTTCCAATTTCAAGCTATGAAGGAAAAGTGAAGACACGTTTACTTTTCATATTTCATGACAGTTGGCTGAGACGGCCAAAACATGCGCTCGTGGAAACTTTTTTCAAAATCCACTTTGGGCTTGTAAGATGTTGTAAAGTGACTTTCTGTCACAATGCAGTACATGCACCTCAACACCCAACTTCATGAACACCACATCAGAGTGAATGATGCGACTGAACCGCGTGCGCTGGAGCCACCAGTGAGCGGCCAGTAGCTCATTGAGGCCCTTTGTGTTGTATGCGCTTGGTTTCAAGCTTCTAAGACCTTCCAATTTCAAGCTATGAAGGAAAAGTGAAGACACGTTTACTTTTCATATTTCATGACAGTTGGCTGAGACGGCCAAAACATGCGCTCGTGGAAACTTTTTTCAAAATCCACTTTGGGCTTGTAAGATGTTGTAAAGTGACTTTCTGTCACAATGCAGTACATGCACCTCAACACCCAACTTCATGAACACCACATCAGAGTGAATGATGCGACTGAACCGCGTGCGCTGGAGCCACCAGTGAGCGGCCAGTAGCTCATTGAGGCCCTTTGTGTTGTATGCGCTTGGTTTCAAGCTTCTAAGACCTTCCAATTTCAAGCTATGAAGGAAAAGTGAAGACACGTTTACTTTTCATATTTCATGACAGTTGGCTGAGACGGCCAAAACATGCGCTCGTGGAAACTTTTTTCAAAATCCACTTTGGGCTTGTAAGATGTTGTAAAGTGACTTTCTGTCACAATGCAGTACATGCACCTCAACACCCAACTTCATGAACACCACATCAGAGTGAATGATGCGACTGAACCGCGTGCGCTGGAGCCACCAGTGAGCGGCCAGTAGCTCATTGAGGCCCTTTGTGTTGTATGCGCTTGGTTTCAAGCTTCTAAGACCTTCCAATTTCAAGCTATGAAGGAAAAGTGAAGACACGTTTACTTTTCATATTTCATGACAGTTGGCTGAGACGGCCAAAACATGCGCTCGTGGAAACTTTTTTCAAAATCCACTTTGGGCTTGTAAGATGTTGTAAAGTGACTTTCTGTCACAATGCAGTACATGCACCTCAACACCCAACTTCATGAACACCACATCAGAGTGAATGATGCGACTGAACCGCGTGCGCTGGAGCCACCAGTGAGCGGCCAGTAGCTCATTGAGGCCCTTTGTGTTGTATGCGCTTGGTTTCAAGCTTCTAAGACCTTCCAATTTCAAGCTATGAAGGAAAAGTGAAGACACGTTTACTTTTCATATTTCATGACAGTTGGCTGAGACGGCCAAAACATGCGCTCGTGGAAACTTTTTTCAAAATCCACTTTGGGCTTGTAAGATGTTGTAAAGTGACTTTCTGTCACAATGCAGTACATGCACCTCAACACCCAACTTCATGAACACCACATCAGAGTGAATGATGCGACTGAACCGCGTGCGCTGGAGCCACCAGTGAGCGGCCAGTAGCTCATTGAGGCCCTTTGTGTTGTATGCGCTTGGTTTCAAGCTTCTAAGACCTTCCAATTTCAAGCTATGAAGGAAAAGTGAAGACACGTTTACTTTTCATATTTCATGACAGTTGGCTGAGACGGCCAAAACATGCGCTCGTGGAAACTTTTTTCAAAATCCACTTTGGGCTTGTAAGATGTTGTAAAGTGACTTTCTGTCACAATGCAGTACATGCACCTCAACACCCAACTTCATGAACACCACATCAGAGTGAATGATGCGACTGAACCGCGTGCGCTGGAGCCACCAGTGAGCGGCCAGTAGCTCATTGAGGCCCTTTGTGTTGTATGCGCTTGGTTTCAAGCTTCTAAGACCTTCCAATTTCAAGCTATGAAGGAAAAGTGAAGACACGTTTACTTTTCATATTTCATGACAGTTGGCTGAGACGGCCAAAACATGCGCTCGTGGAAACTTTTTTCAAAATCCACTTTGGGCTTGTAAGATGTTGTAAAGTGACTTTCTGTCACAATGCAGTACATGCACCTCAACACCCAACTTCATGAACACCACATCAGAGTGAATGATGCGACTGAACCGCGTGCGCTGGAGCCACCAGTGAGCGGCCAGTAGCTCATTGAGGCCCTTTGTGTTGTATGCGCTTGGTTTCAAGCTTCTAAGACCTTCCAATTTCAAGCTATGAAGGAAAAGTGAAGACACGTTTACTTTTCATATTTCATGACAGTTGGCTGAGACGGCCAAAACATGCGCTCGTGGAAACTTTTTTCAAAATCCACTTTGGGCTTGTAAGATGTTGTAAAGTGACTTTCTGTCACAATGCAGTACATGCACCTCAACACCCAACTTCATGAACACCACATCAGAGTGAATGATGCGACTGAACCGCGTGCGCTGGAGCCACCAGTGAGCGGCCAGTAGCTCATTGAGGCCCTTTGTGTTGTATGCGCTTGGTTTCAAGCTTCTAAGACCTTCCAATTTCAAGCTATGAAGGAAAAGTGAAGACACGTTTACTTTTCATATTTCATGACAGTTGGCTGAGACGGCCAAAACATGCGCTCGTGGAAACTTTTTTCAAAATCCACTTTGGGCTTGTAAGATGTTGTAAAGTGACTTTCTGTCACAATGCAGTACATGCACCTCAACACCCAACTTCATGAACACCACATCAGAGTGAATGATGCGACTGAACCGCGTGCGCTGGAGCCACCAGTGAGCGGCCAGTAGCTCATTGAGGCCCTTTGTGTTGTATGCGCTTGGTTTCAAGCTTCTAAGACCTTCCAATTTCAAGCTATGAAGGAAAAGTGAAGACACGTTTACTTTTCATATTTCATGACAGTTGGCTGAGACGGCCAAAACATGCGCTCGTGGAAACTTTTTTCAAAATCCACTTTGGGCTTGTAAGATGTTGTAAAGTGACTTTCTGTCACAATGCAGTACATGCACCTCAACACCCAACTTCATGAACACCACATCAGAGTGAATGATGCGACTGAACCGCGTGCGCTGGAGCCACCAGTGAGCGGCCAGTAGCTCATTGAGGCCCTTTGTGTTGTATGCGCTTGGTTTCAAGCTTCTAAGACCTTCCAATTTCAAGCTATGAAGGAAAAGTGAAGACACGTTTACTTTTCATATTTCATGACAGTTGGCTGAGACGGCCAAAACATGCGCTCGTGGAAACTTTTTTCAAAATCCACTTTGGGCTTGTAAGATGTTGTAAAGTGACTTTCTGTCACAATGCAGTACATGCACCTCAACACCCAACTTCATGAACACCACATCAGAGTGAATGATGCGACTGAACCGCGTGCGCTGGAGCCACCAGTGAGCGGCCAGTAGCTCATTGAGGCCCTTTGTGTTGTATGCGCTTGGTTTCAAGCTTCTAAGACCTTCCAATTTCAAGCTATGAAGGAAAAGTGAAGACACGTTTACTTTTCATATTTCATGACAGTTGGCTGAGACGGCCAAAACATGCGCTCGTGGAAACTTTTTTCAAAATCCACTTTGGGCTTGTAAGATGTTGTAAAGTGACTTTCTGTCACAATGCAGTACATGCACCTCAACACCCAACTTCATGAACACCACATCAGAGTGAATGATGCGACTGAACCGCGTGCGCTGGAGCCACCAGTGAGCGGCCAGTAGCTCATTGAGGCCCTTTGTGTTGTATGCGCTTGGTTTCAAGCTTCTAAGACCTTCCAATTTCAAGCTATGAAGGAAAAGTGAAGACACGTTTACTTTTCATATTTCATGACAGTTGGCTGAGACGGCCAAAACATGCGCTCGTGGAAACTTTTTTCAAAATCCACTTTGGGCTTGTAAGATGTTGTAAAGTGACTTTCTGTCACAATGCAGTACATGCACCTCAACACCCAACTTCATGAACACCACATCAGAGTGAATGATGCGACTGAACCGCGTGCGCTGGAGCCACCAGTGAGCGGCCAGTAGCTCATTGAGGCCCTTTGTGTTGTATGCGCTTGGTTTCAAGCTTCTAAGACCTTCCAATTTCAAGCTATGAAGGAAAAGTGAAGACACGTTTACTTTTCATATTTCATGACAGTTGGCTGAGACGGCCAAAACATGCGCTCGTGGAAACTTTTTTCAAAATCCACTTTGGGCTTGTAAGATGTTGTAAAGTGACTTTCTGTCACAATGCAGTACATGCACCTCAACACCCAACTTCATGAACATCACATCAGAGTGAATGATGCGACTGAACCGCGTGCGCTGGAGCCACCAGTGAGCGGCCAGTAGCTCATTGAGGCCCTTTGTGTTGTATGCGCTTGGTTTCAAGCTTCTAAGACCTTCCAATTTCAAGCTATGAAGGAAAAGTGAAGACACGTTTACTTTTCATATTTCATGACAGTTGGCTGAGACGGCCAAAACATGCGCTCGTGGAAACTTTTTTCAAAATCCACTTTGGGCTTGTAAGATGTTGTAAAGTGACTTTCTGTCACAATGCAGTACATGCACCTCAACACCCAACTTCATGAACACCACATCAGAGTGAATGATGCGACTGAACCGCGTGCGCTGGAGCCACCAGTGAGCGGCCAGTAGCTCATTGAGGCCCTTTGTGTTGTATGCGCTTGGTTTCAAGCTTCTAAGACCTTCCAATTTCAAGCTATGAAGGAAAAGTGAAGACACGTTTACTTTTCATATTTCATGACAGTTGGCTGAGACGGCCAAAACATGCGCTCGTGGAAACTTTTTTCAAAATCCACTTTGGGCTTGTAAGATGTTGTAAAGTGACTTTCTGTCACAATGCAGTACATGCACCTCAACACCCAACTTCATGAACACCACATCAGAGTGAATGATGCGACTGAACCGCGTGCGCTGGAGCCACCAGTGAGCGGCCAGTAGCTCATTGAGGCCCTTTGTGTTGTATGCGCTTGGTTTCAAGCTTCTAAGACCTTCCAATTTCAAGCTATGAAGGAAAAGTGAAGACACGTTTACTTTTCATATTTCATGACAGTTGGCTGAGACGGCCAAAACATGCGCTCGTGGAAACTTTTTTCAAAATCCACTTTGGGCTTGTAAGATGTTGTAAAGTGACTTTCTGTCACAATGCAGTACATGCACCTCAACACCCAACTTCATGAACACCACATCAGAGTGAATGATGCGACTGAACCGCGTGCGCTGGAGCCACCAGTGAGCGGCCAGTAGCTCATTGAGGCCCTTTGTGTTGTATGCGCTTGGTTTCAAGCTTCTAAGACCTTCCAATTTCAAGCTATGAAGGAAAAGTGAAGACACGTTTACTTTTCATATTTCATGACAGTTGGCTGAGACGGCCAAAACATGCGCTCGTGGAAACTTTTTTCAAAATCCACTTTGGGCTTGTAAGATGTTGTAAAGTGACTTTCTGTCACAATGCAGTACATGCACCTCAACACCCAACTTCATGAACACCACATCAGAGTGAATGATGCGACTGAACCGCGTGCGCTGGAGCCACCAGTGAGCGGCCAGTAGCTCATTGAGGCCCTTTGTGTTGTATGCGCTTGGTTTCAAGCTTCTAAGACCTTCCAATTTCAAGCTATGAAGGAAAAGTGAAGACACGTTTACTTTTCATATTTCATGACAGTTGGCTGAGACGGCCAAAACATGCGCTCGTGGAAACTTTTTTCAAAATCCACTTTGGGCTTGTAAGATGTTGTAAAGTGACTTTCTGTCACAATGCAGTACATGCACCTCAACACCCAACTTCATGAACACCACATCAGAGTGAATGATGCGACTGAACCGCGTGCGCTGGAGCCACCAGTGAGCGGCCAGTAGCTCATTGAGGCCCTTTGTGTTGTATGCGCTTGGTTTCAAGCTTCTAAGACCTTCCAATTTCAAGCTATGAAGGAAAAGTGAAGACACGTTTACTTTTCATATTTCATGACAGTTGGCTGAGACGGCCAAAACATGCGCTCGTGGAAACTTTTTTCAAAATCCACTTTGGGCTTGTAAGATGTTGTAAAGTGACTTTCTGTCACAATGCAGTACATGCACCTCAACACCCAACTTCATGAACACCACATCAGAGTGAATGATGCGACTGAACCGCGTGCGCTGGAGCCACCAGTGAGCGGCCAGTAGCTCATTGAGGCCCTTTGTGTTGTATGCGCTTGGTTTCAAGCTTCTAAGACCTTCCAATTTCAAGCTATGAAGGAAAAGTGAAGACACGTTTACTTTTCATATTTCATGACAGTTGGCTGAGACGGCCAAAACATGCGCTCGTGGAAACTTTTTTCAAAATCCACTTTGGGCTTGTAAGATGTTGTAAAGTGACTTTCTGTCACAATGCAGTACATGCACCTCAACACCCAACTTCATGGAACACCACATCAGAGTGAATGATGCGACTGAACCGCGTGCGCTGGAGCCACCAGTGAGCGGCCAGTAGCTCATTGAGGCCCTTTGTGTTGTATGCGCTTGGTTTCAAGCTTCTAAGACCTTCCAATTTCAAGCTATGAAGGAAAAGTGAAGACACGTTTACTTTTCATATTTCATGACAGTTGGCTGAGACGGCCAAAACATGCGCTCGTGGAAACTTTTTTCAAAATCCACTTTGGGCTTGTAAGATGTTGTAAAGTGACTTTCTGTCACAATGCAGTACATGCACCTCAACACCCAACTTCATGAACACCACATCAGAGTGAATGATGCGACTGAACCGCGTGCGCTGGAGCCACCAGTGAGCGGCCAGTAGCTCATTGAGGCCCTTTGTGTTGTATGCGCTTGGTTTCAAGCTTCTAAGACCTTCCAATTTCAAGCTATGAAGGAAAAGTGAAGACACGTTTACTTTTCATATTTCATGACAGTTGGCTGAGACGGCCAAAACATGCGCTCGTGGAAACTTTTTTCAAAATCCACTTTGGGCTTGTAAGATGTTGTAAAGTGACTTTCTGTCACAATGCAGTACATGCACCTCAACACCCAACTTCATGAACACCACATCAGAGTGAATGATGCGACTGAACCGCGTGCGCTGGAGCCACCAGTGAGCGGCCAGTAGCTCATTGAGGCCCTTTGTGTTGTATGCGCTTGGTTTCAAGCTTCTAAGACCTTCCAATTTCAAGCTATGAAGGAAAAGTGAAGACACGTTTACTTTTCATATTTCATGACAGTTGGCTGAGACGGCCAAAACATGCGCTCGTGGAAACTTTTTTCAAAATCCACTTTGGGCTTGTAAGATGTTGTAAAGTGACTTTCTGTCACAATGCAGTACATGCACCTCAACACCCAACTTCATGAACACCACATCAGAGTGAATGATGCGACTGAACCGCGTGCGCTGGAGCCACCAGTGAGCGGCCAGTAGCTCATTGAGGCCCTTTGTGTTGTATGCGCTTGGTTTCAAGCTTCTAAGACCTTCCAATTTCAAGCTATGAAGGAAAAGTGAAGACACGTTTACTTTTCATATTTCATGACAGTTGGCTGAGACGGCCAAAACATGCGCTCGTGGAAACTTTTTTCAAAATCCACTTTGGGCTTGTAAGATGTTGTAAAGTGACTTTCTGTCACAATGCAGTACATGCACCTCAACACCCAACTTCATGAACACCACATCAGAGTGAATGATGCGACTGAACCGCGTGCGCTGGAGCCACCAGTGAGCGGCCAGTAGCTCATTGAGGCCCTTTGTGTTGTATGCGCTTGGTTTCAAGCTTCTAAGACCTTCCAATTTCAAGCTATGAAGGAAAAGTGAAGACACGTTTACTTTTCATATTTCATGACAGTTGGCTGAGACGGCCAAAACATGCGCTCGTGGAAACTTTTTTCAAAATCCACTTTGGGCTTGTAAGATGTTGTAAAGTGACTTTCTGTCACAATGCAGTACATGCACCTCAACACCCAACTTCATGAACACCACATCAGAGTGAATGATGCGACTGAACCGCGTGCGCTGGAGCCACCAGTGAGCGGCCAGTAGCTCATTGAGGCCCTTTGTGTTGTATGCGCTTGGTTTCAAGCTTCTAAGACCTTCCAATTTCAAGCTATGAAGGAAAAGTGAAGACACGTTTACTTTTCATATTTCATGACAGTTGGCTGAGACGGCCAAAACATGCGCTCGTGGAAACTTTTTTCAAAATCCACTTTGGGCTTGTAAGATGTTGTAAAGTGACTTTCTGTCACAATGCAGTACATGCACCTCAACACCCAACTTCATGAACACCACATCAGAGTGAATGATGCGACTGAACCGCGTGCGCTGGAGCCACCAGTGAGCGGCCAGTAGCTCATTGAGGCCCTTTGTGTTGTATGCGCTTGGTTTCAAGCTTCTAAGACCTTCCAATTTCAAGCTATGAAGGAAAAGTGAAGACACGTTTACTTTTCATATTTCATGACAGTTGGCTGAGACGGCCAAAACATGCGCTCGTGGAAACTTTTTTCAAAATCCACTTTGGGCTTGTAAGATGTTGTAAAGTGACTTTCTGTCACAATGCAGTACATGCACCTCAACACCCAACTTCATGAACACCACATCAGAGTGAATGATGCGACTGAACCGCGTGCGCTGGAGCCACCAGTGAGCGGCCAGTAGCTCATTGAGGCCCTTTGTGTTGTATGCGCTTGGTTTCAAGCTTCTAAGACCTTCCAATTTCAAGCTATGAAGGAAAAGTGAAGACACGTTTACTTTTCATATTTCATCGACAGTTGGCTGAGACGGCCAAAACATGCGCTCGTGGAAACTTTTTTCAAAATCCACTTTGGGCTTGTAAGATGTTGTAAAGTGACTTTCTGTCACAATGCAGTACATGCACCTCAACACCCAACTTCATGAACACCACATCAGAGTGAATGATGCGACTGAACCGCGTGCGCTGGAGCCACCAGTGAGCGGCCAGTAGCTCATTGAGGCCCTTTGTGTTGTATGCGCTTGGTTTCAAGCTTCTAAGACCTTCCAATTTCAAGCTATGAAGGAAAAGTGAAGACACGTTTACTTTTCATATTTCATGACAGTTGGCTGAGACGGCCAAAACATGCGCTCGTGGAAACTTTTTTCAAAATCCACTTTGGGCTTGTAAGATGTTGTAAAGTGACTTTCTGTCACAATGCAGTACATGCACCTCAACACCCAACTTCATGAACACCACATCAGAGTGAATGATGCGACTGAACCGCGTGCGCTGGAGCCACCAGTGAGCGGCCAGTAGCTCATTGAGGCCCTTTGTGTTGTATGCGCTTGGTTTCAAGCTTCTAAGACCTTCCAATTTCAAGCTATGAAGGAAAAGTGAAGACACGTTTACTTTTCATATTTCATGACAGTTGGCTGAGACGGCCAAAACATGCGCTCGTGGAAACTTTTTTCAAAATCCACTTTGGGCTTGTAAGATGTTGTAAAGTGACTTTCTGTCACAATGCAGTACATGCACCTCAACACCCAACTTCATGAACACCACATCAGAGTGAATGATGCGACTGAACCGCGTGCGCTGGAGCCACCAGTGAGCGGCCAGTAGCTCATTGAGGCCCTTTGTGTTGTATGCGCTTGGTTTCAAGCTTCTAAGACCTTCCAATTTCAAGCTATGAAGGAAAAGTGAAGACACGTTTACTTTTCATATTTCATGACAGTTGGCTGAGACGGCCAAAACATGCGCTCGTGGAAACTTTTTTCAAAATCCACTTTGGGCTTGTAAGATGTTGTAAAGTGACTTTCTGTCACAATGCAGTACATGCACCTCAACACCCAACTTCATGAACACCACATCAGAGTGAATGATGCGACTGAACCGCGTGCGCTGGAGCCACCAGTGAGCGGCCAGTAGCTCATTGAGGCCCTTTGTGTTGTATGCGCTTGGTTTCAAGCTTCTAAGACCTTCCAATTTCAAGCTATGAAGGAAAAGTGAAGACACGTTTACTTTTCATATTTCATGACAGTTGGCTGAGACGGCCAAAACATGCGCTCGTGGAAACTTTTTTCAAAATCCACTTTGGGCTTGTAAGATGTTGTAAAGTGACTTTCTGTCACAATGCAGTACATGCACCTCAACACCCAACTTCATGAACACCACATCAGAGTGAATGATGCGACTGAACCGCGTGCGCTGGAGCCACCAGTGAGCGGCCAGTAGCTCATTGAGGCCCTTTGTGTTGTATGCGCTTGGTTTCAAGCTTCTAAGACCTTCCAATTTCAAGCTATGAAGGAAAAGTGAAGACACGTTTACTTTTCATATTTCATGACAGTTGGCTGAGACGGCCAAAACATGCGCTCGTGGAAACTTTTTTCAAAATCCACTTTGGGCTTGTAAGATGTTGTAAAGTGACTTTCTGTCACAATGCAGTACATGCACCTCAACACCCAACTTCATGAACACCACATCAGAGTGAATGATGCGACTGAACCGCGTGCGCTGGAGCCACCAGTGAGCGGCCAGTAGCTCATTGAGGCCCTTTGTGTTGTATGCGCTTGGTTTCAAGCTTCTAAGACCTTCCAATTTCAAGCTATGAAGGAAAAGTGAAGACACGTTTACTTTTCATATTTCATGACAGTTGGCTGAGACGGCCAAAACATGCGCTCGTGGAAACTTTTTTCAAAATCCACTTTGGGCTTGTAAGATGTTGTAAAGTGACTTTCTGTCACAATGCAGTACATGCACCTCAACACCCAACTTCATGAACACCACATCAGAGTGAATGATGCGACTGAACCGCGTGCGCTGGAGCCACCAGTGAGCGGCCAGTAGCTCATTGAGGCCCTTTGTGTTGTATGCGCTTGGTTTCAAGCTTCTAAGACCTTCCAATTTCAAGCTATGAAGGAAAAGTGAAGACACGTTTACTTTTCATATTTCATGACAGTTGGCTGAGACGGCCAAAACATGCGCTCGTGGAAACTTTTTTCAAAATCCACTTTGGGCTTGTAAGATGTTGTAAAGTGACTTTCTGTCACAATGCAGTACATGCACCTCAACACCCAACTTCATGAACACCACATCAGAGTGAATGATGCGACTGAACCGCGTGCGCTGGAGCCACCAGTGAGCGGCCAGTAGCTCATTGAGGCCCTTTGTGTTGTATGCGCTTGGTTTCAAGCTTCTAAGACCTTCCAATTTCAAGCTATGAAGGAAAAGTGAAGACACGTTTACTTTTCATATTTCATGACAGTTGGCTGAGACGGCCAAAACATGCGCTCGTGGAAACTTTTTTCAAAATCCACTTTGGGCTTGTAAGATGTTGTAAAGTGACTTTCTGTCACAATGCAGTACATGCACCTCAACACCCAACTTCATGAACACCACATCAGAGTGAATGATGCGACTGAACCGCGTGCGCTGGAGCCACCAGTGAGCGGCCAGTAGCTCATTGAGGCCCTTTGTGTTGTATGCGCTTGGTTTCAAGCTTCTAAGACCTTCCAATTTCAAGCTATGAAGGAAAAGTGAAGACACGTTTACTTTTCATATTTCATGACAGTTGGCTGAGACGGCCAAAACATGCGCTCGTGGAAACTTTTTTCAAAATCCACTTTGGGCTTGTAAGATGTTGTAAAGTGACTTTCTGTCACAATGCAGTACATGCACCTCAACACCCAACTTCATGAACACCACATCAGAGTGAATGATGCGACTGAACCGCGTGCGCTGGAGCCACCAGTGAGCGGCCAGTAGCTCATTGAGGCCCTTTGTGTTGTATGCGCTTGGTTTCAAGCTTCTAAGACCTTCCAATTTCAAGCTATGAAGGAAAAGTGAAGACACGTTTACTTTTCATATTTCATGACAGTTGGCTGAGACGGCCAAAACATGCGCTCGTGGAAACTTTTTTCAAAATCCACTTTGGGCTTGTAAGATGTTGTAAAGTGACTTTCTGTCACAATGCAGTACATGCACCTCAACACCCAACTTCATGAACACCACATCAGAGTGAATGATGCGACTGAACCGCGTGCGCTGGAGCCACCAGTGAGCGGCCAGTAGCTCATTGAGGCCCTTTGTGTTGTATGCGCTTGGTTTCAAGCTTCTAAGACCTTCCAATTTCAAGCTATGAAGGAAAAGTGAAGACACGTTTACTTTTCATATTTCATGACAGTTGGCTGAGACGGCCAAAACATGCGCTCGTGGAAACTTTTTTCAAAATCCACTTTGGGCTTGTAAGATGTTGTAAAGTGACTTTCTGTCACAATGCAGTACATGCACCTCAACACCCAA